>NC_081843.1:24842876-25144417 GCF_963259705.1 Myotis daubentonii
ACCAGCCACCTTTCGGCCCCTTCTCCTCTCTGTCTCGGCTGCCACAGGAGCCCCCACTCTCCCCGGGATATGTGCCCAGCTCATCTTCATCCTTCACATCTAAGTCTTCCCTTCTCTCCCCCACCGGGTACCCTTGTAACCCCAGTGACCTCTCCTACGGTGTTTGGGGGAGGGGCTTCCTGGGAAATCTCCCCAGCACACCATCACCAGGGTCTGGTTCTCTTCCCCAGCTCCTGGAATCGACACCTCCTCCTCCATCCACCGCTGGCCATCGGCCCTCGGGGCTCCCTCCAAACTTCTCGCACATCCTGTTCCTCCTCACCACCACGGCCACCTCTTGGCACTGCAGTAGGTCCCACCTCTCTATTCTCCACACTGGGCTGAAGGCTCTATAAAACACACCCACTTTCTTACTGAAAACCCTTCACCTCTCCTCTCCCCATTGCCATCAGGGTACATTTCTAAGTCCAACTTCCTGAGCCTCCCCGATAAGGATTGGGATCCAGCCTCCAGTGCACACTTACTGCATGGGCCCCGCCTCCCCCCGGCCTCAGTCCCCGGTGCCAATTCACCTCAGTCCCCCTGCGCCCAATTGCTGGAAACCATCTGGCCTCTGTGCCTTCTCCCTTTGCACCATCTGTTCCCTTCACCTGGTAAAAAGCTCCCTTCATCCTTCACAACCCCCCTCCGGGAAGTCCTCCCAATGCCCCCACCTGTGTTTTCCCTGAGGCAAGAATGGTTTATCTTTGGAACCCCAAAAGTGGGAACACAGTGAGCATTTATCAGACAGATGATAGCCCAAGACAAGACCTGTGGTGACAAAGCCTCAGGTTTTTATTACGTTGTCCAAATGATATTGACTCTGCCCAGATCCCATCAGCATCCAACTTCAGCCAAGCGGCCGCCTGATTTCTCCCTTGCGCCCACGGATGGGGCCTTCACCAGTCACAGACAGCACTCTGCCCGCAGCCCCCAGGCCCGCCTTCAGAGTACCTCTGAGGCTCAGCTCCCTCCTCTGAGCCCACCTCCTATCTGAAAGGAGGTACAGTGATACCACCCACCCAATACCCAGGCCCACAGTGCCCGGAGCCTGGAGAGGTCACCTGCCCTGAGCCTTCCCTTCCCGAGGCCACAGCCCTGGCCCAGGATGGATTTATTCCCTGCTGGGGAACAGGACGCTCACTCCCTTACAGGAAGCCCACCCCCCCCCAACCCCCGCCCACAAGGAATGGTTGGGCCCTCCAGCTAAAATGAAGCCCATCGCATTGGGCCCCATCGAACTGGGCTCCAGCTAAAACAAAACATTCTCACATCCTTGGTCACGCAGGTGCCACGAGCACCCATGGGTGGCAGCAACTGTTCCTTCTCACTTGACCTTCACCGCTCAGTCCCATGTCTCTGCACACTTTTCTCCACCACGAAGCCAGATACCGGGGAGCCCACACTTCATCTGAACAAGCAGTTCTGCTGGGCCCAGCCGCCCCTGACAGGCAGGCATGCGGACACAGGGTTGGACGATCATCCATTTTCAGGAGAAGGCAGGAGGCCATGCTTTACAATTGGACTCGATTTTTTCTAATCTCTAAGTGGCCAGATAGGAGCCGGGTCACGGACCGCCAAGCTTAGGGCGCCAGCAGGGTCCACAGTGAGGTGAGCAGCGGCTTAGCTTTCCCAGCGCTGCCAGGTGGACTTGCTTCCAGTCACACAACCGAAAGGCCACTGTGAGCTCTGGACCGGCTGGGAATGAGCGATGGAGATGCGCGAAGGGCAGCGTGAACGTTTGGAGTTTTGTCTGGAAGCCCACAGGCCTGGGTAGGGAGACAAAGCTGGGACGATGCCCAGCGTTCACAGCCCTAGAAAGGCAGCTGGGGTGGGGTTCTCAGCGGGGCTGGCAGGAGGCCCGCAGCCTGGAGAGCCTGTGGTCTGGGTCGCTCTTCTCACCGTCTGTCTGGGGAGGTAACGTTCTCCAGGGCAGATTGTCAGGGGCAGATTCCCAAGCTCAGAGGTGAGGGCCACCTCCCTCCTAACAAGACCAGGCAGCCCAGGAAGGGGAGGGGCTCCAGGGCGCGTCTGTGCCCGTCCTGGGCTGGGCCTCAGCAGGGAGTGAAGCCAACCTCAGCCCATGTCTGTGTCTGCTCATCACCTGCCCTGCCTCCTCCAGAGAAGACGCTGCCCTGCATGAAGGAATGACTGGCTGGCTGGCTGGCTGCATAGATGGCTGGAAGGATGGATGGATGAATGGATGGATAAATGGACAAACAAATGGATGGATGGTGGATGGGTGGATAGACAAACACACAGACAAGTGGTCATGCATGGAGGATACATGGACCGATACCTGGATGGGTAGACAGATGGGTGAATAGATGAACAGATGGATGGATAGAGTTGTAAATCTTCAAGGATAGAGACAGACACTTTGCAAACCCAAGGCACACACTGGGTAGGATAGAAGGATCTTACGGTAAAGCTCAGCCTCCAGCACAGAGAGCACAGTGCGGGTGGTTTGGGCAACCCCACGCCTGGGACACACAGAGAAGGGGTGTGTGTAACTGCACACACATACCTCCAGGCCTTGGCCAGGGTGCCATCCTGCCTGGAACACCATCTCCACTTCTTTGCCTGCCCCACTCCCATTCGATCTTTTATGACTCACCTCGGGCTTCTGTGACTCCCAGAAGCCCCCTAAGAGGCCCTCCCCCAGCCTGGCTGGGCCGCGCCCCGCCCGCAGCACCCTCCATGGCTGCACAGACCACCCAGTATCGTGACGGCCTGTTCACTCCAGACTCCCCAGTGGGCAGCGGGCCCCTGGAGGGCAGAGACCAGCCCTGGGTCCCCCGTGTCCCCAGCGCTGAGCCTGGCATTCTGTGGCGCGCAGGAAATGCCCCGAGCCAAGCACGGGAGGAGCGCGTCCTGTTCCCCACCCCACAGTGTACAGATTATGTGGTTTGATCAGAAATACACGCACCCCATCCACTTTCACAAACAAAACCAGAGCATGAAAGAGGAGCAGGCTGAGAAAGGAAGGCGCAGAGCTCCAAGCCTGGGTTTGCTGGGACAGAAAAGCCCCATGTTTATGTCCTGTCTCATGGCTCACAGAGAGCTGTCACATGGGTCCGCTCAGCAAATCCCATGGTAATAGCCTCCTTTGCTAAGTGGGAGCAGGGGCCCTGCGCTAAAGGGCCACAGCGGGTGTTGGGAGCAGAGCCAGCGCTGGGCTCAGGTGCAGGGACCTCACCTGCCTGTCTGCTTGTCCTCCCTCCAACCACCGGGTGTTCTCAGGGCAGGAATCTGCTGACAGGTAGGTCCTGCCCGAGAGGGGAAAGACTGATTTTCCCACACAGAGGAGACCAGGAAGCTCAGAGAACCCGGGCCACCGCCCTGGCCTCACACAGCAGGGAAGGCAAGGTGTGAGGTACGGGGTGGCCGTTTGGAGAGAAGGGCAGAGATTTCGTCCCTAGGGCCCCTCCATGCCACCTGGACCACCGAGGACCCACAGACAGGCCACCTGTGCCAACTCTAGATCTCTCAGGTCCCAGGGTGCCCCATCCTGGGCAGGAAAGACAGACCTTCCTAACTGGCTCAGCTGGGAGACACCCAGGGTTTGGTCAAAGGAACAGTTTCAAACCCCAGCTCTGCCACTTGCGAGCTGGGTGAGCCTCTGAATGCCTCTCTCTGAAGCCACGGAATAGCCCTGCCTGCAGGGTGGTCAAGCCAATCTCATGAAATCACATATTCAAGCGCCAGCCGCAGCGCCCAGCAAATGGTAGGTTTATCGTCCTCGCCGCCAGTAGCGCCGTCATGACACCAAAGCACAGCCAGGAGGTGAGGCCCAGAGCTGCTACAGGGAAGGATGAAGAGCAGACGATGGCTTTTCTGGGCAGTACGCACGGCTTAGGCTGAGAGGGCAGGATTGGAGGTTCCAGGTGCACACAGGGTTTTTCTTGTGCTAAGAACTTTTAAAATCTACTCTCTTAACTTTCAAACATGCAATACAGCGTTATTAACTATAGTCGCCATGCTGCACGTGACAGCCCCGGGACTCATTTTAGAACTGAAGTTTCTCCCTTTTATCCCTTCAAAATTAAAAGTTTTTTAAAAAAACGATAGCCCTGAGCTGGTTTGGCTCAGTGGATAAAGCCTCGGCCTGCGGACTGAAAGGTCCCGGGTTCAAGGGCGCATGCCCGGGTTGCAGGCTCGATCCCTAGTAGGGGGCGTGCAGGAGGCAGCTGATCGATGATTCTCTCTCATCATTGATGTTTCTCTCTCTCTCCTCCTCCTCTTCTTTCCTCTCTGAAATCCATAAAAATATATTTTTTAAAAAAGACACGCATGCTATGATGACTGCCATTGGCTTTCAAAGCCTCCAGCCAAACCGAGGAGGAAGCAGGAGAGGGAGCTCACAAGGAGAGGACAAGGTTGCCAAACACTGCGGATGGCGACGCAGAGGGTGGGGAGGCCAGAATCACTGTCTGGGCCTCTTGATTTTTGTCCATGTTTGAAATTTCCCATAATGCTGATATGGCCCTGGCCAGTGGATCAGTGGTTAGAGCGCCAGCTCCCCCCACCCCCACTCCGCCCCTGCACTAAAGGGTCACGAGTAGGATTCCCCGTCAAGGGCACATACTTGGCTTGCAGGTTCGATCCCTGGCCCCCTGTCAGGGTGCGTGTGGGAGGCAACTAATTGATGTGTGTGTCTCTCACATAGATGTTTCTTCCCCACCCACGCCCCCACCCACCCTTTCACTCTCTCTAAAAATCAATGGGAAAAAATATCCTCGGGTGAGGATTAACAACAACAACAAAAATGCTGATGTGCAGGGTGGTTCACATCCTCCCAGACACCTGTGAGCAGGCGTGTGCCCAGAGCGCTGACTCACAGTTCACTACCAGCCCAGGAATTCTCCAGGCAGAAGGCCTGTATCCATGTGCATTAAAGAAGCAGGTAACGCTTACCCACTGTCCTGGAATCCAGCCATGCCAGCCCCACTGCCGGATGGGGCCGAAGGAGGCCCAGGTTCTCTGAACTCCCAGAGAGAACTTTCTGGAAATTGGGTGGGTGGTGGGTGAGGGAGATGGCTCCTAATGAGAGAGGGGTGGGGAGGGGAGGACCCCCAGAAGAGGTGCGATGCACAGTAGTTTCCCCAGGTGGCCCCAAGGTCTGGGAGCTGGGGAGGAGCTGGCTCGAGGCAAGGGGACGTTGGGTGGGCGGCGTGTCACTGTTGGGTGGGGGTGGCTTTTCAGTGTGCCTGGGAGACAGCGAGAGCCAACCCGCCTGGCCTGGTCCCCTTAACGGCATAATCACTTCAAGAGACTTTCAAATGATGACTTGACCTGGGGCAAGTCACTTCTTGCTCTGAGCCTCAGCTTCCTCACCTGGAAAATGGGCCCAGTGCCAACACAAATCCCACAGGTTGCTGGGAAGGTCACGTGAGACAGCCACAGCCATGCACAGAGCTGACCAGCGTCCGGCCCTGCACCGGGACTTCATGCATATGAAATCCCTCAATATGTGGCCCTGTCACCGCCCCCATTGGCCACAAGAGAAACTAAGGCACAGAGAGGTTGAGAAACATGTCCAAGGTGGAGGGGCAGTGACCTGAACCTGCAGGCAGAGCACCGAGGTGGAGCCCCCGGTGGAGGTGACGATGACGACTTCGTTGTAAAGCATGCTCACAGCTGAAGCACTTATTGGGAGGGAAGTACAAGGTCGCTGTCTCTCTGTTCCCACTTAAAGACCGGCCAGTAGCTTGGCCCTCGCTGGAAAGACTGGGGACTGGATGGGCCTGGTAAGCCCAGGCCCCAACCCCAAGCCCCCAGCCTGGGGCAAAGGCCAGCACTCCCACCAGAAGGGCCAGTTGGTTCTGGTAGGCAGCTAACCACAGTGCCGGGCCCTCTCAGTGTCACATGTCACAGGGGGGCCAGGGGATGGCAGCAGGGGCGGACTCCTGGCTGCCCCACTCAGAAGCAGAGCCCACTGCGGGGTGGGGCCAAGAGAGGCCCAGGGTCCTCTGAACTCCCATCTCATCGCTGGGTGGCGGAGCCGCAGTTTCCCCCTCTGCACAATGGGCTGGCCAGGCCTACCACGGGTGGCTTTGGGATTTGTTCAGGGCCCACAGCGTTCCACAGCCGTCGGTGCGCTTCCTCCTCTCACAGAAGGAGAGAGGCCACACCCGCAAGAGGAAAGGACCCTGTGCAGGCTGATGAGCAGCTAGAAGCAGCTGGAAGCGACACCTCCAGCCCCCACGCTGGCAGGGACAAGAACTCCGTCCCCGAGGCCAGGTGGGGACAAGAACACATGTGCTCAGGGTGGGACCCAGACGTGGTCTGACCTCCGCTCGGCTCCCTCCTGTGCCCCCTCCACAGGGGTGCTGGGCAGGTGCTGGACTAAAGTCACGTCTCAGGCCTGCAGCTCCTTCCACACGGCAGAGGAGCTCTGGTTTCCACAGGCATGTCAGTGTGGATGCTGAGTCACTGAGAACCTTGGTCGGTGGTTTATGACTAAGGGAAACGGGGTGCATGCGGGTGTGGAGCAAACACAGGGATAGTGATGCCCGGGGGACCACGCAGAGGCCGCCCTGCCACCCACGCATCAGGAATGAAGGCTCCCACACAAGACGAGCCCCGGAGTCGGGTGGAAACCCTTTAATTACCGCTGATGACAACCTTCGGCAGGCTTAATTTATGGAGGGTCTGGTCCAGACATGAAGAGGTTCCTTGTGGGATGAAAGGTCAGCTGGAAGGGCGTGATGGGGCAGGGACGGAGACGGCCTGGGGTAGGACACAAAGCCTCGGTGTGTCATCATGAGAAGCCCAGCAAGGCCAGTCTGGGACAGAGGCTGGCGTGAGCCATCCTTCCATCCCACCCCCACTGCCTGGGGTCAAGAATTGTAGGCACCTGGGGGTGGGGTGACCGCAACACCTTGGGCTCCTGGCACACCTTGTCCCCTCCGAGCCCCTACTCCAGCCACAATGTCCCATCCTAATGTGTTGCCCCCAGCAGGAACCATAAACTCACAAGCCCTCAGGAGCCAGGCTGGGGACCAAGGAGTGATGGAGGCTGGTGGGAGACAATAGGGAGCGGTGGAGACTGCGGATTACAGGAGATCACAGGCCTCCAACACTGTCACTCAGCTCCAACTAGTGCTTGTCATGTGGGACTGTGGGTCCAGTGCTGCCAGAGCTTCTCCAAGCAAGTCAGAAAGATGTATTGTTTTTTAATCCTGATTCCTAAACATTGCAACCCGCCCCCCCTCTCCAATAGGAATCTAGATGCTATATAAGCCACACACGCTCACGGTGGCCATGTCTGGTCACCCAGCCTCTGGCCACCTCCCCAGGTCCCTCCCTTCTTTCTCCTGCCCAGTAATTTCCAGCTCTCTCTGCTGCCCACAGAAATGTACTCTGATTCCCCAGGGAGAGGGAACTCAGTTCCCTGGAGCCCCCAGGGGACCTCTCCCAAAGCATGTAGCAATAGAGCTGAATTAGTTCTCTTCTCCCTTCTAAGCCAAGGCCTGCAGGCCCAGTGCCATACGGCCCTTGTCTCTGAATTTTACCCCTCTCCCCATTTCACTCTGCAATGGCCTCACTGACCTTCTTTCAGGTCCAGAATGTGCTAAGTCCCTCCTACCTCAGGACCTTTGCACATACCATTCTCTCTGCCCAAAATGCTTTCCCAGCAGTTCTTGCCAGGACTTGCATGTGGGGGTGTATTTGTGGGGAGCACACATCTCAGCAGACCCCAACCTTATTTCTCTGTGAAGTGACACCTTCACTGGCATCAAGCCACCCAATCAGGCCATCGCAGGCCACCTCATAACTCAGGCACTTTGCCCAGGAGGTTCCCGAAGCTGGGGATACCTGCTTCTACTTTGTCCCACGACCAACTCCCTCTCAGACATTTCCTCTCCCACCTCCAGTAAAATGAACCCCTTTGGGCCAGGCCAGTGTGGCTCAGTGGTTGAGTGCTGACCTATGAACCAAGAGGTCACCAGTTCAATTCCCAGTCAGGGCACATGCCCAGGGTTTGGGCTCAATCCCAGTAGGGGCGTGCAGGCAGCAGCGGATCGATGTTTCTATCTCATTGATGTTTCTATCTCTCTATCCCTCTCCCTTCCTCTCTCTAAAAATCAATAAAAACATATTTTTTTAAAAATTAACCCCTTTGGACGCTGTGCCCATTCTCCCCCTTCAGGGATTAGCTCAAAAGTCACCTCCTTAGAGAAGCCTTCCCTCCAAACTCTGCAGGGGCGGGTCACCCCAGGAGCCCTCCCCGTTACTCTCCATTTCTCTGAGTTATTTCATTTCCTTCTGGAATTCAGGGCTCCCCGATGTTCATATGATAACATATTCCTTTCCCTCTATCTCCCCCCATGGATGTGGGCTCCACATAGCAGGGGCTGCATCTGTCCTCCGCTCCAGCCCCCATGGGACCCACGAGTGAGCACCTGGCCATCAGTGAGTGCCAATACATGCACTTTATGCCACTGCCCATCACACAGGCACGCTGTGCCCGTCCGGTGTGGCTCAGGGGTTGAGCATCAACCTATGAACTGAGAGGTCAGGGTTTGATTCCCAGTTAGGGCACATGCCTGGGTTTCAGGATCGATCCCCAGTAGGGGGCGTACAGGAGGCAGCTGATCAGTGATTCTCATCATTGATATTTCTTTTTTTTAAAAAAAATATATATTTTATTGATTTTTTACAGAGAGGAAGGGAGAGGGATAGAGAGTTAGAAACATCGATGAGAGAGAAACATCGATCAGCTGCCTCTTGCACACCCCCGACTGGGTATGTGCCCGCAACCAAGGTACATGCCCTTGGCCGGAAATGAACCCGGGACCCATCAGTCCGCAGGCCGATGCTCTATCCACTGAGCCAAACCGGTCAGGGCTCATCATTGATATTTCTATCTCTCTCTTCCTCTTTCTTTCTCTCTGACATCAATAAAAATATTTTTTTAAAAAACACACAAAAATAAAACAGGCACGCTATTCGGAAAGCATTCAGATTTTGGAAATGTTCAGATCTAAGAAGAAAAAATATATCGTAGAAGCAAGACAATACTGTGCCTGAAATATGTGCCCCCACGGCACCCCTGCACCCGGCGAGGACACGCCTGTGTTTTTTCCACTGGTGCCCAGCGCCAGGCCTGGCCAGGAGGCATCTCCGTAGCTGCAGGCCGTGACCCCAGTCCCCAGGCCACTCCCTCCACAGAGGAAAGTATCTGCCCCAGAGCCAGCTGCCTGGGCCCCCCGTCCAGCTGTGCGGGCTCCGGGCAAACATCGCCTCGGCTAACACTTGCAGCGGACTCAGGAGGCAGGCAGTGTTGTCCGCATTTTTAAGCCAGGAATGTAGGCCAAAGGTCTCACGCCCAAAATCACGCAGCTTCCCAGGGCAGAGCTGGACCCCATCTTTTCTGGCAGCTGGATCTAGCCCCCCATCTGCAAGGGGCAGAGAAGGGGAGGAGAAAGAACCGGCTGGAAGCCAGGAGCACGCACTCTGCAGCCCCAGCCCAGGCCGGGAGCAGCTTCTGTGAGGCCCTGCGGGTGGCCCACAGGCTGGCGCAGCAGCGCTGTGATCCACACACACAGGCAGCGGGGCAGCAGGGTCTGGCCAGGGGACGGCCAGCCTCTAGGGCAGTGGTTCTCAACCTTCTGGCCCTTTAAATACAGTTCCTCATGTTGTGGCCCAACCATAAAATTATTTTCGTTGCTACTTCATAACTGTAATGTTGCGACTGTTATGAATCGTCATGTAAATATCTGATATGCAGGATGGTCTTAGGCGACCCCTGTGAAAGGGTCGTTCGACTGCCAAAGGGGTCGCGACCCACAGGTTGAGAACCACTGCTCTAGAGGACATGACCTTTGCCCCCAGACTACCCTTCTGGCCTTTCTATGTTATCTTGTTTCATCTGCACAAGGCCTCAGAGAGACTTGGTGAGGAGGTGGTGGAGCGCGGACCCCCGTCCCTGGCAATCCGAACTTTGCTCTGCCTCAGACACACCAGTGGGCCGGGGGCGGTTCGTATAATGGGTGACAGCTTGCACCTCCTCGCCCCCGTGAGTCCGACCAAGAGAATGACACGGTGCACGTGGACCAGCTGAGGCTGCACAGGCATTGGGGGGACCCAGAGGGGAGTCGACGCAGCCCTGAGGGGCTCCTCAGGTACCAGCGGAGGGCGTCTGCTTCATAAACACCCAGCCCAGGATGGGGAACCCCAGGCCCCTGACCTCCATGAGAGCCAAGGGGATCCAGCCCCAGGGCCCTGGGAGCCCCTGGCCAGGCGGGGTGGGTGTGTCTGAGTGGCGGGCGTGGGGCCCAGCTCACGGTCACCCTGACCTCCAAGGCAGGCCAGCTGGGAGTCACTCTTTCCAGCCCCATCAGCAGAGCTTGGCTGCAGCCGCAGTGGGA
The DNA here is from genome assembly GCF_963259705.1 of Myotis daubentonii. Lineage (NCBI taxonomy): Eukaryota > Metazoa > Chordata > Mammalia > Chiroptera > Vespertilionidae > Myotis > Myotis daubentonii. The sequence goes on from NC_081843.1 coordinate 24,853,292, forward strand.
GGGGCAGGGTGGAGGCGACTGTGGGCCTTTGCTTGCAGCCCTTTCCACGGAGGCCAGACTTCACCTCAGGCTCCCGGCCCCTGGACGATACGCCTCATCTGCGTACATTCCCTCCGCTACCCCTTTCCTAAGACCCTTCCTAGCAGGGCCACTTGAAACAAATATTCACTGTTCATTTGAATTGGAAATATTCTACCAGGACCTGGTGGAATTACAGTCCGAGGGGCTACTTATAGTTCCCTTCACCCCCTACAGCTTGGTGATAAATAAATAACTCTAAAAATAAAGCCCGCTCCCAGTGCCACAAAACCCTCACATGTTTCCAGCTTCCAAGAAGGGGGTCTCGGTCGCTCCCTTCTCCCCCCAGACCTGGGAGGCCCCTTTCCAGGCTTTCAAAAGAGGGGGGAGGGTGGGTTTCCACACATTCCTGGGACCCTAGCCCAGCAGGCACACGTTACAATGCTGAGCGACCCCATGTTCTCCTGGGAAGAGACCTTGAAGCCAAGTCCACCTGGCGTGGGCTGCCGAGTGGGAGGAAGCCAGGAACCCCGGGTTCAAGCCCTGGCCTCTGGCTGAGTCTTCATGTGGCCCGGGCTGGTCATTTTGCTAGTCCGGCCACCACCCGAAGCAGGAATCGCCCTCCCAAAGGGGATTTTGCTTCCCTACAGCCCCCGGGATGGCTGCTGGCCCATCCTGGGCCCCCAGTAAGGCACACTTGAGACCCCCCTTCCTAGGCAAAAGCGGTGGTTTACATGCCCTTACAGTTGATGGGTGTGAGCAGCACCGTTCTAGCCCCAGAACAATCTCAGGCACTAACTGACTGGGAGATGTCAGACGAGACACCACTGCACCCATTCAGCTGGCTACCGCCCTGCCCAGGGCCCTGCCTCAGTCTCTCCATCTGTGAAATGGAAGACCCTCCTTTTAAACGGGGGCCAGGAGGGACTGAGATTCAAACATTGCCTGGATGTATAGTGGCCCAGGCCTAAATCGCTCAGCCCTGGGCGGTCCCCAAGTCCAGGTTGGGGGTAGAGGGTGAGCGGGACTAGATTTGGCAGATAAAAATACAGGCCGCCCCGTTAAATTTGAATTTCAGACGAACAATCAGTAAGTTTTTTAGTATAAGTACGTTCCATGTAATATTGGGGACACACTGGTATTGAAACTTTACTCACTGTTTATGTAAGTAACTGGGTGCCTTGTATTTCATCTGCAGCCCAGGACCTAGGGCTCTTCCCAGACGGTTGTGGGAAGCAGTCCCCCGCCTCCACCCCAGGACAGGGAACAAGAGGCAGGGGCCCCCCTGCCGCTGGCTGACACTTGGTCCACGCGGGAAGGCAGCAAGGGCAGCCGCCGGCACACAGGGGGAGCGGAGGAAGGCGTGGACAGCGAGGGCTCCGCCAGGGCCCCTCCGCCTTGCCTGGGGCGCGTTCACTCATTTCTGGGGCCCCCGTGGGCGGGCGCTGCACGGAGCATGCTGTGTCTTCACAAAAAGCCATGCAGGCGAGGAGCTGAGGTTCCGAGTCACTGGGTAACTGTCTGAGGCTGGATTCGAACCCGGGCAGTTCAGATCTCTAGGGGGGCCTTAGCTGCTGCACTGTGGTTTTGAGATGTTCACAGGTCCCTCCTCTTATACATGTAGGTACCAGGGGCAGGGTGTGCACTGCTGATGAGTGACATGTGTTTGACCTAAACTTTGTGGCTCAGGACACACCCAGAGCAGGAGGGGGCCATGACATCAGTTGCGTTTGGGAGCAGGGACTCTGGGCCGTCCACCCGGGGTCCCCGAGAGCGACAGCCAGGTCTAAGATGGACACACCCTGTCCTGCTCCCCTTCCCACCGGAGTCTCTTCCTTGTAGGAATGGAAGAGTCGGGACAGCAAACCCCACAGTGGGTGGGGCACCCCATTGGTTATCCAGTCTGATAAGAGGGGCTGCAGGGGCGGGCCACCCAGGGCGGGGCTGGGTGAGAAACCCTCCTCAGTGAGAAGCCAGGATGCTGAGAGGCCAGGCCCCAGAGGAGCAGTGAGCTGTTCTAAGACAATGTAACACACATGTGCCGCATCCGCACGCCAACAGGGACAGTGGAGCACGGAGCCACCACGCCCGCCTCCCCTGCTGGCCCTGCGTACAGGCCCGCTCAGCCCCCGGCAGCCTAAGACCAGGCTGAGCCCCACCCATCGTGGACCCTGCGTCTCACCTTCTGAATCCTCGAACCCAGACCACCCCGGGAGGAGGGGTTGTCGGCTCACCCGCTCCAGGACAGAGCTGGGGACACCCCTGCCCCAGGAGCCCTGGGTCAGCCAGGGAGACAGACAGGCCAGGGCCGGCAGCGTGACCGGTGCTGGGGCCTGGGCCTCACGGGGCACAGACGCCGGAGGGGAGCGCCCTGGCCCAACCTGGAGCGGGTGACAGAGGTGCTGCCCAGGTGGGTCTCGAGGATGAGCTGTTAGATGATGAAGGGGGACACCCCAGAACCGCCTTGTCAGTTACCTCTCAGCCAGCCAGCCCCCCGAATTCCTTGGCCGCGGCCAGTGCTGGGAGATGGAGCTTATCCCGTTCGCTGAAGAGGAAGCCGAGTGCAGAGTGAACAGTGTCACCACAGGGCAGGGAGCACATCTGACACCCTCGCTCCCTCTGCTCAGGGAGCCTCTTGTGGCTGCTCTCAGCCAGCCTGCACCGGGCACCGGGGCAAAGCCAGGCCTCCTGCTCAGGCTGGGAAAGGCCCTTCTGCTGGGAAGGGTGACCCGCTGCCCTTGGGGGACAGACACCCCCTTCTTCCACGTCTGTTTCTGGCTAAACAAAACAGGGTTTGCTTGCCTCTGGGTTCACCCGGAAACCTTTAGAGCAGCAGCTGTTAGTGCCTGGAGGTGGGGTAGGTGGGAGATGGAGGAAAGGATGCCATGGGGAGCTGACAGCTCCCCCACCTGGGCTTTTCTTTGGGGCATGAACCCCAAAGGCACTCTGAGGCCGTGTGGTGAGAGCCAGAGTCACGGTCAGGCTTGGAGGCTCTGAGGTAGGCAAGGTGTTGGAGACCCCATCCCTGAAAGAAGACGGGCGAGGGACCAGGGCCAAAGGGAAGGACCTCCCCCGCCCAGGCAGCTGTCAGAGGCAGGCCCATCCTGCTCCCACTCCGACCGTAACCCAAATCAGCCGGGGCCCAGAGGTTTCCCCCCGCACCCTCTCCAGCAGGGCCAGCATGGTCTCAGCTCAGTGGTCCAGGCAGAGGCCCACTGTGGGGCCTTACACTCTCCTGCCTGGGCCTACACTGGACACAGAGACATGGATGCCCTCCTGGGACTTGCATCCAGAATGTATAAAGAGCTCTTACAATTCAGAGAGAAAGCAAATAGCCCAACGAAAACTGAGCAAAACCACTGAATAGACATTTCTTCAAAAAAGACATTCAAAGACCCACAAGCACACAACAAGACTCTCAGCACCATCCACCCTCCGGGAAATGCAAACCAAAGCCGCGAGGAGATGCCCCCGCCCCCACTGGGATGGCTAGAGTGAAAACTACAGACAAGACACACGTCGGGGAGGATGGAGGAGCCGGAGCCCTCGTGTAAAGTGAGAGAGCAGCCGCTCTGGGACACGGTTCGGCAGTTCTTCACAACGTTAAACAGAGACTGGCCGTGTGACCCAGAAATTCAACCCCAGGTAGACACCCACGAGAAACAAAAACGTATGTTCACGCGAAACTTGTGCGTGAATGTTCCTTGCAGCGTTATTCATAAAAGCCAAAAAGTAGGAATAACCCCAATGTCCGTCAACAAATGAATAGATCAACAAAATGTGGTGTGCCCGTGCCACAGAATATGACTTGGCCATAAGAAAGAATGAAGTACCGATACATACTATGACATGGATGTATCGGTCACATTGTGTTAAATGAAAGAAGCCAGACACAAAAGGCCGCATATTCCACGATTCCGTCTGTAGGAGAGTCCAAACAGGGGAGTCTGTGAGAGAGAAAGTAGGTTACTGGCTGTCCAGCTACAGGAGGGCGAGCGGGAGGTGGGAGGGTGATTGCTAACCGGGGCCAGGCTTCTTCTTGAGATGCTGAAAACGTTCTAAAATTGATTGTAGTGATGACTGCAAGAATATGAATACACTAAAAGTCACTGAATTATACTTTAGATCAGCGGTCGCCAACATTTCGGACGTCACGGACCACCAGTGGTCTGCGACCGCCGCTTTAAATGACTGAAATACATGGTATGCGAATTATATCCGAATAGAACTGTTGTTGTTGTTTTCTAAATCCTGGGATTTGGACGCTGAAGGACCTTCAAAGCCACTGGGTCCAATTCAGTCCCTAATGATGAGCAAACTGAGGCCAGACGGGGAGAGGCTGGCCAGGGTCGTTCGGGACTTCCCGTCCCCACCTGGACTTCCTGCAGGCCCAAAGCAAGGGTGTGGGTGAGAGTGACATGCGCTTCGCCTGCACAGGAGGATGCTGGGAAGGCAGGAATGGTGGGTGTCTCTGGGTTGAATATTGGGGAGCTCTTTGCAGACTCCCTGACCCCCACCTCGGTCCTCCCAGCAGCCCAGGGTGGAGGGGCAGGGAGAAACCTTGTGGACATCCCTGTGACTAAAGGCGGGCTGTGTCCCAGGCGTGTCTGACGGTCTCTCATTTTACAGGCGATGAAAGAGACTCGGCAGGGAGAAGGGGCTCAGCTGGCCAAGGGCAGGGAGCAGGCAGGACACAGCCCCAGGGGAGCTGTGTGTACGCGACCCCAGACCCCACCGATGGGAGGGGTGCCCTCCCAGGCTGACTCAGCCTCCCCATCAGCAGGGCCACTCACCACGGCTGCTGAGCTGGCAGGTTGGCAAACCAGTGCTGGGACCGTGAGTCACAGGGGCCCTGGATTGGGGCAGAGCCCGGCACCCTCTCCGCCCTGCTCTGGGCCCACTGCGGTCTCTCACAACAGATGTTTTTCGAAACCTGGGAGCCCTGTCTGCTCCTGCTCAGAGGCCTGAGCCAGCCTTGTCCTGCACTCACTACCCCTGAGGGTCCAGGGCGAGTCCCCAGGCTAACTTCCCGGCCCTGCCCACTGAGTCTCCTGGTCCCTCTGACAGTCACAGGGGAGGTGCTCTGAGCTTGGCCAGCTCCTTCCGGTGCCTCGTGGCCTGGAGTTTTTATGCCTCCTGCACAGGGAGGACCCCATGAACCCAGCGCAGATCACATGGCCAGGCGCCTGCCCAGGGGTGAGAAGGAGGTGTGGGCTTGAGGCAAAGGTCCCGCAATCAGGCCTAGCTCTTCTGGGGGTGCAGGGAGGGCCTGGGGTGGAGGGGGAACCTCGGGCCACAGGGTGGAGATGCTGCCGAACCATCCCAGAGGCAGGGGCGGGGGGGGGGGGGGGGAGGCCTCAGGACACACCCGAGTTGTCCTTGGCCCTGAGCGACTTTGGGGAACAGGGGTGCCTCTCAGACAGGCCTTCGCTGCCCCTCTAACGCAGCTGCTCACTAGCACTGGGTCCGTCTCACCAAACCAGAGCCACAGGTCACATTCGCACACAGCACTGAGGACAGCCCCTCTCCCCTCCCCCCTCCCCCCTCCCCCTGCCTCCACTTTAGGGACTGAGTCCTGAGCCTCCTCCTTGGATGCCTCTTTGCTTTGCCACACGCTGTTTCCAAAGCCCTTTCCTCTTCTCCATCCAGAAAATTCTACTGAACTTTCAGCACTCAGGCCCAACCCCGTAGCAGCCGTCCTGGGCAGCCTCGGGGAACTCGCTTTCGTCATCTTTGTGTCTTTGGCCTAGTGCCCTGAGAGGAGGGGTTGCTCTGCGTGGCTCGAGCATGTGGTGAACTTTGAACTAGACCCTCGCTAAGTGAGTTCAGGGAGGAGTTTAAAGATCACATGACAGAGAGTGGGCAACACCTGTCACCACGTGAATCAACAGATCGATGGACTGGAACAGAGTCCAGAAAGACACGTGTTTGAGAGAACTGAGCCCTCGAAACAGTCAGCAAAGGATGCCTGGTTCCCTACAGGGACCATTTAGGAAAATGAACACTGTGAGATTCCTTCTTCACCTAATAACAATTGACAAGGGTCAGTTAAATACTTAAACATAAAGAGATACGCCCAGCCGGCGTGGCTCAGTGGTTGAGCGTCAACCTATGAACCAGGAGGTCACGGTTCCATTCCTGATCAGGACACATGCCCGGGTTTTGGGCTCAATCCCCAGTAGGGGTGGGGGGGCGGGGTGTGCAGGAGACAGCCAATCAATGATTCTCTGTCATCATTGATGTTTCTCTCTCTCTCTCTCCTTCTCCCTCTCCCTTCCTCTCTGATATCAATAACAATATATATATATTTTTTAAAAAACAAAAAACACAGAGACATATCAGAACAGCTAAAAGAAAATGTACTCCAGAGACAAGAAGCTGGTCAAGGAAATGGATAAAATGGACCACATACAGAAATGAAAGGCAAGGACCACACGCTGCAAAAAACGTTCACAGCATTTGGTAAACCATTACTTCGTATGATTTTAAGTGCTGAAAAAGAAAGCACAGAACAGTGTATACAGTACCTTACTTTCTGTGTTAGACAAGAAGAGATAAGAACACCTATGTCTACCTATTACGTTTATTTTTGTAAAAAGAAACAAAAGAAAATGAACGGGAACTAAAGAAAACAGTCACTCAAAGGAAGCTGGTTGGGACTGGGGTACAGGGGAGAGGGATGGGAGTGAGCTTTTTACATTTTCTTTTATTCGTGCATGTTTTATCATCAATAAATAAAATGAAAAAGTAAAAGAAGGCAAATTCCGAAAGCGAATACAAAAGAGAAACCTAATTGTGTATCAAGTTGATAATACAACCCCACTAAGCAAAGTATTCCTCATAACGCATAACTCATCTGCATCTCCTCAGAGAGATACATCCAAAGGCCAAGGAACTGCCAAGAAATCTTAAAGGGCACCCAGTAGGGATTTTCTTTTTAAATTGAGGTTAAATTTACAAAACATAAAATGAACCGTTTCAAGTGTACAATTCAGTGGCACTAAGTACATTCACAACGTTGTGCAACCATCACTCCAAAATAAAACCCCACAACCATTAAGTAGTCACTCCCCACTCCCCTCCCCCCTGCCGGCAGCCACCAATCTGCTTCCTGGCTCCTGTATGTTCTCAGGAGCCATTGCTGATATAACTTTGGAGCTGTCTTATGCATGTTGTAGGAGAAAACAAAGAGTAAATACTAATGCTGTTACAAAATGATATCTTCGGTGTAAAAGAAAAGAAATACAAATATATAAATATATAAACATATAAATATATATATATGCCTAATATGCAAATTGTCCCCGCGGGAGTTCCACTGGGAGACCAATCACTCACTATGACGTGTGCTAACCACCAGGGGGCAGCCAGGCCCAGGGACCCTACCAATGAATAAATTTCATGCATCAGGCCTCTAGTAGAATATAAAAGTAGTGAAGAACAGATATTTGTACATCCGTGTCCAGAGCAGCATTGTTCACAATAGTCAACAGGTGGAAACAACCCAAATCTCAATCAGCGAATGAATGGATAAACAAAATGTGGTGTAAACCTACAATGGAACATTATTCTGCTTCCAAAAGGAAGAAAATTATGACACATTCTCCAACATGGATGAATCTCAAACACATGCTAATTGTCAGAAACCAGCCACAGAAGGACAGAGATTATATGGTTTCTCTTACATGAGGTACTTGGAATAGTCGAGTTCATGGAAAGTAGACTGTGGCTACCAGGGGAGAGTCAGAAAGGTAACGGAGAGTTGTTGTTTAATGGGTATAGTGTTTCCCTTTGAGATGATACAAAATAAGTCTCTGGAGATAGATGGTGGCAATGTTTGCGAACAACATAAATGTATTTAATGCCACAGAATTATATGCTTAAAAATACTTAAGAGGTCAATTTTATGTTACATATATTTTACCACAATAAAAAAAGTAGTTTAAAAAAAACCAAAACCTTGTTTTATGAAATTTGCATTGGAAATATCGATGGGTATACATGAATAAATTTATCAATATGCATACATGACTTTTACAAACACATGTCCTATCTCTGTCCACTGCAATGGCCAAGGAGCAGGGACACTGGCCGTGAGCACACCTACAACTCCGGTATTGGTTTCTAAATACCATTTTCCCTTAACTGGTCCTGAAGGACTGGCTTCTTCCAGGTGAGATTAGGATATCTTGTATCAAAGAGTGAGAAAGCAAGGAGGGGGGTTGGAAAATGGGGGACATCTGTAATACTGTCAATAAAAAAAATTTTAAGTGAGAAAGCTATCAAAGACTAAAAGGGACTCCCCTTGGCCAGACTGGGACTTTTGAAAGAATAGTGACTATAATGAACTGCAATGCAGCTAATAAATAAAAACCCTGATCCTCATTATCCTCAGATTCGGTATCTGCAACTTTGCCCGCTCGCTACAACTTATCTGCAACCTCAGAATCAATGCTCTCAGTCATTCTCGGAATGCACAGAGCACAGAGCCGGGAAACGTCTGCGTCGCCCGACCCATGTTTCCAGTGGAGGCTGAACAAGGCAACGCCCGCGTCTTGTTTTAGCTCTAATACGGAAAGCCGAAAGCAAACGTCCTTTTTGTGGTCTATTTGCTGCCACGATTGTTTTGCATTTTTGTGGGTTTTGCTGGTGATCTGGCTGCTTGATATGGCTCTCGCGCACAGTGCTGCGATGCTGTGGGTACTCCCAAGGCGAGAAGGCGGTGATGTGCCTTGTAGAGAACGTGTTAGAAAAGCTTCATTCAGACGCGTTATCGTGCTGATGAGGTCAATGCTAATGAATCAGCAGCACCTATTAAATGCCTTTCAACAGAAGCACACATAAAACAGGGTTATGTATTGATCAGTTGATAAAAATGTGGCCACAGGCTCACAGGAACCTAACCCTGTTATTTCCTCTAGGAGTAAAGGTTCATCGATGACAGTGACTCTACAGAGCATAACCAAAGAGAACTGACTGTACTTAAAAAATAAGAGTGGTGGAAGAGGTTTTTCTGTAGAAAAACACCAGCTGAAAATGTAGCAGGCACCATCGCAAAACCACAGCTTTGTAAACGCCAGCGCGATACTGACCCAGGCGGGGTGACGGCGGGCCGTGGAAGCGCTGGGGCAAGGCCATCTGAGGCAGGATGTTCACCGGGTGCCAAGACATCGCCCCACAGGGAACCTATTACACAGGGACAGACAATAGGGTTTACAATTGGGAAACCCGGCAGGCAACACCTAAATGAAACCATAATCTCGGCATCACCGAATGTCATGACCTTCCAGTGAGTGCCCTAACGGTGCCAGGGGTACCATTCCTGCTAAAAACGTTGTGTCAGGGTCTAGTTAAGCCTCTCGGTCTAACTTGCAGGTTACAGGACATACAGGGGACAGAGGAACAATAAATGACCTCATGAGGAAATTAGACAAGTACAGAGTTTGAGATGATCCACAAGATAAAAGACCTAGATGCTTCAGAAGGCCAATGCCAAGGCAGGAAAGAAGGCAGAATGAAAATAGTCTAAAAGGGTGACAAGACGTAACCAAATGCAAGGTATGACTGTGTGTAATAGGGTCCTGCTTTTAAAAGGCAGCTATAGCCCTAGCCGGTTTGCTCAGTGGTTAGAGTGTCAGCCTATGGACTGAAGGGTCCCGGGTTCAATTCTGATCATGGACACATGCCCGGGTTGTGGGCTCAATTCCTGGGGGGTTGGGGGGGATGCAGGAGGAAGCCAATCAATGATTCTCTCTCATCACTGATGTTTCTATCTCTCTCTCTCTCTCCCTGTCTCTCTGAGATCAATAAAAATATATATTTAAGAAAAGAAGAAATCAAGTTTTTAAAAAAGGCAGCTATAAAATATATTTTTTATAGAGTGGGACAACTGGGAACATCTGGATGTGGACTGGCTACTAGATGATACTGAAGTGGTGTTCATCTTCTTGGGGATAATAATGTATTCATCTCCCATGGAATGATGCATTTTCGTCCAGACGGGTCTGGGTTCAACTCCTAGGCAAAACACGCCAGCCATTGTTACTACCACTCAATGCCAGGCCCCATGTGAGGAGTCTTGTGCGAATGGTATCCAATTGCCCAAGTTCGCATCCTTCTTGCTGGCTGTGTGACCACAGGGAATTTACTTAACCTCTCTGTGCCTTCTCTCTAACATGTTGATTATAATAGCACCCAACTCACAGGACCATTTGAGGACTGAATGAGATAAGGCCTGTGAAGGGCTTGGCTCAGATTGGCACGAAGCAAGTCCTCAATAACATTCTAGATTTTTAGATGCAGAAAGAGCAGCTCACCTTTTCAGAGGCTGCTTCTGACCAACGAGTTAGTGCAGCAGGGCCACTAAGGCTTCTTCCTGAGAGGGATGGGTGCTATGTACTTTATGTATATCCCACACTTGTAAATCTCCTATATTAACGCACATATACGTGCACACATATCATCAATCCTATAATTTAATAGCAAATTCTGCATTTTCAAAATTGCCTACTAATTAGAATTTGTTTACAACCCTCCAATGAATGCCCGTGGTGCTTTTGTGGCCGTCCGTAGACATGTGCAAAGTGGCAAAAAATTTTGAGTCACCCACGTGCACATTCCTGGCTGAGGCTGAGCAAAGCCACGCTCAGCCTTGTTTCAGCTCTCACACCTTTCATGGTCTGTTGAGCGCCATGTTTTTCGCATTTTCTGTGTCTTTTGTTAGTGATTGCAATATTTAAAACGGCCCCAAACGTAGTGCTGGAGTGCTGTTGGCTGTGAGCTCAATGTTAATGAATCAACAATGCACATTAAATAAAGTGAACAAGGTGTCTTGAAACAGAAACACACATAAAACGAGGTTGTATATTGATCAGTTGACAGAAAATCTGACCAGAGGCTCTCAGGAACCGAACCCTGTATTTCCCCTAAGAGCAAGGGTTCAGGAGTTGTTAATTCAGCATTTGCAGTAACTTTATAAAATACTAGAGGCCCGATGCACAAAATTCGTGCAAGAGTAGGCCTTCCTTCCCCCCGGCTGCCAGCACCGGCTTCTCTCTGGCACCCGGGACCTGGGCTTCCCTCACAGCCCCGGTTTCATCCAGAAAGTCGTCCAGAAGGACATCGGAAGGACATCCAGAAGGACGTCTGGTCGAATTAGCATGTTATACTTTTATTATTGTAGATAACTAGCAAGAACCGGCTGTGTGTGTGTGTGTGGTGTGTGTGCATGGGTATGATTTACTGTTCCTATTAATCAGAGAGAAAACAGGCTCGGAAAAGTTCAGTCCCTTTCCAAGTTCACGAGGCTAGCTGTCTTCAGACATGGGATTCGAACCCGGTCTGGGGGTGCCAGTTTTGCAGCCCCCCCCCCCCCCCCGCCGAGTGCAGGCATCTGAACCCATGGGGGTGGGGTTCCTCTTGACTGTCTCTTTCTGGAAACACCCACAAAAGGCTGAGTGGTGGGGATTGGGGTTGGGGGGCAGGAGGGTGTAAGAGGAAAGCTGCCTGCTGCCTGGAGAAGCAGGTGCCAGCAAAGGGAGACTCATGGTGGCCAGTCACATGTCACTGATTCACAGTGTGGCCCAGGGTCAAGGGAGACCCAGAGAGGCCAGGTCTGAACCTTGCTTTGCCCTGGCCGGCTGTGACCCCAAGCAGCCCCTCAAGCCAGCCCCTCGCTGCCCCAAATCCCTGGTAGCTGGTCTATAAAAGTGGAGCTAACGCCACTTCTCTGAAGGCCCGAGAGGCACACTTGGGACAGCGCACCTTGATTTTAGAGGCCAAGCTGCCACGGTGACTCATGTGCACCTCTGAGCAAGCTCCGCAGAGGTGTGGGCCTGACCCCGTCCATTTCACAGGTGAGAAAGCTGAGGCTCAGTGCTGCATGACCACTATGCACCAGGCTAGGGTCCCAGGTCAGGGGCCTTCCCGTTGCCTGCTTTCCCGCTGGATTCTCCTTGTGTGGGGAAGGGACACTACGGTAGAGGGCAAACGAGGGGGCGTGAAAGCATCTTCGAAAACAGGGATCAGCAAACCAGGGCTCCCAGGACAAATCTGGCTCGTTTCCTGTTTTTATAAATAAAGTTTTAATGGAGCGCAGCCACACTCATTCATTCACATAATGCCTATGGCTGCTTTCCTACCACAACAGTAGAGTTGAGTGGCTGTGGTAGGGACTGACTGCATGGCGCACACAGCTTGAAATACTTACTGCCATCTGGCCCTTCACAGGGAACGCATGCCTACAGCTGTTTAGAAGTTGCAGGAGGTCCTGGCTCCGTTAGTTTTGCTCTCTGCCGTCTCCCCAGCACCCAGCCCCGTGTAGATGGTTATAAGGTGATGGTAAGCTGCTTATCATGTCATTTCCTAGTTCCGCACATGTGACCTATTTTCAAGCACTTATTGAAAAATGCATCTTCCGACAAGTCAGTGAGCATCCAACCCTGGACAGAACGAAGGCGAACAAGGGGCTCCGGCTGGCGTGGCCCTCAGCCCTTCCGGCCTTCCTGTCCCCTCGTGTGGCCCATCTCCGGCCCTGCCCTCGGTGGCCTGGGGCTGCCCCTCCAGCCCAGCCAGGCCTGTGAATCATCACAGACTGACTCACTCTCTGCCTAAAAATACATATTGTCTCATGTTGGCGGTGCCGCTTTGATCACTGTTTGCACTCAATCTGGTCTTTTTCTGAGCGCTTTGCGGGCAAGGTCTGGGTTTTCGTCACTCTGGGTCGCCAGGGTCCAGTTTGGTCTGCAGCCTGGAGCTGGAAAGGCACCTGGGAGGAAGAGCTTGGGTGCTGGGTGCAAATTCTGCCCTGCCACTCGTCTGCTGTGTGGCCTTGGGCAAATCACCCAACCTCTCTGAGCGTGTGGCCAGGAAGAAAGGAGGAAAGGAGGCACTGCCGAATCCGTGTGCTTCTTCCTGAGTATGACCTGCCCCTGCCCCTGCCCCTGTCCCCCAGCTTGGTTCACCTCTGCCAGTGAAATCATTGGCCATCATCTCGACATCCAAGGAAATCAGGAACCTGAGCCGAAGCCAAAATCTGGATCTCAGCACCAAGCACTGGGGAAGCTCTGAGGCCCTGGGCTGAACGTGGAACTACTCTGGGAGGCGGTGAGGAGCAGCAGAACATAACCCAGGGCCTGGAGGTAGATCTCCTCCGAGCCAGACCGCTGTCCAGGTGGGGCATGTGGGCCCCGCGGAATTCTCTAGCTCCTGCCTCTGCAGAGGGCAGGGGCCGGGATGGGGACTCACCTCAGGATGGCTGGGTAAGAATTCAGAGCGTGGGCTCGGGGTTGGGACAACTTCAATCGGACCCCACCCCCCCATTCCATGCTGTGCAGCCTGGGGCCTGTCTCCTCACCTCTCTGAGCCCCAGCTGCCGCATCTGAGAAGTGTGGGAACTTGGGGTACCTCCCTCAGAGGGTTGCATAAAAGGCTTAGCACCGGGCCTGGTACAGAAGAAGCCCTCAATCTGTCAGCAATGTGGACACATGACAGGTGCGGGGTGGACAGGAGGGCAAGACCGGTAAGCCTTTCTGCTCCCCCACTGCTCCCCCCACCCCCCCGCAGACATCAATCACAAGTAGCAGGCCCCAGGTTGTCCACAACTTCTGTTCAATTTGGCTGCAAATCAGAGGTTCCCACAACCCCCTCCTCGGGTTCGATTACTTTGCTAGAATAACACACAGAACTGAGAGAATACGTTCTTTCGTTGACCAGTGTGTTAAGAATATAAAGGATGCACACAGCCCGATGAAGGGGCACACAGGGCCTGGTCTGGTGGTGGGGGCGGGTGGGGGTGTCCTGATCCCGGGAGCTTCTGTCCCGTGCGTGGGGTGCGTCACCTTCTGGCTCATGGATGTGTCCGCCCACCTGGAAGCTCCCTGAGCCCCATGCGGTTGGGGTTCTACACGGGCTTCTCATGTAGGTGTGATCAATCTTAACTCCATGTCTGAAAGGACCGAACAGGACTGATAGCGGTGTCCCTAACCCCTCTTCCAGCAAACGCCGCAGAATGTATCAGTTACTCAGCCTGCCCTTATCTCGGCCAATGGGAAAGCAGGGGAAACTAGCCCAAGGCCAAGAGTATGCTAGCCAGCCCCCTGTCTTTGTGTAACCAGACCCTAGCTGCACCCTGCCCTTGTGTCACTAGCCCCCGGCCCTCACTCAACCAACCGGGATCGGCCAAATCAGTGGTCAGAGTGTGCCCCCACCCCCCAACCCCAAGCCCTATATATTCTTTGTTCTCTTGGAACTCCGGGCTCTCTCTCTCACACCCTACCGCTGCGTCGGTAGGGGAGGCAGAGGGACCAAGCCCCAGGCTTGAATAAAGACTCTATGCTTTTGCATCGGACTCGGCACTCCCTGGTGATGTCCTCTGGGGATCTTGAAATCCGGGCATAACATTGTCCAGCCTTCCCCCCTTCTCAAGCGCATGGGGAGCGGGGGAGAGAAATTCCAAGTGTCCAATCATAAAAAACATACAAGTAAAAGAATATAGTGTCTAGGATTTGCTTAAAATCCTCCAGGAAAGAAAAATGGGGAAAGAGTAGAAGCTGGAAGAAACAAAAAAGGCAAAATATTGATGTGTTTGAATCTGGGCATGTCATCACTTACTGCGTATTCTCCCTGATTTGGTATATGTTAAAAATGTTCCTAATAAAAGTAAAATCAATGCACCAAAAATAGGATGGATTGATGGGTGTATAGAGGAATGGACGGATCCATGACAAGTCAAGTTTAATAAAATGTTAATGAATCTATGTTGCTGTCTATTAGAAATTTCTCATAATAAAATGTTGGAAGGAAAGCAGCAACCCCTACCCCACCCCAAAATTAAGCCGCCAGTGGCCCTCATTTCCTACACCCTTCCAGGGTCTTACTGGGCATCCAGCCAGCACCTGCCTCAGAGCCTGGGGTGCATATCTAACCTCTGCAAGCCTCATGTCCCTGGCACATAGGGCACTGAGTGCCCCTCCTGGGGCAGTGGAGGAGCACTCAGCATCACATCCTCTGCACACAGTAGGTGCTCAGGAAATGCTGCCCAGTCCTTAGAGCGCCAAGGCCACTGCAGTGACTCTCAGATCCTGGGCCGCCCGGTCAACCAGCATGTCCTGGGAGCCGGCAGAGGTCCCGCTAACAAGAGCTCCCTTTAGTCTGCACCAGGGCCTCAGTCCCATCGGTCATTTATTCGCTGGCCCAGGAAATGTTTTCTGTGAGCCAGGACCTGTGCTGGGGGCCGGGAGCCCACCCATTATATCTAGCGGGTCTCTGCCTTTAAGGAAACCCCTCCAGAGATAGCCGGCCCCAACCCAGCGGAACCAATGGCCTGAGGGAACCAAGCCCAGGATAGCAAAGTCTGACAGCACCAGCCTGGTTAGAGAGCCGAGCCAGGCCTCAGAACACTGACTCCCCCTGGGCCCAGAGGAGCTGGGGCCTCAGCACTGGAGACCCTGGAGCCCAGAGCCTCAGGCCCCTCCTCAGCCAGCCAGCATGGACCCCGGACCTGTGAGGGCAGAAGCCTCGCCAGAGAATCTGCAGCAGCCACAGCAAAAGGCAACAGGTATTCACTCAGGGGAAGAGCAAGTGATCCTCTTCCCCACCAGCAGACTGTGGCCGGGATCCAGACATCCGAGTCAGAGCACCTCAGAGGGCCCCCCAGGACAGAGATCTGATTCCCATTCCCCAGTGTAGCCACCAACCCAGCTGCTCTGTGTGAGAGAATTGCTCCTTAAGCAAGGCCTGGGCCCGCGGTCATGCTCAGGGTCTTGGCTCAGTTTCACAGTTGCTGCCCCCAGAGACAGATGAAGTTCAGAGATGCTACCTGCCTTGCCCAAAGTCACTCCGAGGCAGCCTCTACTCAAACCAGGTCAACAACAGTTATGGCAGCCGACATCTTGAGCCACTGCACACACCCCCATCTCGTTTACGCCCACAGTGACCCGAGGACAATTATCATCTCCATTCTCCAGAGATTCAACAACGCCTGAAACAACTGAATGGGTTGATGGCAGAGCCAGCACCCAACTGACAACGATAATGACGATGATAATGACGATAAATAGTAGCGACGGCAGCTACGTCATTCTCCCACCGCTGCTGCAACCACCACCACCAACGTATGGCTTAAGTAAGACAAAGGTGTTCTCTTACAGTCCGGAGGTCCGAACTCTCAATCAGGTGCTCCTGCTGGGGCTGCAGAGGAGAGTCCGTTTCCTTGCCTTTTCCAGCCTCTAGGAGCCGCCTGCACAGCTTGGCTTCCAGCACCTTCCTCCACCTTCCAAGTGCATTACTCCAACCTCTTGGCCACTTCACAGCTGCGTCACCTCCTTCCCTCCTCCTGGCCCCTCGCAGAAGGCCCCTCCCGATGAATTACATCATTGGGCCCACCTGGGAAATCCCGGGGCTGCGCTTATCTCTGCCTCCACAATCACCTCTGCAAGGGCTCTTTGACCGCGTAATCAGCGGTTCTCAACCTGGGGGTCGAACGACCCTTTCACAGGGATCGCCTACGACCATTGGAAAACACATATATAATTACATATTGTTTTTGTGATTAATCACTATGCTTTAATGATGTTCAATTTGTAACAATGAAAATACATCCTGCATATCAGATATTTACATTACGATTCATAACAGTAGCAACATTACAGTTATGAAGTAGCAACAAAAATAATTTTATGGTTGGGGGTCACCACAACATGAGGAATGGTATTAAAGGGTCACGGCATTGGAAGGTTGAGAACCACTGACGTAAATACTCACAGGTCCTAGGAGTTAGGACACGGGCATCTTTGGGGCCCCTTCCGTGGCCTCCCCCAGCGGGTGATATCTACTGGATTCTCAATGCCAGGCCCTGTGTTTAGCATGTTGCATGCACCATCTTAGGGCAGCGTATCTCACACGTCCATGTGCACACATCCCCGGGGGATCTTATTAAAATGCAGATTCAGGCTCAGGGGGTCTGGCTTTCTATCAAGCCTCTGGGTGATGCTGAGGCTGTGGTCCAGGGACCACACTGTGAGTAGCAAGAATCGAGATGAGGGGCTGACAACCTTTTACTTTTCTTTTTTTAAAAAATATGTTATTGATTTCAGCGAGAGGAAGCGGGGGGAGGAGAGAGAGATAGAAACATAAGTGATGAGAGAGAATCATTGATCGGCTGCCTCCTGCACGCCCGCTACTGAGGATCGAGCCCACAACCCAGGCACGTGCCCTGACCGGGAATTGAATAGTGACCTCCTGATTCATAGATCAATGTGCAACCACTGAGCCACACCGGCCGGGCGACAACCTTTTTCTTTGAAGGACCTGATAGTAACCATGTTCAGCTTCGCAGGTCCTGAAGTCTTTGTTGCAACTAATCCACTCTGCTTCTCACAGCCCTAAAGCAGCCACAAACAATCCGAGAACCAATGGGCATGGCTGTGTGTCAATAAAACTTTATAGACACTGAAATTTGAATTCCATAAAGTTTCAGGAAATGTTATTCTTCTTTTATTTTCAACCATAAAACTATTCTTAGTTTATAGTCTCTGCAAACACATGCTGACTTGGCTTGTGGGCTGCAGCTTGCAGACCCCTGATCTGGAACGTCAATTCCAGGAGAGCGGGTATTTCTGTCTTACTTTGTGCGCCACAGTATCCCTTGCATCTGGAATAGTGCCTAGCACCTCGTAGCTACTCAAAAAATACGTGTTGAATGAAAGAGCAAATTATCTCATTTAATTTTCACAACTCCTTTACCCAGGAATATAGGTATGAGCCCTGTTTTATAGATGAGGCGCTGACAAGAGCAATTTCTCTGCATTTACCAATAGAAAGAGGCAGAGGGATGGTGTGCAGGAGACCCCTCCACTGGCCTCCTGCAGAAGCCAAAGTCACTCTGACCCCATCTGTGTCCTCCAGGGCAGCCCGCCTGCATCACGGCTCCTGCAAGGAAAGTTCTCCCCAAAACAGCAGGTGCGGACCCTGCACACCGCCTCATCTCGAGCCAGGCCTGGTGGAGCTGTCACAGGGCAGTGAAAGGCGGCAGAAAGCTCTCTCCTTTATTGGTTGGGAACAGCCAACACCCCGGCACTTCCAGGCTGGGCCACCAGGCACCAGCTCCACCAGGTCAGAGCCTGGCAAACACATTCGCTTCAGGGGCCCATCTGGTAGCATAAACATGTGAAACCAATGGGGTTGAAACCACGGGCGCCAAAGTACTGCTGCTGCCACAATCAGTGACACCTGTCCAGCTCCACGGCTTTTAAAGCCCTCTGTGGCCAAGACAACTCCTCAGAGAGGCCCATGTGGCTTGAAAGTTGCTGGGTACATGTTCCCTGGCTTTTACAGAGAGTGCCTCCTACCCCAGGACCTTTGCTCATGCTATTCCCAACCCCTTAGTTAACTCCTCAGATTTCAAGTCCCAGAGAACCCTTCTCCAACACAGGCACCCCACGCCTCCCTTGCCACACTAGCAATTTCAGATCTGTTTTTGTGACCAATGTCTGCCTACTCTTACATTCGGCGCCCAGGGCTGCTGTAACAAATCACCACGACAGAGATTTATTCTCTAACAGTTCTGGAGGCCAGAAGTCTGAGATCAAAGTGTCCGCAGGGCTGGTTCCTCCGGGAGGTTCTAGGGGAGAATTCATCTACTGACTCCCTCCCAGCTTCGGGTGGTGCTGGCCATCCTAGGCATTCCTTGGCTTGTGGACATATCACTCCCACCTCTGCCTGTCTCCACATGGCCTTTCCCTCTGTGTTTCCCTCTGTGTCTGTGTCTCAAATCCTACTCTTTCCTCTTATCAGGACTCCAGTCATTGGGTTTAGGGCCCATCTTAAGTCCAGAAGACCTCACCCTAAGATCTTTAGCAAAGACCCTATTTTCAAATAAGGTCACCTTCACAACTGCTTGGGCTTAGGACTATAATCCTCTTAGATTTAAACTCTGTAAGGACAAAGACAATATCAACCACTTTTCACCAGTGTACCCTGGAACCTGCCACACAGACCCACACACCCTCAATGCTCAGGAAATATTTGTTGAAGACAGGACTGGCTGTGTAATTTGTGAAGACCAGTAAAAATGAAAATGCAGAGCCCCTTGTTCAAAACTTGAGAATTTCAAGATGGCAACAGCAGAGCGTTCAACCAGGTGAGGGCCCTTCTGAGGGGGGACCCTGGCCGCACAGGTTGCACTTCCGTGGAGCGGGCCCTGGTCGAATGAATGACGAATACTGAAAACTATTTACCTGGAGAGTCACCCTGGAGGATGACCAGTGAACTCGTCTCGGGCCCAGGCCCCAGGCACGGAGTCGGAAGTTCTGTCCATTTTACAGATGGGGAACCGAGGCCTGAGAAGTCAAGAATGGGCGAGCTCCGCCAGGGCCGAGCCGGAACCCACATGTCCTGTCCCCTGACCCCTTCCTCCCTCCTGGCCTTTTCCCTGACCTTCGGCAGCAGCAACCCTCTCAGCTCCGCCCAGTGCTGGTCCTCTCATGAGCCCGAGGACACTTCCAATCACGTGCAGTGGAGCCGCTGAAGGACCAGAAGAAAAACAATTGTGAGGACTTTGCCCTCAACTTCAACAAATCACGGCTTGGCCTGAGCGTCTGTGTCACATTGGCTGGGCGCTGGCCTGAGCTGCTGGGGCAGCCTGCAGCAGCAAGTCCCCTCTCCTCTGTGGGGAAAGTGCTGCCTTACCCCATCCTACAGATGGGGGCGGGGTCAAGGTCAGCATCAAGTGCCGGAATCACCCGACTCCACCCGACTCTGAGATGTGAGGACCACACCTCTCAGCTCCTAACTTCTCGACAATAATGCCGACACCGGTGCTATAGCCCACATAGACCTTCGAGGAGGATGCTGCCTTTACCCCCACCTTTTAGACAAGGGAACTGGGCACAGAGCAATGACGCGTCCAAGGTCACAGGGCCAGCAAGAGGCCAATTTGGAAGTCACACCCGAGCCATGAGCTTCCTGGGTCCTTGCTGCTCCGATGAGCCTCCGGGGGGGAGCGCAGGCAGGGCCAGCAAGGGAGACGTTAAAGGGAGGTGCTGCTTCCGTCCACAGGAGACACACCTGGTGGGTGTGGAGGGTCCGGGAGTCAGCACTTCCCCCGAGTGAGTCAGGGCCGTGGAAGGGCACGGAATGAGGAAGCCACCCACCCCGCTGACGCAGCTGGCACAGGACCTGCCGCCTACACACCTGGGCTCCCCTCTCCCGGGGCCTCGCTCTTAAAGCGGGGGCACCTGCAGCACATCCTCAGGTGTGTGGCGGCAAGGCCTGTACAACCCACAGATCACCAGGCGCAAACCGGCACGTAATCTAGGCTTTAAAAATGCCAATAGTTTGGGTTGTAGGCTCGATCCCCAGTGGGCGGCGTGCAGGAGGCAGCCAATTGATGTTTCTGTCTCACCAATGTTCCTATATCTCTATCCCCCACCCTTTCTCTCTAAAAATCAATAAAGACATATATATTTTTTTAAATGCCTGTGGTCCTCACACAGTGTTTGAGCCTGTCCCCTGCTCCCAAGGAAATAAAACCAACCCCAGCCCCAGCGAGGGGAGTGGGCCCTCCTGGCTTACTCGGAACCCAGGGGTTCTAGGTATGCAGGGCTTTCAGTGTTAAAACAGGGCAGGCCCCACACACAGGGAGCAGTTGTCACCCGGTCTCGCCGCCCAAAGCCACCGTCTCCGCAGAGCCCTGGGGAGAGCTCAGCGGGGAAGGAGGACGGTGCTGGCCACTGCTGTCCCCGGGGCCAGGAGGGACGGCTTTCCTTTGAAGTGGCCGCAGCTGCAAATATAATGTGGCCTTTTCTGCTAAGATCTTTCATCAGCTGAGAATTTCTTTTCCTCCTGGAAAGGGGCCAGTTTCCCATTTGAGGTCCTTGGGGTGGCATGAGAACTGGGTGCCCGTGTTAGAATCACAGGGTTGCTGTGACCCAGTATCACAAACCGGTGGCTTAGAACAGCAGGACTTTGTCTCTCTCGGTGCTGGGGGCTGGAAGTCCAAAAGCAAGGTGTCAGCAGGGCCATGCTCCGGGGGTTTGCCACCCGCCCTGGCCTTCCTCGGCTTGTGGCAGCATCACTCCTACCTCTGCCTCTGCCATCAGGGGCATTTCTCCCTGTGCGTCTCTAGGTCCAAATCTCCCTCCCCTGAGAGGCAGCATCCATCAGTCGTTGGACTTAGAGCCCCTCCTAACCCAGCATCCCAACTTGATTCCATCTGCAAAAGACCCTCTTTCCAGGTAAGGTCACAGTCACCGGTTCCTGGAGGACATGAATTTGGGGGAGACACTATTCCACTCAGCAGAGCCTCCGTGGAAGGGGATCCACCTGCACCAGGACGGGAAGATGGGGCGGGGGCAGGGCCCCAAGTGCGGAAACACCCTCACCCACTCTCCACCTGTGCACGGCCTTGCCCCACTGGGCTGAAGGTGGGTGAACCTGGGCAGGAGGGAGGGGGCAGTTGGTCCAGGGGCGCTGGTGGCCAGGCCAGGGGGTGATGGTGAGACCTGGTGCGGAGGCACTTGTCGCCATACTGTGACCTGTGACCTGTGATGGGCCTCCCTCCCTCCTCTTCCTGGCCCCAGGGCCCGAATTTTCCTCTGAAGACTCGCCCCTCCCCCACTCTCAGTTCACAAGATCTGGGCAGAAAACAGGACCTTACAGAGATAGCTGTTCGTTGCAGCATGACTTTCAATAGCCAGGCTGTGGAAGCAACCTGTGGTAGATAAAGGGATAAAGAAAATGTTGTGTGTATGTGTGTGTGTGTGTGTGTGTGTGCGCGCGCGCGCATTATATACATAATGGGATATTGTTCAGCTATGAGAAAGGAAGAAATCCTTCATCTGCAACAACATGGACACACCTGGAAGGCACCCTGCTCAGTGAGATAAGTCAAAGACGGACACGGCATGATCTCACTTATATGTGGAATTTTAAAAAGCTGAGCTCATAGAAACAGAGTAGATGGGAGTTGCCAGGGTTATGGGCGGTGGGGGAGACAGGGAGACGTTGGTCAAAAGGTACAAACTTCCAGTTATGAGTAAATTCTGGGGATTTAACGTATAACATGGTGACTATAGTTAATAACACTAATACCTACAGTAGCCCCACCTTACCCATGGGGGATGCATTTGAAGACACCCCCCCCCCCCCCAATGGATTCCTGAAATCTCAGAAAGTACCAAACCTTTTCACTTAAAGCAGCAGTTCTCAACCTGTGGGTCGCGACCCCTTTGGCGGCCGAACGACCCTTTCACAGGGGTCACCTAAGACCATCCTGCATATCAGATATTTACATTACGATTCGTAACAGTAGGAACATTGCAGTTATGTAGTAGCAACGAAAATAATTTTATGGTTGTGTCACAACATGAGGAACTATATTTAAAGGGCCAGAAGGTTGAGAACCACTGACTTAAAGGAAGCACTTTACGGCTTCTCTTTGGCATGTCTGCATTGCCAGCATCACTACCCTTGCACTTTGGGGCCATTAGTGAGTAAAATAAGAGCTCCCTGAACACAAGCGCTGCGACCCTGACAATCAATTGGATAACCAGGACGGCTACTGAGTGACTAAGGGGTGGGGAGCGATGATTCACACCCCAGGAGGGACCGAGCAGGACTGTGAGATTTCATCATGCTGCTCAGAACAGTGCACGATTTAAAGCTTGTGAATGGCTATTTCTGGAATTTTCCATTTAATAATAATCCTGGATGGAAGTTGACTGTGGGAACCGAAACCGAGGAAAGTGGAACCGCAGGTGATGAGGGACTGACTACTGTGCAGCACTTGAAAGTCGCTAAGAGAGTGGATCTTAAATGTTCTCATCAGGAAAAAGGAAGGGGAACTGTATGGCATGGTGCACCTGCTAACAAGATGGTGGTGATCATTTTGCGATGCGTGAGTGTATCAGATCAACACCTTGTACACTGTAAGATCACACAATGTTACATATCAATTATAGCTCAATAAGACCAGAAAAAATTTCAATAAAAAATGTTTAAAGATGGTGACATTTTAAAAACCCATGTTTGTGGAGTGAAACTCATTTATCTCCTCCCCGCCCCACCTCTGGACCCCCCAGGCTGCGTGTTCTCGGCCAGGGGCCAGCTGTTAACCACACGCAGAGCTCTCAGAACCACCCCTGGCTCCCAGCACGACCGCATCAGTGCCTGCTCTTAGTGTCACTGTCACCATTCTATCTAGTCCTTTGCAAGCGTCAGGTGGGAAGTAAAATACCAGCATGCCCTTCTCGGACAGTGGTTCTCAACCTTGGCTGCACATTAGAATCACCTGGGAATCTTTTTAAAATCCTGATTTCTGGGCCTCGTCCTCTGGAAATTCTGTTTCTTTGTTACTAATGTTGTGGCCTCACCCCATAACAAAGAAACAGAATTTCTGGAGGGTGAGGCCCAGAAATCAGGATTTTAAAAAGATTCCCAGGTGATTCTAATGTGCAGCCAAGGTTGAGAACCACTGTTCTAGGACACAAAAAAATCTCTTCGAGAGTGCTGAGCAGATGACAGAGAAGAGCATCGATGCATTTTCCTTCCAATGTAAGGAAGAAAATGTAAAGATGTCCAGGTGAGTCCCAGAACATCCTGTCACTCACCTCCCTCCTTGGGTCATGGATGTGATGACCAAGCAGCCGGCTCTCGTTGCTCCTTGCATCCTGCATGCCACTGCTCTTGGTGGCCGCCATTTCCGCCGGCCACCCCCAAGCGGCACCTTGCCCTGTGTTTTCCCTGCAGCTTCACACAGTGAATCCCGGACTCCTCTCCCCACAAAGAACAAGGGTGAGTCCACCAGGTTCTCCCTCTCTGGACCCCCCGTCTCGCTGGGGACGGCCCTCCTCCCAGACCCTGGCTACCTGCCAGGCGAGGTTGACTCTCATATCCTGAAAACACAGAGAGGAGAACACGCATGGTTCACGGCAAACACAGGGTCATGGGCAAGACTGAGAGATGGGCACGCACAGAGCCATGGGCGAGGGAACGGGCGGAGAGGCAGAAACCTTCTCACAGGGATCCTGGTGCGTATTGGGTCCCCACACCGACACCCGGTGACCCGTGACCTCTGTGCGTGCAGCTTCAGCGCTGGGGTGACAAGGCCACCCCTGAGATCAGTGACGGAGAGTGCCAGGGAGTTACCACCAGCTACATACTGATACCACCAGCTACATACAGCTCACACATCAAATTCCTAATACAGAAGATAATGGCAGAGGGCGATGTCAAGAAAAACAGTCACCCCAGGACGGGTCTGTAACTGTCGCTAAGCTAAACAGCTATCCCTCATCTGGAAGACTCAACAGGACCTGCCCCCCAGCTCCCGACGCTTAGTAAATGTTCCTTATCAGAAAAGATGTATTCATCTCCTCCCTAATGTTCTTCTCCTACCCAAAGCTCCCCTGTGTTCATATGCATGCGCGCGCGCGCGCACACACACACACACACACACACACATGCATGCACACACACACACACATAAACACATACACACAGTGCTTTCATGCTTTCTGCTCAGTCTGCTCGCCCTTCTGGGGGTAGAGGGTGTTCATACTCTCTGTGTGTCACTTTGTTGTGACAACTTTCTAAACTCAGAGTGCTCAGCCCTCCACACCTTGTCCCGCTGGTCCACGCTGGACTCTTCAAGTGCAGCACTCACAGGGACGTTGGCAGCCAGTCTCTCCTTACTCACTTTCGCGTCTCCTTACTCACTTTCTGCCTTGTACAAGCAGGACCCTGAGAAGTTTCTGCACCCTCATGCTAAAAACTTACTAAGGTCAATTTTTTAAAATTTATAAAAGCATGCTAACACAGCATTAAAGAAGAACAGTACCCCACATATGCACCCATCCCCCCTTAAGCTCACTAATTTTAAATAAATTGCTGTTTTAGCCCTAACCAGTTTGGCTCAGTGGATAGAGCATCGGCCTGCGGACTCAAGGGTTCCAGGTTCAATTCCGGTCAAGGGCATGTACCTTGGTTGTGGGCATATACCCAGTAGGGGGTGTGCAGGAGGCAGCTGATCGATGTTTCTAACTCTCTATTCCTCTCTGTAAAAAATCAATAAAATATATATTTTTTTAAACTGCTGTTTTATGAAATTCAAAAAATGATAAAGAAAATTTTTAATAATGCAGTGGAGCCTTCTGTGAATACTTATTAAGTGCTCATAGATCCTAGTTCACTAATAAAAATAAGGAGGGAGAATACTGGCACCTTTTATCTTCCATCATCATTGAAGGAGAGAAAATAAGTCTTTGGACTTATCGCCAATTTTTTTCTCCCCAGATCATTTGTTTTCACTGAAATGCCTTGGTTTCAACCCACTCTGAAAAACTGGGATTTCATTATATGTGAAATGATTGACAGTTCACATTCTTCCAGGGTGACAAGATTCCTACATGCAGGGAGAGGGGGATCATACAAGGAAGGCAGAAATTCTTGCCTCAATTAGGTGCACACATCACTACAGGACCCAGGGGAACACTCGATGGGAGGGAATCACACAAGGAAGTGAATACCAGGAGGAAGGGATTAGCAACTACCTACCACAACTACCTTTCCCAGACTCCCTTGCAGCTAGCCATGACCATGTGACTAAAATCTAGCCAATGAAATATAAACAGGAGTTTTGAGGTGGAAAGACTCCTAAAAAGGTGAGTCAGAATGTACTTCCTCTTTCTTGAAGTCAGGAACATAATGGCTGGAGCTGCAGCAACCACCTTGGACCATGATGTGACCTTTGGAAAGGAAGCTAACATAGGAAGACCGAGGAAGACTGGTCGGTGATGTCACTGACCCACACTACCGGCCTTGACTGCCTGCCTCGGGAGTCTTTTATATCACTGTTTTAACCACTGTATTCAGAGCTCCATCCCTCACAGCTGAACTGTCTTAAATACTGCAGTGTTATCATCCCCACTATACAGAGCAGAAATATGAGGTTCAGAGGTACATAGAATTTACCCAGGGTGAAAAGCAAGTAAGTGGTTGAGCCTGGGCTTGACTTACAATTTGTTTCATTACAAGACATAACCTTCTTCCAAGGGTTCGAGAGAGATCTGTTTGGGAGACTCATCTGGAGTTCCTGCCGTCTTCCAGCGTCTTCACCGTGTGACGTCGGAAAGGAGTGGGATGTGATGGCATCCTGGCAACACAGTCCCTTTACTAGGCCAGGGGCAAAGGTTGTTTTGTATTCACCATGTTCCCCGTCTTTTCTGGGGACGTTCAGCAAGGAACACTGTGGACTGGGCAATTGTTGGTTTGGGAAACATTCCCAACTTCAGAATAAATGGTAGGGAAGGACGGACTAAAAGAGCAAAAGGTCTGGATAATAGATGGTGTGTGTTTGAAAGCAGGCTGTCCCAGGCGACGGGCCTTCTCCAAACAGGAACAGAAAAATGCTCCAAGGCACAAAGCTGCCTCCCTCTGGAGAGGAGCCTCGCCAGACCCCCACCAGCGTTGGACGGAGGCTCTGGCTGAGATGGGTCGTCCCCTAACCAGGGAAGTTCATCTCAAACTCCAGGACCTGCCGAGAAGCCAGCCTTCAGCTGGTGGTGCAGTGATGCCCATCAACTCAATGACTGTGTGGCCTTTTAATGTGTAAGAACCTTCTTCTTTCATTTACTCCCCTGACCTACAGCAGCATTAACCCCCTTTATGAACCTGCCTTTCTGAAGGATTTGTTATCGGCCTATCAATTAGCCATAGGTCAATGAGTGCTTCTCAAGGGTCTGAAAAGACTTGTCTTCCTCGCCTAGCTGGTGTGGCTCAGTGGTTGAGCATCAACCTATGAACCAGGAGGTCACAGTTTGATTCCCGGTCAGGGCACATGCCCAGGTTTTGGGCTCACACCCCAGTGTGGGGTGTGCAGGAGGCAGCCGATCAATGAGACTCTCTCACCATTGATGTTTCTATTTCTCCTTCTCCCTTCTTCTCTGAAATCAATAGAAATCTATTTAAAAAAGAAAGACTTGACTTCCTCAAGCTAAACACTTAACATTTCTACTTTACTGTTTGTATTAGTCTACAAATACTCTGTACTAGCAAGTCTTTTTCACAAACTGCAGTGCCCTTCCTGTAATAGTCAGGCTTTTGTGGTAGCAAGTGACAGAAACGGAACTCAAACTGAGATTAGCAAAGGAGAGAGATGGTTTCTTGATTTACGGGAAGGGGTAGATCTGGCATTGGGCACAAATGGGCCCAGGCCCCAAATGCCGCCACCCATATGCTCTCTCTCAAATTGGCTTGTCCTCTCTCCTGCTGCAAGTGGCTCTCAATGTGCACTGGAACCCGCTGCCAGCGACCCCATCAGGTTCCTCCAGCAGAGAACCAGCCGCACCTGCCCAGGAAGTGAGGGGCACTCTGATGGGCTGGGCCTGGATCGCATGCCCACCTCCTGTGGCAAGGAGGATGGGGTGCTCTGAATGGCAGGTCCTACCAGAATTATATGATTGGAGAAGTTGAGCTTAAAGAAACAGGTGCTGCCAGAAAAAGAAAAAAAAAAAAGCAACCTGTTTCCACTGCAGCCCACATAGCAAATATGTGGATGGTTTCTCTGCACATGCCTGTCAAACCAGCTTGTTGCAGGATCTGTTGCTTTTTATTCACCATGTTTCCCTGGCCGGTTATGCTCAGTGGATAGAACGGTGGCCCTCGAACTGAAGGGTCCCGGGTTCGATTCTGGTCAAAGGCACGTGCCTTGGTTGCAGGCTTGATACCTGGCCTGGCTTATTGAAGGCACTGCCACTCCTGAATCTGCCAGGGGGCCCCTCCCGCCCCACCACGCTCTTCCCTGCTTTGTCTGCCCGACAAACTCCCCTCGCTTTCCAACCTGCTTTTGTTTGCACGGGGATCCTACCCACCAGCTACAAAGTTCCTGGGACAGAAGCTGCCATTCTCCCTCCAACCAAGGGTGACCTTTCTCTATTGGCGGAGAGGGAATTCCCTCGGCAGGGAATTCCCTGACTAAGCCCTCAGACAGCTGCCCTCAAGCTCTCTGAAGACAGAGGAGCTGCTGGTAGGTGGGGCTGCCAACTCCTGGTGACATTTGACCTTTCAACTCCAAAGGCTGAGAGGCAGCTGAGTGCAAGGCCATGGCTGGACGTTGACAGCTCTTAGCTTCAAAGAGAGAAAGGGAGGGAGGTGCAGATCACTCCCATCTCCTGGGGCCAGAAGGGGAAAGTGAATCTAATCTGCTTGCTGCACCCCAGTTCTAGCCAAGGAGACACTGGGTATAAGCCCCTTTACATCCCCTGCCCCCCCCCCAAAAAAAAACCACTTCTTGAGCCATAAAATATAGTGCCCCTTCCAAGGAGCACAACTCTTTATTGGTGACCCTGAACGTTTGCATCTGGTCACAGCAACCTTAGGGTGGCCAGGAGTCCAGGGCAGAAAAATGTGGCACGGTCACCCCACCACCCAGAGAACGTTGAGGCGTGGCTCCACCAGATGCCAGGAGCTGGTTGCCATGCACAGCGACTTGGCCGTTCAGTCGCTGCTGTGGGCCCGGCAGCCCTCCTGACAGCGGGGCCTGTGCCAGGTGAGCACCGACACCCACGGATGCCAGCGCGGACTTCCAGAGTCAGGTGGCCTCCCGGCGTCTGTCTTTGTCTCATTTTCTCCTTTCGCAGGCACATCTTAACCCCACCCCTCAGTCAGGCTGCCAGCCTAGCCATGAAAGGACGGTCTGAGACCACCTTTTCTCGGGGTCCTGTCTTTCATCAACGTCAAGGTCTACATTTTCTGTCTAGCCACACTCTCTCCTGCTGCACGTTGCACCCCATTTTCTTAGCCATCTGCCCACTTGGAGGCCAAGGGGAGAATGAACACAGTGAAGGGAGCTGGTCCTGGCCGACCGGGGGATGGGCTGTAGGTTCATTTGGTCCCCAGGCATTTATTTGAAACCTTCCTTTCGCCCTGGGTTTCCACTGGCCCCGTTTGTGAGAGTGAAGTCATGACTCTGCTCAAGCGTCCATGTTAGGATGTCTAACCTTTTCTTCTCTCCTTTCGGTGCCCGGTGCCGGGGTCTAGAGGGAAGCAGAGGCGAGGGGCAGAGCCTCTGGTCTCAGCTCCGCCCTCCGCGGAGGGGCATTGCTTCCAGAACAGGGCCGTTTCTCGGCACGTCGGTCTATTTTTGCAGTCGAGCTGGCTGCCCCATGCCAAGGTTCCTTACCACAAATAGAACTTCTGGAAGGGCCGTCAGACACCTCTTCACATTCTATTTGGCTTCCCTTCCCCAGCCTCAGAAGAGAATGTTTGGAGCCCCTTCTGTTTTGCTGTGACTACAGGCACCTCTGGGGCTCTCCGGGGGGCTCCTTCGGCGGCGCTGAGCCTGGCCTGACTCTTTGGCTCTGGACTCTGGCGCGCCCTGCCGCCGCTCTGCTCCGGAGGCCGAGCTGCGAAGCCCAGGGTAGCCAGAGTGCCCGTGTGCACCAAAACTCAGGCTCTGCCCTGGCCGGCTCACCTCAGTGGAGAGAGCATTGGCCCTCGAACTGAAGGGTCCCGGGTTTGATTCTGCTCAAGGGCACGTGCCTTGGTTGCAGGCTTGATCCCCGGCCCAGGTCGGGGTGTGTGTAGGAGGCAACCAATCCATGTGTCACTCTCACATCGATGTTTCTCTCTCTTTGTCTCTCCCCTTTCCTTCCACTCTCTAAAGATCAACAGAAAAAGTATCATTGGGTGAGGAATAAAAAAAATAAAACCACCAAAAAACTTAGGCTCAGCCCTGAATGAGAAGAAAAACAGACAAACCACCAGTGCCACACTCCGTGTCCTTGCCCCAGCCCCCCAACCCCCAGTCCTTCCAAGTGCCCTTGGTCCCCACCTGTCATTTGAGACAGGATTGGAGACCTCACCGTATGAAGTGTCATGGGCAAGTGATGTACAACCGAGACACTGGCCTGGCAGGGGATGCTTGGAGCCGGAACCCTCCAGAAGCAATCCCTCCGCGTTGGACTGAAACAGGTGGTGGGAAATGAGAGATCACTCCACTAACCTGCCAACCAGACAAGAGCTGCCTGTGCCCAAGCCCAGCTTTTGCGCGCTGGAGCACAAGGTTAGAAGCAGCTGGGGAAGCCACTTTCTCAAGGCACTTAAGACAGCTTCAGAAGATTCCAGAACAGTAACATCTGAAAGACTCCCACATTATTACCTCAACTCCTTCTCTCAGGCCATGTGGCCACCCAGGGCTCAAATCTCAGGCCTGCCACTCGCTAGGTTGAGAGCTGAGGATGCTTCTCAACCACTCTGAGCACTCCTCTCCCCTCCCGAGGGGACAAAAGGGATGACGATAATACGCCAGCACATAATAACCCTCTAAGTCTGAAGAACAAGCCTCCACGAGAGCAAGACCCTGACATTAGAGAAAGAGTGACATGTTCCACCTGATCCCAATAGTCCAAACGAAAGACACGAACGAGCCGAAGCCGGTTTGGCTCAGTGGATAGAGCGTCGGCCTGCGGACTGGAGGGTCCCAGGTTCGATTCCGGTCAGGGGCATGTACCTGGGTTGCGGGCACATCCCCAGTGGGAGATGTGCAGGAGGCAGCTGATCGATGTTTCTCTCTCATTGATGTTTCTAACTCTCTGTCTCTCTCCCTTCCTCTCTGTAAAAAATCAATAAAATATATTTAAAAAAAAAAAAAAAAGACACGAACGAGCCCAGAGGTGCCAGCTGCTCACGTGACTGGGGATGGATGTAACCTTGCCCTTGATGTGTAATAAGTGCGTGCATTTCTCTTGCAGTCCAGGCAGCGTTCCCAAGACTGGCGGCTCCCAGACCTGAGCAGCAACCAGAACACCTGCAGGGCTGGTTTCCAGACTGCCGGCCCCACCCTGGAGCTTCTGACTCAGTGGGACTGGAGTGAGGCCCAAGAATTTACATTTCTAACAAGTTCTCAGGTGCTGCTGCTGGGAACAGGAGCGCCCAGGGCCGGGTGTGTCCTCGCCGCGCTGGGCCACCATGGCGTACTCTGTGAGCGAAATGATTAGCTGGCTCATGAGGCGGGTGCTTTGGACATCATACTCAGGGTCTATAGCCTTCTAGTAGGAGGGCAAATTGGAAAGCGATCTGGCAATGTAGATTGAGAGCCTTTTAAAATATATATTTTTTATTGATTTCGGGAGGAAGGGAGAAGGACAGGGAGATACACATCAATGAAGAGAGAGAATCATTGATTGGCTGCCTCCTGCATGCCCCCCACTAGGGATGGAGCCCGCAACCCGGGCATGTGCCCTGACCGGGAATCGAACCGTGACCTCCTGGTTTATAGGTCGATGCTCAACCACTGAG
This sequence comes from Myotis daubentonii, assembly GCF_963259705.1. Lineage (NCBI taxonomy): Eukaryota > Metazoa > Chordata > Mammalia > Chiroptera > Vespertilionidae > Myotis > Myotis daubentonii. Next base: position 24,884,603 of record NC_081843.1, read on the forward strand.
CCGCGCCAGCCAGTCGACTGAGAGCCTTTCAATGTGTCTGCTCCCAGCGGCTGGGATCCCCTCTTCTGGGAAGCTGTCCCTGAGGGAAGTCTGAGATGAACAGAGCCTTCGAGGGCCTGTGGGACTGAGGAGAGGCTGCAGGTTTGTGCAGAGCTCTCCATTCCTGCAGCTGGGGGTGGGCAGAGAGTGCAGAGGGGGATCTGGGCCCGACCCAGAGCCCGGACTCTGACATAGTCAGTACACGCACAAGTGAGACTGGGGGATGCAGAGGGGTTCCCACCCCCCAAGTCCCTCAGCACATCTCCACTGTCGTGTCTTTGTCGCCCTTCGGATGGACATGTCAGTACCAAGTCTTGGTGAGGGACAGACCCCTGAGGTTTGAGTTCCAGCTCTGCCACTGACCATGACCTGCAGGGCAAGAGGCTGAGCCCGCCTGGGCCTCAGTTTGTCTTCAGGGGGAATGACACTACACCTCGAACACCGTGCAGCGCTCAGTGTTGCTCCAATACCTTTCCTGTTATTATTACAGAAGACACACAGTGGAGAAGAAAGTCCACTTTCAAAAGCAAGGAGTAAACACTGGAGGGCGAGTGTTCATTAAAGTGGAAAGTTCTGGGGGGTGGGGGAGGGGAGTTACGAGGAGGAGACTCTTGTTTTCTCTTAGTGAAAGGGGACAAGGGAAATGCCATGAGCTGGCAAAAGGCCTCTGTGGGCGCTCAGTTCCTGTGGGTGCTGCCTGTGACTTTGGCAGCTCCGTGACTGAGGAGAGCGGTGGGCTCCTCTCTGTGGGAGTGAGCGAGCGGAGGGAACTGAATCCGCTGACGACGAGCTCAGCCCGGGGCCATCACCAGGCAGAGGCTGTGCCCACAGCTAGCTGCCTCCAATGTGCGGGTTCCTCCATCCCTGTGATTAATGGAAACTCTTCCAAGAGTCTACATGGAAATGAGCGAATGGAAAAGGGAGACAATGAGGGCTCAGGACCTGCGTGCTTGCTGATTCAACGCAGAAGACGAAGTCAGCTGGACAATGGAGAATTACCAGGTGTCGTGAAAACAACAAAACACCGAAGGACCCTCCATCCCCCCCACTCTTAGACCCAGGCTCCAAAAGTAGGCAAAACCTACGCTTCTGAGTCACAATTGTCAAGGTAACTTGTAGACACAGCGCTCCGAGGGGCCATTGGATGTTTACCCCATTCAACAAATGCAGGCCAACCTGTTGGGTAAGATTAGTCCTTCCTGAGTAAATGGAAGGGCTCTGAACTCCCAGCCTCTGGGTATTGAAAATAAGACTCTGGGTCAACGGGACTGCAGGGCACAGAGGGGAGGTGTGGGGAGAGATTTTACGTTCCTTATCGCCAAATGGAACGTGGTAGGGAACCACTCTCAGTCTAAGACTCCACCGTCTAGGCTCAGAGCACCTGTGCAGGCAGCTGGATGGAGGAGTGCTGTTCCCCACCCACCCGTCCTGTGCGAGGGAGGCGAGCGCCAAATGGCTGGTGACCCGTCCTCTGGCTGGTATCAGAAATATGGCAAGACGTTTCCGTGGACAAGTCACACAACCCGGGCATGGATCAGCACAAGTCCACAGTTCGCACACCCAGGCAATGTTCTTTGGCTTCAAGCCTCTGGTCTAATATTTCCCTTAAAAAAAATAGCCGTGAGGATTCCATTTCACCCTGGCTGGTGTAGTTCAGTGCTTAGAGCGTTGGCCTGCACATCTGGGTTCGATTCCCGTTCAAGGGCATGTAACTGGGTTGCAGTTTGTTTCCTGGGCCCCGGGTGGGGTGTGTGGGAGTCAACCAATTGATGTGTCTCTCTCTCTCACATCCATGTTTCTCTCTCTCTCTCCTTTTTCCCCTCCCTCTCTCTAAAAATCAATGGGGAAAATATCTTCAGGTGAGGATTAACAACAAGAAGAACAACAAAAAGGTTCAATTTCTTCTCTTGTGAAATATTAAGTCCTCCCCCTCCCTAATAAAAGGGCTCTTTTTTTGTTGTTGTCCTTTCTTTTCTGATGGGATGATCTTGTCTCAAATGTTTCCATTTTATTTATTTTTTTAATACTTTATTGATTTTTTTTACAGAGAGGAAGGGAGAGGGATAGAGAGCTAGAAACATCGATGAGCGAGACACATCGATCAGCCGCCTCCTGTACACCCCCTACTGGGGATGTGCCCACAACCAAGGTACATGCCCCTGACCCGAACCGAACCTGGGACCCTTCAGCCTGCAGGCTGACGCTCTATCCACTGAGCCAAACCGGTTAGGGCTCAAATGTTTCCATTTTAAAAAGACCCTCTCCGGCTTCAGCAGGCCCAGCCGCACCAAAAGCTTTCTCAAGTTCAGGTTCCGGCATGACTAGAAAAAGCAGCAGGCCGAGACAGAAATGGCGAGGATGGCTGGCAACCAGGAGAAACACAAACTGGCCTTCAGGTGTTCTATTTCCCCTCCTCAACAAAATCGGACACATAGCTTTACTCCACGAATCACTTGGGTAATAGAGGATTTCAACTGAAGTCATGAAACTTAAGTCATGAGATTTAAAAAAAAAAAAAAGGATCCCAAAAGATTGCACTATTTTTAACACTCCCGAGTTTCCCAGGTCAGGAAAGAGTGACCTGGCCTCAGCAGGAACCACGGGTCACAGCATTTCCCTCCCCGTGTGATGAGAAGGGCTTGTCCTCGTGGGACCGGCACACGTAGAAATGATGACACCCTCTCTGTCCAGCTGTTCGGCAATAGGAACAGCACATTTTAAAGACACACACACTCATGACCCACACTTGGTATTGGGTCAACAGACTTTTGCACCAGAAGCAAATAGGAACGGTCTTCTCCACAAATGCTGATAGAATAACCCGATATTCACATGGAGTAAGGCGACCTCGACTCCTGTTCTCACACCACACACACAGATTAACTCAAGATGGACCGCAGACTTCAACACAGACGCTAAAACTATGAAGCTTCTAGAAGTATGAAATAGCATCTTTACAAAAGGACAAAGGAAAAAAACTGCCAACATAGACTTCATTAAAGTTAAACACCTCTGCCCAGTAGAAGATACTGTTAAGAAAAGAAATAAGTTGCTAGGAGAGTGGATCATGAATATTCTCATCACAAAAAAGAAATGATGATATGTGGTGTGATGGTGGTGTGGGCTAGGGCTATGGTAGGGATCCTTATGGGTATTACCAAGTCATCATGTTGTCCACCTTAAACTTACACAATGTTATATGTCAGGTGTATCTTAGTAAGCCAGGGGAAAAAAAAGAGAGAGAGAGAGAAAAGAAACAAGCCAGCCATAGACTGGGGCTAAAAATTTTCAAAACAACTATGTCAAAGGACCGATGTCCAGAATATATAATGAACACCTACAACTTAATAACAGAGACACAAACAACCCAGTAAAATATAGACAGGCAAACTGAACAGATACTTTACAGAGGAGTACATATAAATGGCCAATAAGAACATCACCATTAGTCATCAGGGAATTGCAAAGGAAAGCTGCAATGAGATGTACTATATACCCACTGGTATGGCCAGATCACACCAAACGTTGCCAACGACGAGAGCTACAGGAACTCTCATACATTGCTGATGAGAGGATAAAATGATATGACCATTTTGGAAAAAGATCTGGAAGTTTCTTATAAAACTAAACATGTATCGCCTGGCTAGTGTAGCTCAGTGGTTGAGGGCCGATCTATGAACTGGGAGCTCACGGTTTGATTCCCAATCAGGGCGCATGCCCAGGTTGCAGGCTCAATCCCCAGTATGGGGCCTGCAGGAGGCAGCTGATGAATGAGTCTCTCTCATCATTGAGGTTTCTATCCCAGTGGTTGGCAAACTGTGGCTCGCAAGCCACATGCGACTCTTTGGCCACTTGAGTGTGGCCACGAAGTTTCAATCGCACTGTATGTGCGCGCCTGCACGTGGTATTTTGTGGAAGAGCCACACTCAAGGGGCTGCAGTTTGCCGACCACTGTTCTATCCCTTCCCCTCTCTGAAATCAATAAAAATATATTTTAAAAAAATATTCAGATTGGTGGTTGCCTCTGGGGTGGGTGTGAGGAAGGGGTTGGCTGGGAAGAAGCATTCGGGAATATTCCAGGCGATGGTAATGTTCCGCATCCTGACACGTGAAAATGAATAAAGGAAGCCTCATTCAAAATGGAGTCAGAGCCCTAGTCAGTGCGGCTCAGTTGGTTGGAGCGTCATCCCATACACTCAAAGGTCACCGGTTTGATTCCCGGTTAGGGCACATGCCTAGATTGCACGTTCAATCAGCAACCAAGTGATGTTTTTCTCCCTCCCCCACCTTCCTCTCTCTCTAAAATCAATATCTTCAAGTGAAGATTTAATAAAATAGAGCGGGAAAGCCGTGGAGGACTCTCCTACACTACCCCTCGTCGCAGCTTGTATACTTCAGCAGAAGGCAAATGTCCTCTCCGCCAGAAACAGCAACTGCTCTTGCCTGCAACCGATGAGAACACATCACCACTTCCATCCCTCATTTTCCTCCTTCGTTCAAAACAACCCCTCCCAAAATTCCCCCTTTCCTTTACAAAAGAGGGCTCTTCTCTTTTGGTCTCCAATCTGGCCTATGCTTCCCATAATTTGCTTGTCCAGAATTGAAATTCCTCTGCTACTGTTGAATAAACCCATTTGCTGCTTGATAGCCTTTGTTTAAGTTTTAAGGCTCATGCTACACTTAAGATTTGAGCATTTCACTATAAATTTTATCCCCACTGACATCCAAATATAAACAAATATTAAATTCTGACTAATGACGAGCACACTGGAATATTTGGGAGGGGGAGTGTACTGATGTTTACAATTTAGAAATGATGAATTCATGGATGGATGGAATATGGATAAATCTATATATATAAAAGGCTAATATGCTAAGTGTCCATCCAACTGGTAGCTATGATGCACACTGACCACCAGGGGGCAGACACTCAATGCAGGAGCTGCCAAGCTGCAGTGACTGGGCAGCTGCGGCTCTTGGGTAATGCATCCCGAAAGCAGAGAGGAGGGAGCCCGATTCCTCTTGGGGTCACGTGATTCTACCTTCGGCCGTGGGTTATGTTGTTGCTGGGGCACTGTCGGCCCGAATCTGGCTTAGTGCACACTTGCGTTTGTGTTCCACACCCTGTAAGACAGTAACTTTGCAGAGTGCCCTCTCGCACTCCGGGACTCCTCAGGGGATGTCGGACTGCCAGTTTCAGCCCGATCCAAGGCCAGGCCAAGGGACCCCACCTGCTGGAGGGACCCTGTTCACTCCACAGACGCCCTCCACGGTGCCACCCCAGTTGCGGCTGGCTGGGGAGGGACCAGAGGGACTGCGGGAGGTTGGCTCCAGGGTGTGTCTGGCCCGTCTCGCCCAGTCCCACCCCGCTGCCACCTTCTAATTAATTTCCTTTCAATGTGCATGAATCCATGCACTGGGTCAGTAGTGGTTATATAATAAAACACAACAGCAAAATGGAAACTGTACAATCTAGGTGGTCAGTAAATGTATGTTCACTGAATAAATTCTTTCAACTTCTCTGTATGTTTGAAAATTTTCATAATAAAATGTTGGGGGGGGTGGGGATAGACAAATACAAAACTATAAAAATAGAGCCTCAATGCTCAGTCTCCACCACAACTCCGAAATCAAAGAACTACAAGACTCAGGGCAGGGAGACACTGAGGGCCCCCCTGCCAGGCCTGCCCCCATTTGGCCAGTCTTCCAGAAACCTGGGAGCCACAGTCCCATCACAACAGTATGCCCCTGGGCCTCACTATCAAAAAGCCAAAGCTCGAAAGAGACATCGAGAAAGCCTAGAACAGCGGTTCTCAACCTGTGGGTTGCGACCCCTTTGGGGGTCGAACGACCCTTTCACAGGGGTCGCCTAAGACCATCGGAAAACACATATATAATTACGTATTGTTTACAGTAGCAAAATTACAGTTATGCAGTAGCCATGAAAATAATTTTATGGTTGGGGGTCACCACAACATGAGGAACTGTATTAAAGGGTCGCGGCATTAGAAGGTTGAGAACCACTGGTCTAGAAGGTCTGTATAGAGGGGGGAAGGAGCCAACCCAGTTCACCTGTTTAAGTCATTTGCTACCGATGGGAAAATAGAGGCCAGGGCATGTATGAGCTTCACTGGGTATTTAATTTTAAGCCAAATTAGGCCGACCATGCCTATGTGGGTTCTAGTTGCAGAAGCATATCTAGTTCCAGATCAAAAGTGTAATCTTCAAATAACAGTACAATTTATTGTGCACTGTGCATGTTGGGCATTTTACACAATCTGAGTTCTCGCAGCCACCCTGTAAAGCAGGTTTATTATCCTAATTTTATGATTGAGGAAACTGAGGCTCAGAGAGGGTAAATGATGTGTCCAAAACCACAGAGCTGGAGCTGAAATAGAAGTCCTTTCCCGAAAGCACTCCTCACCAAGCCCCCTCCCTGACAGGGTACAACCTGCCTGTGTGCAAAGCTTTTGGAGCAGGAAGCTTTGGGCTTCAGGGGACAATGAAGAATTTCATTACCTTAGGGCAGTGGTCGGCAAACCTCGGCTCGGCAAACTGCGACTCGCAAGCCACATGTGGTTCTTTGGCCCCTTGAGTGTGGCTCTTCCACAAAATACCGACTTCTGCACATGGGCCACGAAGTTTCAATAGCACTGTACATGCGCGCCCGCGCGTGGTATTTTGTGGAAGAGCCACACTCAAGGGGCCAAGAGCCGCATGTGGCTCGCGAGCTGCGGTTTGCAACCACGGCCTTAGGGCAAGAGGCCAATCTCTCTTTCGCTGAAGACCAGGGGCTGGTTAGACCACCCCTCAATCTCCATGTTCTGGCAAGGCGCCCTCATTAGGCCATTTGTACTTTTCACATGTATATCAATCACCATCCTAGGTGGTTTTCCCTCTTATTCACTAGTTAAAAAGCAGTGTCCAGTATGAGCTGTTTTCCCTTTAAGTTTTAATGACAGCAGAGCCCAGCCGCGCTCTTTAAGCCCCTGCCTTGGGACCTTCCTTTACTGTTTTCCACTCTCCCATCTCACTTCCCCACTTAGCTGGGAGCAGTGACAGCTCGGAAGGGGGGCCAGTTTGGGTTTGTAACTTTGTGGCTATCAGACTCCTGCGGAAGGGAGAGGATGTAGAACGGGAAATGTTAAGAGGCTCTTAATTGGGAAGTGTCTTACAAATCTGAATTTGCAGAACACCAGTTTGCAGTTCCGGTCAGTTGTGAGGGCTCAGATTCCTCCCACGCCGCCTTTACCAGAGGGCGCAGCTCCAGCACAGGGACTGACTCACAGGCTGGTAGAGGGTTAGAGAGAAAAAAGAAGCTCCGGTGACTTACCACAGCTTTTCAGGGCTGATCTTTAGAGAGAAATGATACCTATGTAGAAACTGAATATGTCATTCACTTATTTAAAAAGAAAAAAAGAAAGGAAAAAAACAGAATCCTATGAAAATGTCTTTAATTTTCACCTTTTGGAAATACATTTTTCATTTTTATTTCTGTGATACAAAAATGTTATATATCTAACAATGACCTCTATGAAGCAGCTCTACTGAAGTAGATCCACAAAATTCTGTCTCCGTTGTGATCTGCTTTGACAGAGGAAGGGCGGGTACACGTAGCTTTGCCATGATTTCACACACGCACACACAGGTATACACACATGCCACCTTCCTCCCAGATAGCCACCCACACACAGAGGAGACAACCACACTGACAAGTGAACAGAGCACTACATGTAAAAACAGAAATTAACTTTTTTACTTGTCCCAGCGCAAGAAACTCACATCTTAGCAAAAATAACTCTAAATAAATATGCCAAGGCCAAGGCATATGGTAAGCTCCTTTATCGGTAGAGATTTTTCTACTGGAAAAATAAGCTTGAAAGCTTCATATTTTCAGGCAGCTAAGGTGGGAAACAGACAGACATAACCTATTTCCCCACTAGGAGACGGTAACCATGTGCTAGGACTGCCGCGGAATCCGAGCGTGAGGAGACAAGGAAACCCCTTGAAGCAGGAAGAAGTTCAACCCCAAACTCGTCATCACAGCCCCCAAGAATGTCAGCTCTTTCTGCATATTTCACAGCCAACACCCACCATCAGGTGGATTCTTACACACGCTAATTCATCACAGGAAAGGTTTCACATGAGCAACAAATAACTGGTTAATAATGTACACCTTAACAGCCTACAACCATGCTGAGTGTCAGCAGTTTACAATCGAAAGGAAGGAAAAAAACACAGCCACAAAAACAAAAGCTGAGCTTTTTCCAGGAGAAGCCGTTTTCAAAGCCCTCCCACACCACACTTATTGAATAGGGTATGGCTTCCAATGTGCCGCTGGCTCCTTCCCAGCGACAGCACCGCGACTTGTCTTGCTCAGGCCTCGGCTACCACGTGTCAGGAACTTCAAAGAGCTTGGCTGAGCTGTCCGAGATGCCTCCTGGTGGGAAAGGACAAAACAAGATGAGCAAGGAGAGGAGAGGGCAGGCCCTGGAGAACAGAGCCACCATCACAGGGCAGGGCAGCTGCACAGCCACGTGGGAAAAGTCCAGGCAGGTCTTGTCTATGGAGAGCAGTGTCCAGCCAATGGCGGGACCCCACAGACACATCCCAGATAGGACTATGAGGTGCCTCCCTCCCCACTCAGCTGCCTCGCCTCTGTCATTTTACAGGAGTTAACACGCAGACACGTACAACATCTCCCAGTGGCACATACACCATATTCTTTGCTAGCCACCATGCTGAGCACTTAGTTCATTTACTCTTCAGAAAAGCCCTACACGATGGTACAAATATCCCCATTTCACAGATGCAAGAAGAGGCTCAGCGAGGCTGAGTGGCTGAGATGGAGTCTGCATCCTTCTACAGCACCAAGAGCCCCGCCGAGTCCCAGAAGGCTGGCTTTCTGTGATCTGTGGGCAACGGGCACCGAGATCAGCGTGGAGGGAAGCTGACCAGTGTGGGTTCTGAGATCCTAAAAAGGGCAAAGAAGCTTGTAGCTTTTTCCGACCTCAGCGACACCGGCTAAGGTCTTCTTGGACTGCAGGAACCTTTTCCATTACACACAGCTTCAACTCAAAGTGAGAAGCCCTTCTTTTCCATCCATGCCACTTTCTGTAACAGCAACTGCACAGATGTGTCAGGGCCTGGAGCGCCGATGCCCGGAGCTGAGCGAACGGGAACTAAGTCAGGAAAAGGAGTGTTCACAATGGAAAGTGTAGCGGGCCAGGCCCTCCCTGCACCGCTGGTGTCATGCCTTATTTAAGCCATAACTGCAGGGTTGGCAGGGAAAATGGGCAGAGCCAACCCCAGCTGCTAACATTCCAAGATTTCAAAAGAGAAAAGGTCTTTGATGATGCCTGAAATGGAGAGTAACTCTTAAGAAGAGATGAGGTTCGGTGTCCCACAAAGTAGAAAATCGCTCAGCTGAGCCTGGCTACTGTTAATGACAGGAATGCCTAAAAGGAACGAGATCTGAACATCTGAAATAACACGGGCATTTCAGCTAAAATGAGAAATCCCACTTCCGATCACTTATTGAGAGAAAATCCAGAGAGACGGGGAGCAGACCAGGAGAAGGGGACTCTAATGTTTGTACTGCTATGTTGAACATGCAAGCCTTGGGACTCTCAAGACTGCAAGACTTTTCCTGAGGAGTGAAGATGGGCTGGAGATCACGTGAAAAAGATTCATGTGATCCTGTTATAAAAAGAATAAAGATTTAAAAAATGAAACAAAACAAACAAACAAAAACCAGAAACACTGCCCTCCCTGGAATAACTAAGTGCTGTATTGGTCCATAATAAACCTAAGTAGCCTGACCTTCTCACTCATACGTTCAAACAGTACCTATTGCGAGACAGGAAAATAAATATCAATAAGAGCATTTTTATAATTCACATCAAAGAAATAGCAGCCAATTAGCCACTATAAAGGAAAAGGTCACAATGTCCAATGTGAGGAATTAAAATGAATTAAAACTAGCCAAGGGAGGCAGGGGAAGGTAAATAACTAAAAAGCAACTGCACTGTCATACTTATAGTAGCACCTGCCATTAGATGGATGGGAACATGTGTGAGTAGGTGGCATGCCACCATATACACAGTAGTGACTCTGTGAAGATCTAGTGAGAAATAATGGAAAGAACTTTGGAGTTGGGCCAATCTGGCTTGCCCATTTTATTAGCTGGATGACTTAGAACAACTTTCATTGTCTCATCTATAAGATGGACTGACTACTGCTTTATGCCACATAGGACTCTGGGATGTAGCAAAGTTCCCAGCACAGAGCAAGTGTTTCATACACATCGGGCCCCTCCCCTTTCCAGTAAGGAGCCCACATTGAGCACGGTTGTTCCCAGGAAGCCAACAGCCTGCCGTCAAAGAGATGCTAATTTTCACTGTCTAAAATGTGCAGCTGCTGAACAGGACTATGTACAGAGGAACCAGAACTTTAGGAACCTTAAAGAAGACCCAGACACAGGTGAACTGGGGGTCACGGCTGGCGTTTTTTCCAGCACTTTCCAGAAAGAGCATTGTGGACTGCCTAAGGATCAGTCTCAGAGCTAGTGGGTAAGGAGCATTTTCCATGGAACTCATCTTCACAGTCCTGTTTTACTAGATTGCAAAAATTATTTAGGAACAATTTTTCTTTTTTAAAAGAGATACTTAAGGACATCTGCCTCCTCCTATGATGGACCTCAATCCATACCTTGCATCCTTTACAAAGATTAATTAAAAATGGATTGTACACCTAAATGTTAAACCTAAAACTATAAAACTTCTAGAAGAAAACATATGAGAAAATCACTGCCATCTTGAGTTAGGCAAAGATTTCTTAAATATAATACCAAAGGCATAATGCAAGAAAAATTGATAAATTGGATTTTGTTAAAATTTAAAGCTTCTACTACTTGAAAAATACTGTTAAGAGAATTTTAAAAACTCTGTAAAGTGCGGGCGCGCGCGCGCACACACACACACACACACACACACACAGAATATGAAAAGTTTGGAAGATTTTGCAAAACACCCAAAAGAACTTGTATCCAGAATATATAAGGAACTCTCAAAACTGAATAAGAAGAAAACAACTCAGTGAGGGAAAAGGGGGCAAATATATAAACAAACATTTCACCAAAGGAGAGATTGGGATGGCAAATCATCACATAAAGAGATACTTAACATCAATTAGTCATAAGGGGAATTCAAATCAAAGCAACAATGAGATATCACTATATACCCATCGGAATGGCTATAGAAGGACAATACCAGTACTTGTCAATGTACAGAGCCACTGGGTCCTCCCTACCCTGCTGGTGGGAATGCAAATGGTGCAGCTACTTTAGCAAACAGTGTGCCAGTTTCTTATGAAGTCAAACATACACTTACCATATGACCCAGCAATTCCACTCCCACGTATTTTCTCAAAAGAAATGACATTAGTCCATTCAAAAACCTGTACCTAAATGTTTACAGCAGCTTGATTCTTAGTAGCCAAAAACAGGTACCAATCTAAATGCCAACTGGCAAAACCCATATATATGAAAGACTAAGTGACCGACCGTCCGTCCATCCAACTAACCAAACGGCCGGTACATATGATGCGCACTGGCAATCCTATCTAATAAAAGAGAAAAATGGTAATTGGCGTACGACGATACCCTTTTCATTGGCTAATCAGGGCTATATGCAAATTAACTGCCAACTAAGATTGGCAGTTAACTGCCAACTAAGATTGGCAGTTAACTGCCAACAAGATGGGGGCTAATTTGCATATGTAGGCACAATGCAGGGAGGCGAAAGGGAAAGCAGGAAGAAGCCCCCTGCCACTGACAGTGATCGGAAACCCAGGGGGGAGCTAAGAGCTGGGGGGCAGGGCAAAGGCGGCCCTGGGGCCGCCTTTGCCCTGCCCCCCAGCCATGATCGGAGAATCAGGTGCCTTTTCTGCCCTGGCCAGTGATAGCAGGAAGTAGGGGTGGAGCCAGCGATGGGAGCTGGGCACGGTCGAAGCTGGCAGTCCCGGGAGCTAGGGGTCCCTTGCCTGGGCCTAAAGCGGAGCCCACGATCGCGGGGCCGCTGCAGCTGCGGGTCCCCGCTGCCCGAGCCGGACGCCTAGGCCAGAGGCGTTAGGCCTGGGCAGGGGCGGAGCCTGCAGCCGCGGGGAGCTGGGGGTCCCCTGCCCAGGCCTGACACCTCTGCCGGAGGCCTCAGGCCTGGTCAAGGGGCCGATCCGGTGATTGGTGATTGGAGGGTGATGAGGGTCAACTCCTCTGGCCGAGGCATCAGGCCTGGGCGGGGGGCGGAGCCGGGGATTGGGGGGATATGATGGTCCCCTTGCCCAGGCCTGAAGCCTGGGTCAGAGGCGTCAGGCTTGGGCGGGGGGTGGAGCAAGCGATCAGAGGGAGATGGGGGTCCCCTGCCCAGGCATGATTCCTGGGCCAGAGGCCTCAGGCCTGGGCGGGGGCCAGAGCCAGTGATTGGGGGGAGATGGGGGTCCCCTGTCCAAGCCTGACACCTCTGGCGGAGGCGTCAGGCCTGGGCAAGGGGCCGATCAGGCGATCGGAGGGTGATGGGGGTCTACGCCTCTGGCTGAGGCATTAGGCCTGGGCAAGGGGCAGAGCCAGCAATCGGAGGGGTCTGGGGGTCCCCTGCCCAGGCATGATTCCTGGGCCAGAGGCATCAGGCCTGGGCTGGGGGCAGAACCAGTGATGGGGGAAAATGAGGGTCCCCTGCCCAGGCCTGACGCCTCTGTCTGAGGCATCAGGCCTGGGCAAGGGGCTGATCCTGCGATTGGAGGGTGATGGGGGTCAACGCCTGAGGGCTCCCAGTATGTGAGAGGGGGCAGACTGGGCTGAGGGACACCCCCCCCCCCACACACACACACCTAGTGCACGAATTTTGTGCACCGGGCCCCTAGTTTAAAAATAAATGTTGACTCGTGCATGTGCGATACATATAAAGCTCTCACTGGTGCCAATCATATGCGTGTGTTTTGATCTGTCATTGTCGATTGTGAATTTGGTTGTTTTTGTTGACATTCTGAAGCTGAAAGAAAGCGGGTGTTGTCGACAGAATATGTCTGAAGACCAACTATTGGCATAACGTACCTCTGACACTTCATCTCTGACACTTCTATTATAGAGAAAGGTCAAATAGCAATATTAAAATATTTCTTCTAATTAATTTCCTTTCAATGTGCACGAATCCATACACCAGGCCATTAGTGGATAAATAAACAGTAATGTCCATAAAGCAGAATACTATTCAGCAATAAGGAATAAACCACAAATACATACAACAACATGAATGAATCTCAAATGCATTATATTAAATGAAAGACTCAAAGGTAACCTATTGTCTGGTTCCATTTCTATGATATTCTGAAAAAGGCAAACTCACAGTGATAGAAAGCATGTATCAGTGGTTGTCAGGATCTAGGCATGCAGGCAGGGAGGCCTACAAAGGGGCATGATAGAGCTGGTCTATATCTCAATCATAGTGATTGTTAAATGAATGTACAGATTTGTCAAAACTAATCAAATTGTACATCTAAAAGTGATTACTTCTATCGTACATAAATTATATTTTTAAAAAACTGTCCTGTAAAAGATATTAGGAATGTTGTTTTAAAAAGACAACAAAAATATAATATAAAACATGCTGATAAAAAAATTATTTGGCCAATAGTTGTTTTTTTAATGGAGAAAAAACAGGATACTAACTTTCAGAGAATATGATGCCAATGATGTATAAAAATGACAGGTGGAGCCCGGCCAGAGGGGCTCAGTGGTTGAGTGTTGACCTATGAACCAGGAGGTCACAGTTCGATTCCTGGTCAGGGCACTTGCCCAGGTTGTGGGCTGGATCCCCAGTATGGGGCATGCAGGAGGCAGCCGATCAATGATTTTCTCTCTCATCATTGATGTTTCTATCTCTCTCTCCTTCTCTCTTCCTCTCTAAAATCAATAAAAATATATATTTTTTTAAAAAATGAGAGGTGGAGTAGAACACATTAACAGACTATCAAGTAACTTTCTATTTTTCTACACTTTACAGATTTTCATAGTAAGTACATTATTTTTATTAACTAAAACAACAAAAGAGATTAAAAAGTGGTCAACACAATAGGTGACTGTTTCTGCTTATTTATCTTTCAACTAACCAGAGTGGAGAGGAAGGAACTCCGAGAGGTAAGACATCTCTGACCTTAGGTGAATCCAAAACAATCTAAAAGCTACATGGTACACTGGAAATATGCCAAGGTATCTACAGAGCGGAATTCTGTATTTGGGAAGATCCTTTGGGGTGCCATAGAAAGTTATTAACTCCTTAGGAAATGCTCCAAAGGGTGGTTTCCCACACCCAGCAGGCGAAGCTCCCCCTGGATGGTTTGTGGGGGTACCCAAGGGTTGCCAGGAGGAACGGGGAGGGCACAAAAATGCACTGAGCAAACTGCCCCACAGCCCAGAGCAGCACACATCTCACTTCCCACACTTAGGCTGGAAACCACACTTTGAGTAATTAAAAACTCCTGGGGAGGTCACTGGACTTTCCCAGCCTGGTCACTCAGGCGACCAACAGCAGCAACTGCAGATCTCATTTCTGACTCTAAGGAGACCTGTAATAGTATGAGGAGATTGCTGCTCTAGGAAGATTCTAAATTTTTATATTCCGACCCTATGGCTTTGAGCTTGAAAAGTTCAGCAGACTAGTCAAGACTCCAGTGAAACTCACGGTTCTTGGCAAAAAGTCAAAGGTGTAATGTGTTGTTTTAAATGCAAGGGGGAAGAGAGACTTGGAGCGATGTCTCTATCATGACAGAACAGTCAATACCAAATGTCCATGTCTCTAGCATTCCTCCGTGACCACTGCCTAACAGGGTGCTTACGGAACCTCGGGCCCTGGACTGCCCATCAGTATTCTGAGTAGCCAGTCTGCTCAGTGTCAGGCAACTACTGTCAGCCTACAGGCGAGGCTGGGGTTTCTCCAGGCCCTGGAGACACTCTTCACTTAGTCATCCAGAACAAGCATGCTACGGAAGCCCATCCATTAAACACTGCCTGGGACCATTTCCCAAAGACAGTTTATTCCAGCATAGATGGCACACAGGATTGTTTTCCTTTGTGTACCTTGAATTCTGCAGAGGAAAAGTAGACAGCACAATCAATCTACACTAATCATAATAAATATAAAAGAAGGGAGCTTACATTATATATTTGCTTCCTGAAAATAATATAGAAACAGCAAAACCTAGGAGAAAAATATTTACTAAGTACATAATATGTGCATAAAATAGAAGCTCCAAAGGGGAGTGGTCATTGGATTTTATCACGACCTCATCATCTGAAAGTCCAGGTTGGTAATTGTTTCTGATCCAGAACAACTGCCAGAAATCCTCATGTTTGTACATAAAGAACCCTCTGCTTCCTCTGGTGCAATGTGTGAGCTCTGGATCAAACAGTCCAGTCCCCGTTCCCACCCCCACCCCCACCCCCCCACTCCGTTATATTTGACTTGGCCAGTTGATAACTCTCTGAGCCTTGGTTTTCTATAGAAATTGAATATGTACCTGATAGGGTTTTTCTAAGGGCTAAACAAGGTAACAAAGGACGTTCCTAGTACAATGTCTGGTATATTATTTAAACTTAAATGGGTCATTTTGTTATCTAGAAAGGGTTCTAATACTTAACTCTTCGTGTACTTTAGATATTACTATGTATGACTAAGGAAAATGGCACTGTTTTGTGTGGGGTTTATCGAGCATCCTTTGTCCCAGGATTGCCACAATACACGACATTCTATGGTCTTACTTTCTGCTACGTTCTCCTTGGAAAAGAGAAAATTCCCTACAAATGAAGCAATGTTTTATGTTTTCATGCCCTCACTGAGAATGCTGGGCACCCAACACATCTTTGCGAATCCCCTGAGCACCTGCCAAGATACTCTCTCCACAACAGCAGAGCTCAGACTTGATGCCTTAACCTGTCTCTGAGACAGACTTTCCCACACTCCAAACACTCCAGCACAGTTCCCGCCAACACCCAACCAGGCCCTCACAACTCTGGAACATGAAAGTTGAAGTCAGACCCTTCACAGGGGCTGAACCTGGTCCTCTCACCACTGCAGGACCTTATTAAAGTCACCAAGCAATAAAGTTGGTTGATTCCACAGATTCCGCACCTAATCACTTGACCTGCATCCTGCTAATACGACCAGGACCAAACGCTACAACAAACCAACGGAAAAGAATCCGTTAAACTTCTGTCCTGCCACTGCTAGGTCCAACTTGGTGAGCGGTGCTCCAAAAGAAAGCTAAATTCTCTCAGGTTCTGTGGTTCAATTCAAAGTTGTCAAGATGTTTCTCTCTCTGACAATGAAGTACAAAATCTATCGTGTGTTGTTTTTTTAGCTCACATCTTGTAGCAGTTATAGTTTTATTGTCAATGGGAGAGGGGAAAAACTATTTAAATGATGGTATTATAAATTCAAAACCCCAAATAACTCATAGAAAGCTTTCATTTAAAACAAAATTTATAAAAGGAGCTAATCTATTAATGCAGTCTATTATTAGGTATTTTGATTTTAATAGCTTTAAGATTATGCTGAGATAGAAAAAAAACCCTAAAATCTTGCCCCTGAGAAGTAACAGTTTAGCTGAAAAATTCAAAAGAGAACAAGTTATGAAGGAAAGGAATACAAGAAGGGAGCCCTCCCGTCCCTCCCCCCGCCAACCCCCACCCCCGCATCATGCTCAGAGTGATCACTAAAAGTCGTGCTAACATTTAATATTTAACATGTGTTGAGCAGATATAAATCAGCAGCAGAAACAAGGTACCACAGATGAAGACGAAGTATGTTACAGATTAAGAACTTCTCAAAAACTTATTTTAAGGAAAGAATGGGAGGCAAGTAAAGGGAGACACCCCAATTCAAGGAGATAGCTCAAATATACACTCCAGGCTTCCAATCAGAGTTTAAAGTTTTCAGTTAAGTTAGGCATCAGCATATTGTCAAAAAGCTTACGTGACATTTTGTCACTTCTTTGATTTCATTAATACTGAGATGCAGAAAACTTCCTACAGTTAGTTTGACCACATGCAAACAAAGGAAGGAACTGAAACACGAGTTCCTAGCTTGGGTATGAATCACCTTCCACTGCTTTACTACCTTCCTTCAGTTTGGTTGCTGGGCCTGCTGACCAGGGCGATTGTCATGATGTAAAGAGATAAGGAACAGGGAATAATGGCATCGAGGTAGCTGGGTCTTCTTCCCCGAACAGATAACACATAACTGTGCTTACAAACACCGGCTTTGTGATGGGACAGCATTAATTGCTCCATGACCCTGGGCAAGTCAGTAATCCTTCAGGCTTCTGTTTTCTTAACTGTAAACGGGCCCATGATGACTACCTCAGATAATTACATGAAAGAATTTCTGTTAAGCATTAGGTGTCGTGCTGGATCCTTGGCAAACACTCAGTGAGCAGCAGCTATTATGGCCGGATCTGACAAGCAAGCCCCTTCCTCCCACACTCTAGCCCTGTAGGGTCTGGGCAGGAAGGGCTGAGTTAGGTCATGGCATGTCTGAATGACAGAGAAGATGTTTCGGCTTCAGGTGGGCTGGGGCTCACCTCCTGGGTCTGTTTCTTACTAGCAGCTACATGGACCTGCATATGTTTCTGATGGCAATTCCCTACGTCTGGGCGATTGTGAGGATGAAATTAAATAAGGAAAGAGAAAAACTCCTACTACAGCATCTAGCACATAGTAAGCTCTCAACATGTGCTAATTTCCTGTTTCCTTTGCTCCTTATATAATTCTGCTTCGGAGAGAAATCCAGGTTGCCTGGGTTTTCGTGGGAACAGTGAAAACTCTGTTACCAAAAATAATACGTGTAGGAGTAGGCCCCTGTGCAGAGTTAAATGTACATTTAAAATATGGAGGCTACTTTAAGCACATCAGCAAAACCTCTAACCCATGGAGGAGAGAGAAGATACCAAAATGGACTAGCCGTCTTTAACATGCTCTATCTAGAGCCAGAGCTTTTTTTTCTTTCTATTTTTTTCTTTTTTTTTCAGAGCCAGGGCTTTTAAGGGATTCCTCAAATTAAATTAAATTGGTCCTAAAAACATGTGGTCCCTTGCACCAACTGAGCCCTGCTGTAGTCTCTCCCACAGAACACAAGTTTCCAGCGCGCTGAAGAGCACACAACTCCAGAACCTCAGAAAGAGCCAATACAAACCCGCTGGAGAAAGGTCTTTCTTCATTTTTTTAAATTTCTTCGTCTTTTTCCTTCCCTCGGTGGGGGGTTCAGCACAGGAATCTGTCTGCTCAAACTCAAGGTCAGAAGTCTCTCTTGCCTCCGAGCCAGCTTCTGCTTGACTGAGGCTCAGCTTTCGCTTTCTTCCTGTGCTGGTAGCTGTAGGACTGAAATGCAGACAGTGGAACAACATGAAATATGTTAAGAATAACAGGAAGACTAGCCTATAAAAATATTTTAATACTCTTAATCCTATGAATACTTAACTAGCAATCAACAACATGGGCAGCTGCTGCCTATGTGTAAGTTAAGACCTTATGAACTGAAGTCTAAAGGTTTACCCATGAGAAGCTTATTCAGAAGCAAGTTCTACATTATGCTTGGATATATATACATATACACACACACACACACACACACACACACACACACAAATCTAAGCTGTTCTAAGTGCTTAAAGAACACATTTTTCAAAAGAAAACCCCTGGTCTCTGTTTTAGTAGAACTACTATAAAATAATAGTCTTGATTACATTAAATCAGAAGCTAGCATTGTTACCTTCAGGACTACTTAATGGATACACAGCAGAACAGAAGCAATCGTGAGTCAGTTATCACACTGCGCATGCATTTGAATACACTTACAGGGCATACCCCACCTTCCTATAATTCTCTCCTATTCCTAAAAGGTGCCAAATTTATAATTAAACCTGGCTTCACTTTTAAAGCTTCATAGGATCTGACATGTTGAATTACATCGAATTATATGTCCCAATTTTTCCTTAAGAAAATATGTTTCCTGAAATATAACTTGATAAAAACAGAGACCACATGGCCAGTGTGAGTCCTGTCTCTTCTAAGTGGGTCTTATAAATAGATTTTTTATTATAGCCCCCAAGTTTTGAAAAGCATATAAAATCAAGTCATTCCACTTGGAACATTCTCCTACTTAAGTCTTCCCTAGGAAGTGAATACTTCACAATGTTATGCTTGAAAAACCTTTGGCTACCCAATTATGTAGTATTCTGGTCAGGACTGTATAACCTGAATATAATCATAAAGAAATAGCACATAAACCCAAATAAAAAATATTTTGTTGAAAAAAAGTGTCTGGGGCAGGGGGAAGGGGTGTTCTTAAAAAAAGTCATAAAAAAGACTAAAGAGACAGGAAAGCTAGATGGAGCATATATAGACTGGAGCTTAGATTGGATCATAGGCTGAATCTTATACTGAAGGAGAAAAAGCTATAAAGATAATATGGGATCAAATAAAAAAATATGAACAGTAGGTTAAATATTAGATCAATGTTGAATAACCAAGGTTGGTAACTGTACTATAGTAATTCAGAGAATATCCTTATTTAGAGTATTTGGGTATTAAGGACCACTATATATCTAACTTCCTCTCAAATGGTACAGAAAAAAAAACAGTATTGTTGGTGGTAGTGAGTGGGTGGGGGTTGTTGGGAAGGTGAAGAGAGAGAGAATGCAATACAGAGTGTGTGTGTACAGTAAGCCAGTACGCCCTCACTTAATGACATCAATAGGTTCTGTGACTCTGAAGCAAACCGATGTAAAATAAAACCAATTACCATGGACTAATTGATATAAACAGAAGTTAATTTCCAATGGCATCTAATCAACATTACAGTGAAACAACACTGAATGAAATGATGAGGACCTGCTATATAGATAGAGGAAGGGGAAAGGGAGGAAGAGAAAGCATGTGTACACAAAGCAAAAAAATAAATGGAGCAATATGTTAACAATAGATGAATCTGAATAGAGTGTGTGTGTGTGTGTGTGTGTGTGTGTGTGTACTGTATATGATCTTTGATTTATTGTTAGATAGAACAAGGGTCTCAAGATCTAGACAGTTCTAAATGTTATTCTTGCCAAATATTAAAATGTAGCACAGTATTTTGCAGATCAGCTGTAAACTGGATGAGCTTGACTGGAACTCAACCAGGTAAGTGTAGCCAAGTACAAAGAAGAAATCAATGTGTAACAGACCAAACAATATTTACAAACAAAGGCTAAGCCTCCCTTCAAAGAGACAGAGCTTTGAGTATGAATCCTCTTTCTTCTTTACTTGCTGCAAGTAAATAAAATTACTTTGCAACAACCACCTCTCAGTCTTTAATAGAACACCCCAAGCGGCAAACCACTTGAGTTTGGTAACAGTATTTGTGTGACTTTTTTAACCCTTTTCGGTCCAACGTGGAGGCTGACTCGACAGACCAGGCGCTCGGAGCAGGTCCAAGGTTGAGCTGAGGTCTAGTGAGACAGATAACTTCAACATTCAATCCCGTCAATTAATTTGGACCAGACTGTTTGAATTCCAAAAATAAAATTGGACCGCAAAGGATTTTAAAGTTTGAAATTATTTTTAAATTAATAGTAAAAAAAAAAAAATTTCTGAGAAGCATGATGTGTAACAAGGAAAGTAAATTTCATTGAATATCTTCTAATACCTGCTATGACACAATCTAGGGCTAAAATGTGTGTGTGTATGTGTGTGTGTTTATACATGACTAATAAATATATTGTCAACCTATTAATACAAGAAAGAAGAAACCTTGACCATTAACAAAATGTCTCATTTGATACTAGATGTTTATCCAACCAACTTGGCTCACACCCTCGGAGTCAGCACCTGTCCCTTTTCAGTCTTCAAGGCCTGAGCCCTTCTCCTTCAGAGAAACTCATCCCCTCATTAACCAGTTTTCACCAACTTAATAAGTACCTCCCTGAAACAGCCTCCAGTCTTACTCATTTATTTCTACCTACCACCAGTCCAGTTCTTTCCTCACCCACTGCCACTGCGGGCACTCCCTATCTTGCCCCAGACTCAAAACAGGATCCTAATTGGCCTGTCTCTCCCTCTCCTCCTCTTTCCAGTCTCTCTTCCCCTTCAAAGCCATTCCTTCCAATGCTGCCAAACTTCTTCCAAAGAAGAAATTTGATCAAGATGTCCCCAGCTCAAAAACTCTGATGGCTCTCCACTACAAACCTAAATTTAAACTGCTTGGCATACCATCCAGGAATCGCTGTCATCTGGGTCCCAATCTGCTCTTCCAGCCTTATCTTCCACTAGGCAGCCGAGTTGCAAATACAATATACATTGACCTTAATAACTTCCATTATATGCACTTTCCCATATATCCACCATCTCTTTAGAGCAGTGATGGCGAACCTATGACACGCGTGTAAGAGGTGACATGCGAACTCATTTTTTTTGGTTGACTTTTCTTTGTTAAATGGCATTTAAATATATAAAATAAATATCAAAAATATAAATCTTTGTTTTACTATGGTTGCAAATATCAAAAAATTTCTATATGTGATGCGGCACCAGAGTTAAGTTAGGGTTTTTCAAAATGCTGACACGCCAAGCTCAAAAGGTTCGCCATCGCCCTAACTGGTTTGGCTCAATGGATAGAGCGTCGGCCTGGGGACTCAAGGGTCCCAGGTTCGATTCCAGTCAAGGGCATGTACCTTGGTTGCAGGCGCATACCCAATAGGGAGTGTGCAGGAGGCAGCTGATCGATGTTTCTCATCGATGTTTCTAACTCTCTATCCCTCTCCCTTCCTCTCTGTAAGAAATCAATAAAATATTTTTTTTTAAAAAGGTTCGCCATCACTGCTTTAGAGAGTTTATCAGTCCCAATATAGCCTATATTCCCCCACTTCAGTGTTGCTACTGCCCATCTCTTCCTAATTAAACATCACTAGCCTTGAGAATGTTCTCCATTTTTCTGCCTAGTGTTCCTTTCCTTACATGCTCCCCATAACACTGTGTGTCTGTCTCCAGGGGTCTTTAAGTCATCTATCATTATTTGCAATAAACAAAAATTGGGGCCCTGAGAAAGATACCTCCTAAAAATGGGTCCTGGTGGCTCACTGGGCTCAAATTTTAAAAAAAAGAGCCTAGCAGCTATTTCTAAGCTGGGGCCTCTCACACACACCCAACACTTTCCAGAGAAGCCTGCACTAAACTGCCTGTCCACACTTGTTTCTGGCATCTGAACCAGCCCTTATAAAGGAGTTCCTGGAATCCTATTTCAACCAATAGGACTGAGGCTTTCCTCATCCAATCAGAGCTGCATAAACATCTTCACCAACCAATCAGAGTAGTTCTAATCTGACCAATCAGGAAAGTGTCTTTTAGGCCAATTAAACTGTGAGGATTTGAAGTCCTCCTCTGCATGAGGACAGACCAATCAGGGATCAGGGGCAGGGACTTCTATCTACATAAGCCAGCTCCTGTCTGGCTCTGAGAGCACACTTCCCCTTCCTACCAAAGACTGAAGACTGTATCTCCCAGGCTGGAGCAGAGCAGAGCTGCCTAGCAAGAGGGAGGCCTGGTTTCAGGGCTGCCTGGCCCCAGAGCTGCCTCATAGCCAGGCTGCATCACAATTGAGCTGTTTTGCCCTGAAACAAGTTTCCTTCTTCACTGAACCTCAAACTGGGTATTCCTGTTGGCACTGAATTGGTGACAATGACCATCGGTTGACAATATGTATTTGTATATGTATATAATATCCATACCAACATAAAATGTTCTCAACTGTCATTCTCTAATAAAAATAAGTGATTATTATATGCATATAGCCAAACCAAAGCAGTTTTGGACCAAAACAGTTTTTATCATACACTGAAAACTAGATATATGAAGTACTACCTTAAAAATGTTAATTCTTTAAACATTTTAAAAATATAGCTGTTTGTGTGTGTTACATATAGACATTGTCAATACATGTATGTTGATAAGATACTCCTGTATGAATTGATTTCAAAGGTCAAAAGTCAAGATGAGATCAGACAAAACAACCTCCCATTAGTCTGGGCTCATCTTACATGCAAAATTAGTAAACAAAGTAAGCCATTTTACAAGGAATATGAAGAACACAGTTAAACCCACTGAAGAAGTAGTGACTATTTAAAAAATAAAATGTTTCTGACACAACTTGGTATGTCAAAATTGAACATTAAACCTTGATTAGTATTTATATGGGGGATGCAAATAACAAGCCATCTTGGTTATAATGACTATTAGGTCAAACTTAGAATATTTGCTGCAAAATATTATTAACAATGCAGCAACTACACACAAATTCTGCAAGATTCTCCATTAACTTCTTCCTTTTAGCAGAAAAATTATTTGCTAACAGAAAGGTCACATTCACAAGCTCCTTCTATAAAGCCACAAAAATCTGCCTGCCCCATGAAATTTTTCCCCTTTACATTTTTTATTTTTTTAATGTTTTTATTGATTTTAGAGAGAGAGGAAGGAAGAGAGAGAGAGAAAAACATCAATGTGAGAGAGAAACATTGATCAGCTGCTCCCCTGACACGGGATCCAGCCTTCCTGGGCATGTGCCCTGACATGGAATGGAACCTGCAACCTTTCGGTGCACGGGAAAACGCTCTTATTTTATTTTATTAAAATGTATTTTTATTGATTTCAGAGAGGAAGGGAGAGGGAGAGAGAGATAGAAACGTCATTGATTGGCTGCCTCCTGCACGCCCCCTACTGGGGATCGAATCCACAACCCGGCCATGTGCCTTCTTCTGGAATCAAACCCAGGACCCTTCAGTCCCCAGGCCGACGCTCTATCCACTGAGAAAAACCAGCTAGGGCTCCCCTTTATTTTAAATTAGGGTATTATTTTTCATGCAATGAAATTCATATAGTTAAAGTGTACTTTTTGGTTAATTTGGGGAATTGTGTATAACCACATATGCACTACTACAATCAAGATATAGAATAGTTCCCTTTCTCAAAGGCCCCATCTCCTAATACCATCAAGACTTCAATTTATTAATTTAAGGGGAAGGTGAGAAATGCAACCCAGTCCACAACACAAGATCACTAAGATTTTATTACAATTTTAATTCTCACATTTAAGTCTACAAGTCATTTTAAGTTCATTATATACATGGTGTGATATGACAGAGAAAGTTCATTGTTTTACATAACATTATACAATCCTTTTAACACTATTTGTTGACAAAACTAACCTTTGCCTACTGGATCACCAGCACTTTAGTCAGAACATTTTACTTTCCAAATTCTCAACAGTTATTAATATTCAGGATTTGAGAACAAGAGATCAAAATTCCCAGATCATCCATTATTCTGTACATTTAATAGCACTTTATTATTTCTTTTTAAATAATAATGAGTTAGCATAAAACAGTGAGTCACTCTTCTGTGATAGGGTTATATTAAAAATTTGAGAGGGTAATTTGGTAAAGTAAGATATAATAATAAGTGCATGGGTTATTATTATGAACCAATATACTATGAAAAATTATATATCTCAATAAATAATCTCTACCTGATAGAGGTATTTAGTAATAGAAAATGAAAAGATTAAGACATCAGCACCAAAGGGATGCCAAATAAATATCATTTAAACATTAAAAGATGTCACAAATACATAATATTTAAAAGTTATTTTCAAATGAGATGTTTAAACACACGCCCTAGCTGGTTTTGCTCAGTGGATAGAGCATCAGCCCAGACTGAAAGGTCCCGGGTTTGATTCCAATCAAGGGCACGTACCTTGGTTGCAGGCTCCATCCCCTGCCCTGGTAGGGGCTCGTGGGGGAGGCTACCCAATTGATGTGTCTCTCTCACATCGATGTTTCTGCTTCTCCCCCTCCTTTACATTCTCTCTAAAAATCAATGGAAAAATATCTTCAGGTGAGGACTAACAACAACAACAACAAAACCCCCACAAGTTTTCATTGCTAGTATTTGTCTTACAACAAATATTTCAGATACAGAAGTTTGTTTCATGTCATGCTGATGTTGGTCAGATTGTTCTGAGTGTGTCCAAAGCTAATACAAATTGGGCACTAGACCAGTGGTCGGCAAACTGCGGCTTGTGAGCCACATGCGGCTCTTTGGCACCTTGAATGTGGCTCTTCCACAAAATACCAACTTATGCGCATGGGCCACGAAGTTTCAATCGGACTGTACGTGCGCGCCTGCATGTGGTATTCTGTGGAAGAGCCACACTCAAGGAGCCAAAGAGCCGCATGTGGCTCGCGAGCCGCAGTTTGCCAACCACTGCACTAGACTATACAATGCTTCATATAAGCTCATTTCCTTTTTTTTAGAAATGGAAATATTTTGTCTGCTTGCCTTGATTTTGCCTTGTTTTACTGTTAAAACTGATATTGCTTGTTCTAATTCAGATTTTAGATCAGCCGATTCACAATGGAGTATTCCACAATGATATTTACAATCTGTGATTCTTCTGCAAAGGTACAAAGAATAGTAGCTTACAGCAAATATTTAAATACTGAAACACCACTGGATTCTATCGTAAGATAACGTAACATGCTGACATCCTGGCAAGGTTAACAGCACTACTACATAGAAACAAGTTTCAAAACTGCCAATTTAAGGACAGCTTCCAAAACTTATGATTTCTTGGAACATGACTTGCAGCATTTTTATAAAGTATACTATGTGTATGATTCACTAATAAATTTTTATGTATAAGAATGACTCACTGTTCGCAGATAGGTCCACAAGCACACACTTCTAACATAGCAATAGTGACAGACAAGAATGACTAATTTGATTGTGGCCCCTTCTCTTCTACATGCTCTTGTCCTGGTTTCAGAAACGTTGACCTTAACCTTTGATGTTGATTCCACTCTTGTTTTCAACTTCATGTTAGTAGATTCCTTTGAACTAGTAATGCCTATGTTGATGGTTAAACTTTAATTCCCACAGATTTTTTTTCCTTTATCCTGATTTCTAAACTGATTATTTGCAAAAAAATGTCCCTGAAAATGTCAGGAAGGCATTTCTGCATGAAAACACTACTGGGCCCTGACAGGTTTGGCTCAGTGGTTGGAGTATTGGCCCACAGACTGAAGGGTCGTGGGTTCAATTCCTGGTCAAGGGCATGTACCTCGGTTGCAGGTTCAATCCCCAGTCCCAGTCAGGGCCCATGCAGGAGGCAACCATTCAATGTTTCTCTCCCTCTCCCTCTCTCTCCCCCTCCTTCCTACCTTCTACTCTAAGAATCAATGGAGAAAATATCCTTGGGTGAGGATTAAAAACAAAGAACAAAAAAAAACCCACTGGAAATCAACTGACCACATGTATGGGGGGTTTTCTGGACTACTCTGTTTCATTGTCTGTCTTTCTTTATGGCAGCGCCATACTGCCTTTACTCCTGTTGCTGCATGCTAAGTCTTAAAGATAGAGTTAAGTCCTTTAGTTGGCTGGGAAGGTCATGCCGCTGGATCAAATATTAGCCACCTTTCATTATAAAGGGCTGTCCAGTTTAAAAAGTCTCTCCTTTGAGACTTGTATATGTCCATTTGAAGCTGAACATGTGTTTTCATTACCATTTTACATACAAAAAAGCTCATCAAGTGACTTCCCCTAGCTGGGTAAGTAGATCTGAGGTTGTCCTCCAAGTCCAGTGCTCTTTGCATAGCCTCCCTTCCACCCCCATCTTTCCAGGAAGGGACCCCCCTCAGAAAGGGTTTCCCTGACCCCTGAGCCCAAGCAGCCCCTTTCCCTGCAGCATCCTCTGCCTTTTGTTTCACTCCTAAAACTCATCTCTGCCTGTGCTTCTTATTTATTTCTTTGCTAATTCTCTCTCTATGCCACTAGAATGTAAGTTCTGAGAGCAGGATCTTACACACCTTGCTGACCACAGGATCCTCAGCACTGGCCCATGGCCTTATAGTGCAAGTCCTCTGCAATCAGGGTTTGTTGAATGGATGAGATCAGTGGATGCTTTCCCTACAATGCAACAGGCCAAGTGACAAAAACCAAATTGCTTATTTCCTCCTGAATTATATATATTAACAAGATTTACATTTTAGTATACAGTCAACTTCCCCAGTCTGTCTGGATAACACCATATTTCCTACCAAAGGTAACTAAGGGAAAGAGGGAATGTTCCACTGTGCAAACTGACTCACACAGCAGAATGAACTGGAAAAATCTGGGGAAGTGGGAGCAAGAAAATACATTACCTCTGTCTTCACAAACTCTCATTCTGAATTCAAATTCTATAAGCATAACTGCTTCTGTATTTTGGGGTCTGATCTGGGTGAATGAGGCAACGATACTAGATAGACTATGCCTTGGAGATTGCTGATAACTATGACTCTTATTTCTAATACAAAATTTGATTTCGAAGAGCAAAACAAACATTAAATAAGCTATGTCTGTTTGAGAGCTACTCAGTAATAAAGAACATCTTTTGTGGAATAGGAGTAGTTGGGGGGAGGAGGATTTTATATATGTATTTGTCAGTACTAGGTATGAAGTTGATTTGCAAATATGAGATTGGCCTAAGTGAGGGAAAAATTGGTTCTGGGTTACAAAGAATCGATGGTATTCAATTAGAAATATTTGGTAAGAACTCGGTTTAAATATATTAAACAATCTCCTATTGGTAACTCACTGTAATTCACTTTTTTAATCCTCACCCAAGGACATTTTCATTGATTCCAGAAATTAATACCAATTCCTAAATAAGGAACTTACACTCAACATACAATTAATTGGAGCTGAATACAGAATACCTGAAATTTTCAGAAGCTAGGACGAATTTTACTTTGCACCAAAATTTACCCTTGATTCCGATGAAAGGATTTGCTAATGAAACCAGTAATGTAATCAAAGTTACAGGAGGAAAAATTACCAACTCCTCCCATACCAAAAATCCAACTATTTCAGAAAATAAATTGCTTTAAAAACTTTTTCCAGGAAATTAAACATAACCAATCGAACACATATTTATCTGTAGAGAGATATAAATATCTTCACAAAGGCACACCAGAGAATGGGATGTTAGCTCACTTTGGAGATGGCAAGTAGGGAGAAGTGTGCCAAAGAACTTTGCACAGAGGAGGAAACAGAAATCTAAGTGCTGTATAAAAGGCTGATTCACCCAATAGAGCCCAGCAAAGTCTCAGCAAATAACAAGCAACAGATTCCTGAAGCAAGCAGATAATAAGGACTGATGCTGTCGACAGGGAGAAGGCTGGACTAGGATCCCCACACCATCCCTAGGAAACCAAGGCACTGGCATTCTTCCAGACCAGCAGAGTTGAGCAGAAAGTTTAGTGTGGAGACGGTGGTCCTCTCACAGAGGCACCTGGTCCAGTGGTAGAGCTTGGGAGTGAGCGGGGAAATAAGAACTAGTGGGGAAAGTAGCATCCCTCATAAAATGAGAAGTGGGCCTCCAGCTTCCTTCCGCCAATCAGTACCCAAAGCACCAGCAACAATCAGGTCTATCTCCATCAAACTGCAAATCAGAAAGTCAATCTCTTAAAACACCAAATCCTTACAGCTAATATCATACTTAATGTTGAATGCTTTTTCCCTAAAATCATGAACAAGACACAGATGTTGGCTCTCACTACTTGTATTCAACCCTGTTCTAGAGGCTGTAATAATGCAATAAGTTAAGAGAAAGAAATAGAATTCATAGGGTCCTTTGGACAGGGAGGAATACAATTACCTTTATTTGCATATATGATTGTCTAATAAAAAAATACCAAATAGTCTACAAAATTTTATTAGAACTAATAAGAGAATTTAGTACAGTCCAATGATACAAGGTCAAAATATACAAATCAATTGTATTTTTTATATTAGCAATGAACAACTGAAAATTTAATTAAAAAATATACTACTTACAATAACATCCAAAAGCAAAATACTTAGGGACAACTCTAATAAAGCATATGTAAAATTTGTATGCTTAAAACTATAATACACTGATGAGAGAAATCAAAGAAAACCTAAATAAATAAAAAGGTATGTTCATGGATTGGAAAACACAAGATACTTAAGAGGTTAATTCTTCCTGAAATGACCTATAGATTCAACACAATCCTAATCAAAGTCTTAGCTTTTTGCAGAAATCAGCAAACTGACTCTAAACTTTTTGAGGAAAAATGAAGGAATAAATATTTTTTAAAAACATAAGAACAAGGTTGCCGAAACCGGTTTGGCTCAGTGGATAGAGCGTCGGCCTGCGGACTGAAAGGTCCCAGGTTCGATTCCGGTCAAGGGCATGTACCTGGGTTGCGGGCACATCCCCAGTAGGAGATGTGCAGGAGGCAGCTGATCGATGTTTCTCTCTCATCGATGTTTCTAACTCTCTATCTCTCTCCCTTCTTCTCTGTAAAAAATCAATAAAATATATTTTAAAAAAAAACAACAAAAAAAAACATAAGAACAAGGTTGAATGATTTCCTATCTGATTTCAAGTCTCATCTATATATATAAAAGCCTAAGCGACCTGCCGACTGGCCGGTAGCTATGATGCACACTGACCACCAGGGGGCAGACGTTCAATGCAGGAGCTGCCCCCTGGTGGTCAGTGTGCTCCCACAGCGGGAGCGCTGCTCAGATGAGAGACAGGCAGTCAGACGCTGAGCTGACGGCTGGCAAGTGCAGCTGTGGTGGCACGAGCACCTCCCACGGACATTTCCCCTGTGCACCTGAGCAGCGACAGGCACAGCAGGCTGGGATGAGCAGGAGCAGCATGGCACCCTGTTGCTTCACGCACTACATCCCTCGGCGGATGTTGGACTGCCAGTTTTGGCCCAATGCCCACAGTCTGACATCCCCCAAAGGGTCCCGGATTGCAAGAGGGCACAGGCCAGGCTGAGGGACCCCACCAGTACATGAATGCGTGCACTGAGCCTTTACTTATAAATATAATAATGTAGACAGTGTGATACTGGTGAAAGGATACACATATAGATTAATGGAACAAAACAGTCCAGAAATTTTATACACAGACACAAACTCACATCCTGAACTGGTTTTTGACAAAGGAGTCAAGGTAATTCAGTAGAGAAAAAAGTTTTTTCAAATAATGGTGCTCAACAAATATATATCTATGTGCAAAAAATGAACCTGTTCTCATGCTTCACACTATATAAAAATCAATTCAAAATAGATCATATATCTGAAAAACTATAAAACACAGAAAAAAATGAGAAAAAAATCTTTGTGACCCTAGTTTAGGCAATCATTTTTATGTAGATGACAAAACCACAAGTCATAAAGAAAAGATTAGCCTCAGAGAAAAGATATAATTACAAAGTCAGCTTTTCACCTCATGACTCTACAGAGATAAACCATCAATAAGATCTGTCTCCACACCCAGAGCTTCTCATCCCTTTTTAATTCATTCTTAAATAGTAGATATCCAAAAATAGTCAAATATTTGAAGAAAGCCTTTAATGTAAGAGACAAAATTCAAAACAGACCAATATACAGACAGAAAAAATTCCAAGGAAACAGAAACAATGTAAGGAACTGAGGAACATTTTTAAAGCTACAGGCAGTCCTTGCTCTGCTCATATTATAGGGCCATAAAAATGACTGGGCAACCTGCCATATTTGCAAGTAAATAGATAAATAGAAAAATCAAGAAATAGCAATAAGTACGTTACTACTTGGAAAAATAGGTAAATATAAAAGGAAAGTTGAAAATGATTGCCTCTGAGGACAGGGTGGGAGTAGAAGGGAACTGCTGCTTTACATATATATATTTATACACACACACACACACACACACACATATATATATACATATACATATACATACACACACACTAGGGCAGCCGTGGGCAAACTACGGCCCATGGGCCGGATCCGGCCCATTTGAAATGAATAAAACTAAAAAAAAAAAAAAGACCGTACCCTTTTATGTAATGATGTTTACTTTGAATTTATATTAGTTCACACAAACACTCCATCCATGCTTTTGTTCCAGCCCTCCGGTCCAGTTTAAGAACCCATTGTGGCCCTCGAGTCAAAAAGTTTGCCCACCCCTGCACTAGGGGCTCAGTGCACGAATTTGTGCACCTTGAAAGGAACTGTGGACCACAAGACTACAGTAGGCACAGGGGTGGGTCTCAGCCCATCCTCCACAACCCCGCCCAGCCCCTCCCGCTGCAGCCCCTGGTCTCCTGTCTGCCATCGGCCCCGCTCCCACTGCTGCCACTTCCACGCACTGACGGCGCTGGCCCCCCTCGCACCCGCTGACGGCGTGGAGCAATTGGGGCTGGCACCAGCAGCGGGTGCAAGCAGTGGCTGCTGCCTTGATCACCCTTCAGGAGCAGGGGGAGGTGGAGAAGCTCTCAGGGCGATCAGGGCTGGCAGCTGCCACTCGCACCTGCTGATAGCGCAGAGTGATCAGGACTGGCGCTGGACACCGGCAGTGGGTGCGAGCGGTTGCTCCGGCACCAGCAGCAGGTGCAAGTACCAGGTGGGACTGTGGTGCACAGGAGCAAAGAATTTTCAGTAACCACCAGAGGCTCGCCCTGATGACAGCTACTGGCGCCCCACCTTGGTCTGGCACTCCCACTCACCTACTCCACCACCCCGCCACAGCCAATGCCCGCCATGTTCCGCGCACAACCCCTGGTGGTCAGCGCACATCATAGCAACCGGTTGTTTGGTTGTTCCACTATTCAGTCTATTTGCATATTAGCCTTTTATTATATAGAATTTTTTTATTGATTTCAGAGAGGAAGGGGGAGCGAGAGATAGAAATATCAATGATGAGAGAGAGAATCATTGATTGGCTGCCTCCTACACACCCCACACTGTGGCTCTTGCCTGCAACCCAAGCATATGCCCTGACTGGGAATTGAACTGTGACCACTGGGTAGATGATCAACCACTGAACCATGCTGGCCAGGCAGGACTGCTGCTTTTTATTATATACTTTTTTGTATTATTTGGCTCTTAAAAACATTATATATATAAATAAAAGCCTAAGCGACCAGAATAACTGGAACCACCGGTCACTATGACGCGCACTGACTACCAGGGGGCAGACGCTCAATGCAGGAGCTGCCCTCTGGTGGTCAGTGCACTCCCACAGCCAACCTCCCCCAGCTGACCAACCTCCCGCGGTCCTTCCCCACCCCGGCTAGCCAATCTCCCATGGTCCCTCCCCCAGACCCCCGCGCTTGGACAGGGAACCGGGGGTGGGTAGCAGCAGACGCAGCCCCTTTCCCAGGGGGGCCGAGGGCCAGCTCCCTCCACGGGGTCAGTGGCCAACCTCCCGTGCCCCGTCCCTCCCCCCAGCTGGCAGACCCCAATCAGCCTGCCACCCACCCGCCACAGAAGGAGGAGGGAAGGAGGCAGGGAACTGCGCAGTGGCCGGGCACCGACGATGGCAGTGTCAGCATCTGGCATCTGGCATCCGTTCCTTCCATGCCTGGCCCAGCAACTGCTGCCTCCTCTCCCGACCCTGCCTGGCCCTGGGTTGGGACAGGGAACCAGGGGTGGGTGGCAGCAGATGCAGCCCCTTTCCCAGGGGGGCTGAGGGCCAGCTCCCTCCTTAGGGCTGGCAGCCAACCTCCTGTGCCCTGTTCCTCCCCCCAGTCGGCAGGCTCCAATCGGCTCACCATGGTGGCGGTGTGGCAGTGAGGGAAGGAGGTGGGGGGAGGGGAAAACGGTGGGGCGCTGACAATGGTGGCATTGGCATCCAGTGTCCGTTCCTTCCGTGCCTGGCCCGGTGACCATCACCTCCTCTCCCGGCCCCACCAGGGCCTTCAGGCCCCAGGCTGGGACGGGGAACCAGGGGTGGAGGGCAGTGGATGCAGCCCCTTTCCCAGGGTGGCCAAGGGCCATCTCCTTCCTTGGGGCCAGTGGCCAACTTTCTGTGCCCTGTCCCTCCCCCCAGCCGGCAGGCCCCAATTGGCCTGCCGCCCACCTGCCACAGGGCGGCCTGGCGGTGAGGAAAAGAGGGAATCACACGGTGGCGGGGCGCCAACGATGGCAGCGGCCGGCATCTGTTCTTTCTGCGCCCGTCGCCTCCTCTCCAGCCCTGATCAGCCTGTCCCCAATCAGCCCTGATCGCCAGCCTGGCCTACTGACCTCACCCATGCATGAATTTTGTGCACCAGGACTCTAGTTATTCATACATTTCATTGAAATATTTTAAAAATGTCAAGACTTCACAAAGATCCACTTAACACGTGAATAGCTACCATACCAATAAATCATTAGTTGTCTGGTTATGTTAAATGGATATATTCAGTTCTGCTACTAATTGGCTTTGTGACCTTGAATAAGACACAGCTTCTCAGACCCTCCAGTTCTCCTTTGTAATCACTAAGAGTGGACTGGATCATCTCCAAGTCCTTTCCAGCAAATATATGGCTTTATCAAGTAACACTTTTGCTCACACAATTATAGGTGCTACCCATTCTTTAAAAGAATATACCTGCATTTCTTCAAAAATGGATTTAGTTGCCCTAACTAACTGGTTTGGCTCAGTGGATAGAACGTCAGCCTGTGGACCAAAGGGTCCTGGGTTCGATTCCAGCCAAGGGCATTTACCTTGGTGCAGGCTCCTCCTCAGCCTGGGCCCTTGTCAGGGCGCATGCAGGAGGCAACCAATCAATGTATTTCTCTCACATCATTGTTTCTCTCTGCCTTTCCCTCTCTCTCCCACTCTCCCTAAAAAAAAAAAAAAAAAATCAATGGAAAAATATCCTCAGGCGAGGATATTTTAGCCTTCACTTCCATTCATCTGAATTAGTGTGATATTACTGTATTTCACAATTATTAGCATTTGCAAGTAGAAATGACACTTAGTTATCTAAACAAAAACAAAATTTATAGTATTAGTATCTTAATCCTATGTGCTTTTAATCTCTTCAGAAATTGTCATTTTTGGTTATTTCTATTTTTCTTATAAACCAAACCTGAGAAGGAAAAAAAACTCATAATATCAACTGATCAGGCTCAAATTGACCAATGGAAAACATTACTCTATATTCTAATGGTTTCATTATATTCATTAATTTAAACATCCTAAATCACATATTTAGTCAAATTGATGATGAGATGACATCTTAGCACTAATTTGACTTGTTGAATCAACAGGGTTATGATGGCTTTACCAGGAGAAGAGAACAAGATTCTAGATCATGAAATAGAGAATGTCATTTCAGCTTCTTCAGAACAGAGGACCGCCTACCACCAGATGTTCTCTTACCAAGGAATGACATGCTTCTTACATTTTGGTTTGATTTATGAAGAGCCTTCTGGGAATAATTTGTGACTATAAGCAAACTAGAAATTAATCCCCTCCAAGATTGTAGAATCATTGATTTAAGATGATAAATTAATGTACCTCATGGTCATTCCCAAGAATTCCCCAGTTCTTTAGACTGATTTCTGTAGCATCATATGAGATTGATTTGCTTTTAAGTTATTTTTCCCTTAAAAAATGTGGTAAGGTATGCATGAATAGTCTTCAGACTAAGATGTTCGAAGGCATCCACAGTTGATCTATTCCCACCTTTATATGGTTCTTTCAGCTGTCTTTCCTGCTGTCTAAACAGCAGGTAAGACAATAAAATAGGGTGGATACTGATGTAATTATGAAAGGAGTGTCATTTCTTTCTGCCTCACCTTTAGCAAAGCAATTAAAACTGGCATAAACTAACAGGAAAAAGCAGTCTGAATGGTATTCTCCAGTAAGAAACTGGAAAGAAAGGTATATTCTGGGTGTATTATAGGTTTTCTTGATCATTCATTCATTTGCATCTTTTTCTGAGTGACCATCAAAAGGCATCATTTGTTAGGTACTGGAATGCTAATATAAGTAAGTAAACAACCATTCCCAACTTTTTCTTTTAAGAGTTACCAAGGCAAAGAATTCCCAAGGATTCTAGGTGGCATAGAAGGCATCAGAAGGCATTCCTGGTGGTGGTGGGGAAGGATCACAAGTGGATATCTGAAGGAGTGGGCATTCTGGAAAGAGCATGAATGGGATTTCAGATGAGAGAGGTGAGGGCTTGAATCGGGGTTCTGTCTTATATTGGTGTTGTGACCCAGGGCAAGATCCTTAAGTGAGTCTCAGTCTCCTCAATTATAAAATAGGTTATGTGAGGATCAAATAAGAAAACTATACAAAACAGCAAAGGTTACAGTACCTGGAGCATGGTAAACACTTAACAAATGCAAGTGCCTTCTCTGCTTCCTCACTGTTCTATGGTAGGCAAAGGCGGGGGGCAGAGGGAGTTGGGGGGGTGTCCATGTTTTAGGGATGATGTTGATGGGTCTTCAGAGGCAGTGGTCCAAATCTTTGAAAAGCATCAGGAAAGGAAGAGAGAAGAAGAAGTAGAACGAAGACATAAACAGCATAAACAGTGATACAGCATGGTCGTGATGGCTGGGAGGGTAAGTAATTAACTGGATAGCTATTTATTAACTCATGGGTGTCCAGACCACCCCAAATGCCCTACTCTGTTGGAAATGTATACAAGGTTACTAGAAGACACAGTTCCATTTTTTCCCAACATTTTATTATGAGAACTTCAAATATACAGTAAAGTATAAAGAACTGTACAATTAACATCAATTTAGCCATTACTTAGGTTCTATAATTAGTTCTACTTTGGGGACAGAGACCTGAAAACACACAGCGATTTTAGTGTTTTTGCATTCGGAAAGGGGGCATGAAAGGGGGAAGCTCTAGAATGCTCCCATGTGGTTAAGTATTTGGCTTCTGCTCTCCCAGCAATGCAGTTGAATGAAATGAAATCTTTGCTTCAGAGATTCTTGAATGAACAAAAGGAAGCACCTACAATCTGCAGACAGAATTTAAACATGGAACCACCTATCAGCACAATGACAAAGCTCATGTTGGGCTATAGTAGCCACTCATCCTTATACCTGACCTCCCCCAAGTAAACACAAACATGCTGTGGCTTCTGCCAGCTTATAATGTACTAGCAGGGCATAAAGTGTCAAAAAAGAACCGCCAAAAAATGTTAAGGATTTCTACACCTGGAAATGAAAATATAGTATTTACACATTTCATACTTTATTTCAGCTAAAACAAATACAAATAATACAGGAATAACTCTAACTGCACACGATCTGGGCAACTCAAATAGGAAATCAGTTGTGTGTTTGGTTAATAGATATGGAAAAGATAGCATTTCACTTCCTTAATCATCTAAGTGTGTTGAGGGCAGTTTCAATTGGCAGTCCCATTTAAGAATTTATACTATTACATGAAGATAAGTATGAATAATATAATACATTATTAGAAACACAGATGATAATTACTTTTCATTATAGTTATTCAAATAAATAACATGAAGATATGGAAAGAAAACATTTATTTCAAATACTACTGCTATTATTAAGCTTGAAAGCATTCCAAAACATCAAAAGTCAGATTAAATATAAGGGGATATTAAACTGAGCTTTCAATTCTTTAAAATAAAATCTTGAGACGACATACTGCTTTAAAGTGGGTTTTCAGTGCCAAATTCTAAATTACTGCATACAGAAACTTTTAAATGGAAATAATGAATTTTCTTGGAGATGGGAACTAACTTCTATGTTTTTAAATTTAAAGAAAGCTAAGTGATTACTAAAATTTTCTCAATTTTAATAAAATAATTAGATTTTTTAAAATCAACTATAGAAATCTTAGAGATTGAGCTCTTTTAAAAAATACATAATTTTGAATCACTACAACTGTTCTGCTTTCACAGCTGTGCTTTTGTCCATTTCTGTAGAGGTGACACTTCATTCTCTTAAAACAGACAGATCTACATCTAAAATCAGTTGGTCTGGTTGCCAGATATGCTATAGCCCATACAACAAGTAAGAAGAAAAGGCCGGATCTCACAGCATTTAAAATCAATTTACCTACCTATCATATTTTATCTTAAGAATTTTTATATCTACAAAAGCAATTTAATGAAGTGTAAAATAGATAAGTAGTAACTGAGAGTTATAAATTCACCAACTATTTTTCTTGATAATTCATAATTTTCTGCTGAAATTTTAAAAGTATTTTAGGTCAGCATCCTCCCTATCCCCAATTATTGTGAGAAAGGCTTCAAGTGAAATTTTACCATAAAAAGACTGCATTCCAGCCCTAACCAGTTTGGCTCAGTGGATAGAGCATCGGCGTGCTGACTGAAGGGTTCCAGGTTCGATTCCGGTCAAGGGCATGTACCTTGGTTGTGGGCACATCCCCAGTAGGGGGTGTGCAGGAGGCAGCTGATCGATGTTTCTCTCTCATTGATGTTTCTAACTCTCTATCCCTCTCCCTTCCTCTCTGTAAAAAATCAATAAAATATATATATTTTTAAAAAGATTGCATTCCAGATTGCCTGCATCTTTTTAAAAAATTTTAATTATAGGGAAATACACAACTGAGTTGCACTGTTATGTGACCAATCTGTAGAACTCTTCATCTTGCAAAACAGAAACTCTTTACCCATTAAATACTAACTCCCATCCCTCTCTCCCCCAGCTCATGGCAAACACCATTCCACTTTCTGTCTCTGTGAATTTGACTATTCTAGTTACCTCATAACAATGGAATCATACAGTATTTTGTCTTTTTGTGACTGGCTTATTTCACTTAGCATAATGTCCTCAAGGTTCATCCATGTTGTAGCAGCATATCAAAATTTCCTTCCTTTCTTAAGTTGAATAATATTCTGTAATAGTGATTTTCAACCTTTTTCATCTCATGGCACACAAACTAATTACTAAAATTCTGCAGCACAGCAGTATATATGTATATTTTGCCAATCTGAC
Organism: Myotis daubentonii; assembly: GCF_963259705.1. NCBI lineage: Eukaryota > Metazoa > Chordata > Mammalia > Chiroptera > Vespertilionidae > Myotis > Myotis daubentonii. The sequence goes on from NC_081843.1 coordinate 24,922,509, forward strand.
AAAAAATAGGTATAATTTTGATTCATTCGCATCAGGCAGCTATTGTTATGCTGGCTTGTTGTCATTTTTTATTTGACAATCTAAGGGAAAAGAGGTAAGTGCTCCTGACTAGTCAGGTATTGCATGTTTTACGGCACACCGTTTGAAAATGGGTGTTCTATATCACATTTTATTTATTCAAGTTGTCTGATTTTCTTTTTATATTATTCTCAGGAATCCTGATGAAATACTTTCTTTGAAAGAAAGCAATGATGCTCTGACCTAGTGGCCCAAGAGAAGTCAAAAGGAGACGGGTTAGACCGGTTCAGCTTTCCCCGACACCAGCCAGGCTTTCTTTCAAAGAACAATATTTAGAAGTGGGTTTTCAGTGCCAAATTCTAAATTACTGCATACAGAAACTTTTATTTTATTATTATTTTTTTTCATACAGAAACTTTTAAATGGAAATAATGAATTTTCTTGGAGATGGGGACAATATTTAGAAGGAATATTTGTTAGAGTTGTTTCTACATCTTGATTTAAGAAAGCTCCCTGGCTTTATGTCTTAGGAATATTCCATGGTAAAACCAATTTGCCTGGTACTTTAAAATTCTACATTAATCAGATTCTAGTTTTATGCTGAATATTTATTTGAATTTCTTAAAATACTTCTTTAGACTAGAGTGATCCTTTGTTCAGTTGTTCAGATGTTAAGGTGGAAAGGAGCTGAATAAGAGGGAAGACTAAGCAAAGGGCTGTGATTATTACTTTTTAATCATTTAAAGCAGATTTTAAAGGTCTCTCTGTACAACCTTTCCAGTCTGAAATTAACACAGCCCTTAAAAGATAATTAGACCGAGGCAAAATCAGCAAAGAGGAGGGGGAGGTAGCCCATCAGCAGGAAAGAGCTGTGTCACCAGCTTTATGATCTGGAGCAAACCACTTCCCCTCTGAGTTTTTCTTTTTTTTTAATCAGTGAAATAGGACTAATAATGCTACCTTATTCCCCTCAGGGTTCTTCCTCAGTCCCCAGTGAAGATAAAGAACCATTATTCTTCTCATAATGGCATTTCATAATCTTACCATGGTTCCTACTGCCCCTTGCCTCCAGCTACTATTCCAGGCTGAATAGTCTCAATATTTCCCCTTCCTTTTACCATCATCAAGTCATTTTCCTCCAAACGAGCTGTGGAACTGCTACTTAAAAGCAACCAATCAACTCATCAAAGACCAAGACTGGATTCTAAAGGCACTTCAATAATTTTTATATTGGCTTATACATCATAGGGTCACTTCTGTGTATTTTTAAATTGTTGAAAACTAATAGTTTTCCATTGATAATCTAAATCCTTTCCCCAAAGAAATAAGGTTGAAATTCAGTTTTCAACTTAGGACTTCTTGGACAGCTTTTTTTTTTTTTTAAGAAAAGATAATTTAGGAAACCAAGATGGCGGCATAGGTAAACACTGGAAATTGCTGCCTCGCACAACTACTTCAAAAATACAACTTAAAGACAAAACGGACATCATCCAGAACCACAGGAAGGCTGGCTGAGTGGAAATTCTACAACTAGAAGAAAAGAGAAAAGCACTGAGACTCAGAGGAGGTGTGGAAGTAAAGTGCAGAGGTATGAAGGCGCACATGGAAAGGGCTGGCAGCTGAGGACGCAGTTGTCTTTTTCAATTGGGAGGGAGTCTCAAGCTCCCAACTGCTCTGAACTCCAGTTTTGGGTGAGTCTCTGGGGATCCAGACTCATACAAAGAGAAACTGGACTGTCTGGCATCGGGCAGAATTCGAGGGCGGCTTTCTCTCAGAGGTGCTTGCAGCGATTACTGGGACACTGAGACATGGGGCCTCTTAGGGTAGGACTGGGGAGCAGCCATAGCTGCTTGCTCCGCCCTGTTGATCCCCTGAGACCCCGCCCCACCCAAGCTGTACACAGAGGCTTTTGCATATGAAAGGCCTGGCCCTTTGCAACCTGAAAATTACCTAACAAACTGCAGCTGGGTCAGAGAGACCCAGAACATCCAAAAGAAGGCCCAAGGCCCCACAGCAGCTTGCACTGCCTCACAGCTGGGCCTCATCTGGGCACCTCCAAACCCCAAACAAAGAAGAGGGATATGCAGATCTCTTTATAGCTCCTGCTGGGTAGCCTCAGGCAGAGGCTAAATTAGCACCTCCTTAGAGATCCAAGAGCCAGTGTACCCAGTGGTCAGAGTGGGACCATCCAGATTACAACTCCTCAGATCCATAAGGGACACACTCAGGGGGCAGACTCAGTGAGCACCAAAGCCCCACTGAAGCAAGTCTTGCCCCATAAGGGTGTCTCCAGCTCAGAAGTTCTCCCATTGCAGACACAGCTGATTCTCACAGCCAATTGGCCTGGAGGTCAATTCCTCCCAGTGATACCTACAACAATCAAGGCTTAACTACAAGACTGTGCACAAAGCCCACAAAGGGGTGCACCAAGAGTGTCCACCTCAGGTATTTGGGGAGGCTGAGCCACTGGGCGCTATAGGACACCTAACACAGAAAGCCACTCTATCAACACAGGGAAGAATAAAAAATGCAGAGACAAAGAAACAAGTCACAAATGACAGAAATGGAGGAAAGCAAACTACTGGATATAGAGTTCAAAACCACACTTTTAAGGTTTTTCAAGAATTTTCTAGAAACTGCAGATAAATTTAGTGAGACCCTCAAGAAATCTAGTGAGACTGCCGATAAATTTAGTGAGACCCTCAAGAAATCTAGTGAGACCCTCGAGGATATGAACAAGGCCCAACTAGAAATTAAGCATACACTGACTGAAATAAAGGATATTATGCAGAGTTCCAACAGCAGACTAGAGGATCTCAAGAATCAAGTCAAAGATTTGAAATACGAAGAAGCAACAATCACCCAACCGGAAAAACAAAAAGAAAAAAGAATACAAAAATATGAAGATAGTGTAAGGAGCCTCTGGGACAACTTCAAGCGTACCAACATCCGAATTATGGGGGTGCCAAAAGAAGAGAGAGAGCAAGATATTGAAAACCTATTTGAAGAAATAATGATAGAAAACTTCCCCTACCTGGTGAAAGAAATAGACTTACAAGTCCAGGAAGCGCAGAGAACCCCAAACAAAAGGAATCCAAAGAGGACCACACCAAGACACATCATAATTAAAATGCCAAGAGCAAAAGACAAAGAGAGAATCTTAAAAGCAGCAAGAGAAAAACAGACAGTTACCTACAAGGGAGTACCCATAGGACTGTCAGCTGATTTCTCAACAGAAACTATGCAGGTCAGAAGGGAGTGGCAAGAAATATTCAAAGTGATGAATAGCAAGAACCTACAACCTAGTTTACTTTACCCAGCAAAGCTATCATTCAGAATTGAAGGTCAGAGAAAGAGCTTCACAGACAAGAAAAAGCTAAAGGAGTTCTTTCCCCCCAAACCAGTATTATATGAAATGCTGAAAGGTATCCTTTAAGAAGAGGAAGAAGAAGAAAAAGGTAAAGATACAAATTATGAACAACAAATACACATCTATCAACAAGTGAATCTAAAAATCAAGTGAATAAATAATCTGATGAACAGGAAAAAAAGAAAAGATAATTTATTAAAATCAGAGAGCATTTACACACTCATAGGTGTAAATGTGCCATGCTTCTAAAAGGTAACTTAATACACTGGGCTATGGATCCAAAAACACCTATAAAGTTAGAATTCTGTGTAACTTCAGCTAAATTATTTGGCTTTTCTGTGACTCAACTTCCTCGTCTATAAGTCAGGAATATCACTAAGGGTTACAATGAGTTATTACACAGTTTAAAAAACAACAACAACGATCTGAAGCATCTAGCTCCGTGCCTAGAATGAAGAATCTGCTTAGTAAATATAAGCATTCTCTCCTATATTTCACAGTTATCTGTAGATATTCCAAAAAGCATTCTGTGTGTCAGTGAGCTTTACACCTTTATACTGACAGGACAAAGAAAGACATAAGAAAGGTAAAAGAAGAATGATTTATCTGAACTAGAGCACTGGGTCACGAATCGATCTTTCACAAGCATCTGACTTTACAATATTCATGAGTTCCGCTACAAGGTTGATCATTTAAATTAGAATTAAACCCAGGTTAGCAGGTTAGTATGTTTTATTAAGGAGGCTAAAGAACACTAAGCCATTTGCAGTGTAAAGAATCACACTTAAACAAGAAGCAGAATAAGAGTGACTTCCAAGCTATTTGGCAAATGAGAAAAAGAAGGTAGAGAAAAGTATGTGTTCATTACCATTTACCTAACAAAAGGTGGGGGTATATTTATGTAGTTGTTTACATATTTAAAAGAATGGAAAGATATACGAAAAACTAATAAAACTGGTCACTACAAGGGAGGGAGAAACAAGCTGGAGAAGGCGCAGAGACAAGCTTGGTAGATTTGATTGTGGAACCATAAAAATGTTTTACATAATTATAAGACAAAATTAAATTTTTAGAAAGGCAATCCATAAAAGTAAATATAAAGCAAACCTAAATGATTACTGAGATGGTAGCTTAACCACACAAAAAATTAATTACTTCAAATGACTTTAAAATAAGGTAATTTGATTGTTCAGCTCTAGTTAGATAAACTCTAGAGACAAAAATTGCTACCAATATAAAATTATTTTTCAATAAGTATATTACTAGTAATGCTACTGATAGAGTTATTCTGAAACTATTATAGTATGTAGTAGCATAAACCAAGTAAATAATTTAATATCATTATAAACCAGAATTTTCAATAAGGAAAAGGAAAAACAAAATTTTAAATAGATAAGTTGTGAAGTCTAACTGGAATTTGAAGTATCAGTATAAACTTATCTTTTTTCATGAAAGGAAGAAAGACTACCTTGCTAGCTCTTTTCAGTAAAAATGGCTATAAAACAACAAAGAAACTAGTATCAATCAACACCCTGAGAACCCAGATTATAGTTTCTAAATACCATTTCCTATCAAAAGGAACAAGCCCCTTAGAGAAATGGTTGACTCCAAATATAAGGTAGGAAAGGTTTAACAAGAGCCTGGAATATCGTGTTAAGCATACCAGAAGTCAAAGAAGCTATTAAAGGCTCCTGGAATTGTATCAGAAGACTCAAAAGGCAACTCAAAATGGTTCTCACTGGTCATAACAAGATAATTAGAGCATAAAAAAGAATAGCACTTGGCTGATATGGGTCAGCAGTTGATCTTTGCCTCTGGAACCAAGAGGTCGCTGGTTCAATTCCCGGTTAGGGAACATGCCAGGGTTTCAGGCTCGATCCCCTAGGGAGCATGCAGGAGGCAGCTGATGGATGATGTTACTCTCTCAGCAATGTTTCTCTCTATATTTCTCCTTCCTCTCTCTCTCTGAAAATCAGGGGTGGGTGGGAAGAGATCAACCAAAGAACTTGTATGCATATATGCATAACCCATGGACACAGACAATAGAGTGGTGAAGGTGGAGAGGGAGGTGGACAGGGGAAGGCTAGAAGGGGTCAATGGGGGAAAAAAGGGGACATATGTAATACTTTAAACAATAAAGATTTTAAAAACACATATATTTTTTAAAAAGCAACTGTAATGTATAAATATATATTTTTAAAAATCCATGCATAGACACTTTTGGAAAGTGCTAGCATGAAAACCAATTATTTATTCTGAAACTGGTTTTTAAAAGGTGTGTTGGGGATAGAGATTAAAGAATTTATTCTGCTTTTTCTAGATGAACTATATCTTCAGATAACTGAATAAACTATATATATATATATATATTTTTTAAAATATATATATATATTTTATATATATATGTACATATATATATATTTTTTTTTAAATCCTCAACCTGGGATATTTTTCCATAGATTTTTAGAAAGAATGGAAGGGAGGGAAGAGGGGGAAGGAGAGAGAAACATCCATGCAAGGAAGACACATCGATTGGTTGCCTCCTGCATGCACCCTGACCTGCAACTGAGGTACATGCCCTCGAACCCATGATACTTGGTCTGAGGGCCGATGCTCTAACCACTGAGAAACCGGCTAGGACAAATTTTACATTTTAAATAAAAGCATTTGGGGTAATAAATTAAGAAGGAACAAACTATAATATTATCATTTTGAAACTCTTAATGAAATAATGAATCTAGCAATTGATCATTAATGGTTACTAAAACTATCAGGTGAAAAGCTAATAGGGAACTTCATATTGAATGAACCAGAATAGCAATATCTGAACCCACTTGATCAATCTTATCACAAAGAGAGACAAGTAGACATTTTATGCCACACAAAGTAACACAATAAAATCTTCTATGAAATATTCTTTTTATTAGTTCAATCCTGAATCTGACCAAGTTTATAGATCTAACTACCAGTTCATTGCAAACACAGAAGTCAGGGAACATGTTAAACAAACTTAAATTATGTTCCAGAATATGGGAAATTCTACAGAGCAAACAACCTGGTTTCTTAAATATATTGCAAAAGGATGAGGGGTGGAGGGAAGGGAATCCAGAGAGAGGAAATTCACAGATTAAGAGAGAAGTGGGACATGTCAACCAAATATAATACGTGAACTTGTTTGGAAACTAGAGCTCAAACAAAACAATTATTTCAAAAAAAATGTGAGCAGAAAATCTGAACACTGACTGATATTAAGGAATTAATTTTTTATGGTAGTTGCATTCTAGTTTTGTTTTAAAATGCTGCTTATCTTTTTGATACATACATATGTAGCCTATGTTTGAAATGATACCCTGTCTGTGATTTGTTTCAAAATTATCTGAAGGGGAGAGTGAGAGAAAGAGAACTAATGAAACAGAACTGGACACACACTGTTGATACTTTGTGACAGCTAGATGGGAGTTTTGTTACATTATTTTCTCTGCTTTTGTACGCGTTTGAAATTTTTTTTTTTTGTAATGAAAAATTTTGGTATTCTTTAAGCAGAAATTCAAAAAGGCCTCTCTTCAGCTTCCTAGGATATCACTTTTTTTAAAAAAATATATTTTATTGATTTTTTACAGAGAGGAAGGGACAGGGATAGAGAGTTAGAAACATCGATGAGAGAGAAACATCGATCAGCTGCCTCCTGCACGCCCCCTACTGGGGATGTGCCCGCAACCAAGGTACATGCCCTTGACCGGAATCGAACCTGGGACCCCTCAGTCCGCAGGCCGACACTCTATCCACTGAGCCAAACCGGTGCTGGCGGATATCACTTTTAAATGAAAAGATACAAGCTCTTCAATGTTTATCTTAGGTGTGTGGTGATTATAGTTAAGACAATAGTCCCCTATATGGCATGCACCTAAATGCAATCAATCTGCTTGAGTACTTTCTTCCTTCAGGACAGGGCTATCCCAGACCTGGAAAAATTCATGGGGGTGGAAAGAACAGGGCTCTTCAGATCACCCTGGAATAAAATCCAATTCAAGAACTGTTTAATCTCCCTGAGCCTCTATGAAATGGGGATAACCTCTCATCCCTCACAATGTTGCTATAAGCATCACATGAGATAAAATGTGAAACACCTAGCCCAGAGCAAGCACTCAGGAAACTGACACTTGAATAGTTATTTATTCATTCATTAATTCACCAACTATCTGAGTACATACTGAGGATCGGACTCTAGGTTACGTGCTAGAGATATAAAGACTCGGAAACATGGCACCTGCCTTGAAGGAAAACAGGAAAGTAAATCCATGATTATAGTGGTAATGTATTTAAAGTTCTGGAAGGATACAATATTTGGATCTAAAATTCTATATCCAGGAACATTATCAATTAGGAAGGTGAAATAGAGGCATTTTTTAGTTTACTGACCATACCATATATGTGCAAAAAAAATAACACACCACTAAGAAAAGAAAATTAGTTCCCTCAAAAAAATCTACACAAAAAAGGTCGAGATATTTAGAAGATATTCTCCTTTGGGTAGCAAAGCTTGAATAACATAGGAACACTTTCTTCTCTGTGGGCCCAAATATGCAGGCTTTCTTCACTAGAGAATTGTATTTATACAATCATAATAATATACATGTTATATACCTAAGGCCATCTCTTGGAATCAACTTCTCAAGAAAGCACAAAAATATAGATACAAAAAAGTAGAAAGTAGTATAAATAACCTAATCTAGTTAACGAAAGTGAGAAGGGAACAGAGAGCAAAGGAAGGTACTATATGTGCTTAATTTTTAATCTTATATAGAAGCAATTAAGATATATTGGTCAAAGTTGGTAAGACTTTTTAGTTAAAGGTAGAGCGAAACTGCCAGAAGAAAATGATAATGTAGCCGCCACAGGGAAGGAGAACTGGGAATGCGGAGCAAAGATTCCCTTATACCCGTTCATTTTATATCCTCTTATACTATGCAAACTTTTAAAAAATGGTGCATTTATCACTTCAATGGTTTAAAAAGTGTCATGGGAAACACTTTCTCTGCTAAAATATATGTAACCCCACAAGATCTACATTGAATTTGCTAACTCTGCTCAAATACAAGAAAGATTCTGAGGCCACTAGACTAGATAACTTCTACAGTATTTTCCAGACTAAAGATCTATCCTAAGGAACATGCAAATTGTAGGAGGGTCATTTGGTCAATATAAAGATACAGATGTAATAAAATCTATTCCTAAACTGTAGAACATGAAGCAAACAAGAATGAAACAATAGGAAATTTCCCCAGAAAAGGGCAGCTGAGAACCAAGAGCAGAAGCATTAAAGTTGAATGGAGCCAGGAGGAAGAAGGAAAAAACAAGAGATGGTAAACAGAGCTTCTGAGTGCATTCCTTACTGCTGAGAGGGAGTGAGCTTACCACCAGGACAAGAGGGCTGGTGCCCATGCTGCAGAAATGCATTCTTAGACAGCAGTGGGTGGTGGTGGGTCTGAAGGGGAAAGGCAACCACTTTAAGTCACAGAAGCAGTTAAGCAATTAATGTGTAAATCAGGAACCAACGCACAAAGGACAAAAAGGGCTGAGTTCAAGTTTCTTCTGCCACAGCCTAGTGATTTCTGACCATTTCTTGAAGTCATGAATACAGATGGTAGATGGGAATTAAAAGGCTGTACCCATTGAAAGGGTGAATAATCTTTTTCTTATTTAGTGTGCTGACTTCATTATTTAGTGTAGCTTTATTTTATTTTTATTTTTTTGTTAATCCTCACCAGAGGATATTTTTTCATTGATTTATAGAGAGAGGGAAAGAGAGAGGGAGACAGAGAGAAACACCGATGTGAGAGAGACCCATCAATTGGTTGCCTCCTGCATGCGCCCCAACCAGGGCTGGGATCGAGCCTGCAACTGAGTACATGCCCTTGACCAGAATTGAACCCCAAACCCTTCAGTCCAAAGGCTGACACTCTATCCACTGAGCAAAACCGGCTAGGGTTAGTGTAGTTTTAAATGCTTTTATTAGAAAAGAAGAAATGTAATAAAATCAATGAGTTAAGTTCCCACTTTAAAAAACTAGACAAAGAATAACAGATCCAAAATAAGCAAAGAAATAACAAGAGTATAAATAAATGAAAAATAAGACAGAAAAACAATAGGAAAAAAGCCCAGTAAAGTTAATTTTGGTTCTTTTAAAGAATTAATAATCACCTAGCTAGGAAAAAAGAAAAGAGACACAAATTACCAATATCAGGAGTTTTTAAAAGAACACAATTAGAGATCCTACAGATATTAAAATTATAAGGGAATAGCCTAAGCTAATAATTTTATGCTAATGAATTTACCAACCTAAATGAAATAGGATATTCCTTGAAAAACAGATTCCTAAAAGTGAAATAAAAAAAAAAAAAAACAGAAAATCTAATTAGCCCATATCAATGAAAGAAACTGAATTCATAATAAAAAACCATTCCACAGAGAAACTCTATGTCCAGATAGCTCCACCGGTAAACTCAACCAAAAACTTAAGAACTTATTAATAACTAGTTTTATGAGGTTAGTATAATCCTGATACAAAAACTTGACAAAAATATAAAAGAAAATTACAATCTAATATTTCTCATAAAGACATAAAAATCCTATATAATAAAAGGATAATATGCAAATCAAACAGCAGGACAACCGGTCGCTATGACATGCACTGACCACCAGGGGGAAGATGCCCAATGCAGGAGCTGCCCCCTGGTGGTGAGTGCACTCCTACAGGGAGAGCGCTGCTCAGCCAGAAGTGGGGCTCACGGCTGGCGAGCACAGCAGTGGTGATGGGAGCCTCTCCCACTTCCATGGCAGCTCTAAGGATGTCTGACTGCAGCTTAGGGCCACTCCCCGCAGGGAGCAGGCCTAAGCCATCAGTGGGACATCCCCTGAGGGCTCCCGGACTGCTAAAGGGCACAGGCCAGGCTGAGGGCCACCCCCCCTGCCGCTGCCCCTCCAGCACACGAATGTTGTGCACTGGGCCTCTAGTATTTAATAAAATATGAGCAAATCAAATCCAGCAACATGTAAAAAGGATAATACATCATGACCAAGTGGATTTCTACCAGGAATGCAAATTTAACTTAAAAACATCAATGTAATTCAATATACTGACAAAATAAAGTACAAGAACTACATGATAATTTTAAAAGATACAAAAAGAGCATCTGAAAATATTCGACATCCATTCATGATACAAACTCTTAGCAAACCAGAAATAGAAGGGAATTTCCTCAGTCTGAAAAAGGACTTGTATGGACAACCTAAAAATCGTACTTCATGGGGAAACACTGAACTTCCCCTGATACTAGAAATAAGGCAGGGATATCCACTCTCCCACTTCTACTTAACTGTGTACCAGAGGTGCTAGTCAGGGAAAAAGCAGGAAAAAGGAGACACAAATATTGGAAAAATAAAGCTTGTTACTCGCACATTAACATGATTGTGTATATAAAACCCTGTAGAATATTTTAAAAAAACTATCAGAAGAAGTAAATTTTAAAAGGTTGCAGGGTACAAGGTTAACATACAACAATTAATTATATTCTATATAGAGGCAGCAAACAACTTGAAAATGAGTGACTTGTTTTAAGAAACTTTCATTTATAATAACATCAATAACATAAAATATTTAGGAAGAATATTAACATAAGACCTCTACAGCAAAACCTAAAAACAGGCCTAATGAAGAAACAGACAAGATGCTTCTAAAATTTATTTGGAGTACAAAGGATCTAGAATAGACAAAATAATTTGTAAAAGAAAAACAATGTTGGAGGGTTTATGCTACCTGATTTTAAGTCTTAATATAAAGTCACAGAAATAATAAAGTGTGGTACTGGCATAAGAACAGACATAAAAATGAATGAAACAGAGGAGTACAGAAATAGACCTAAATACCTGGTCAATTTATTTTAGACAAAAGTGCCAAGTTAATCTAATAAGAAAAGAAAAATCTTTTGAACAAATGTTGCTGAAACAACTGGATACTCATATGTAGAAAATTAACACTGACTCCAATATCACTGCATACACAAAATTAATTTGACATGGATCATGAGTTAAATATTAAAGCTAAAACTATAAACCTTCTAGAAAAAAAAAACAGATAAGAAAATCATTGCAACCTTAGGGAATGCAGAGATATTTTGGATAGGGATAAAACCCACTAATTATAAAAAAATATTTTAAACCAGACTTCATCAAAATGATAAATATTTGCTCACCAAAAGACACTGTTAATAAAATGAACTCAAAACTCAAATATATTTGCAATACATATATCTGACAAAGGAGGTATATCCAGATTACATAAAAGAACTCTTACAATAAAAAACAGTAAAAAGACAAATAACCCAATTAGAAAATGGGCAGGACACTGAAAAATCCACCTCAGAAAGAAGATATCTAAATGGTCAACAAGTACACAAAAAGGTGATGAACATCATTAGTCACCAGAGAAATGTAAATTAAAACCATCTTATATCCTCTAGAATGGCTAGAATAAGAAAAAACACTAACAGCACTAAATGTTGGCAAGTATATGGAGCAACTGGAACTTTCATACAATACTGGTGGGGAGTATAAAATGGTACGTCCAGTTTGGAGAATTGTTTGGTTGTTCCTTTAAAGTTTAACATACATCTAACCTAAGTACCAACAATCCTAGTCTTAGGTATTTACTCAAAAGAAGTGACAACATATGCCACAAATTTTTTTTTACAGAAATGACCATAGCAGCCTTATTTATAATAGTCCCAAACTGGAAACAACCCAAATATCCACCAACAGGAGAACAGGTAAATGTATATTCATACAGTGGAATACTACTGAACAATAAAAAATAATGAACTACTGATACACATTTTATCAGGAATGAATTTCAAAAACATGTTAGGCAAATGAAGCCAAACACAATACCATATGATTCCATTTTTTTTTTTTACAAATCCCAAGAATAATAAAAATTAATCTATAGCAACAATTTTCAACCAGTGTGCCGCAAGAATTTTAAAACATGCAATGCCAGACGATTTAGTCAGGAATACTGACCTCTTTTCCTTTAGATTGTCAAATAAAAAAATGACAGTAGTCAATACAACAATAGCTGTCCAGTGTGAATGAATAAAAATTATACCTATTTTTTTGTCAAATCAGCAAAAAATTACACTTTTTGTTGTGCTGCGTAATTTTAGTAATTAGTTTATATGTGCCCTGAGACAAAAAAAGGTTGAAAATCACTGATCAATAGTGATGGAAATTAGAAGTGGTTGCTTAGGGCTGCTTAAAAGGGGGTACAAGGAAACTTTGGGGGGAGATAAAAATGTCCTATATCCTGCTTAGGGTGGTGGTTACATGGATGTATATAACTGTTAAAACTCTATGCACTAAACATTTTAAATCTGTACATTTTATTTTATGTTAATCATACCTCTCTAAAAAGCCATTTACAAAGTATGAAGAGCAATACAAAATATTAATTGTGATTGCCTCTGGGTAGTGGGATTCTAGCTAATTTTTTCTTTTGCTAATTCACACTTTTATGAATTTTACAATCCTATATAATAAAAGGCTAATATGCAAATTGACCAAACAGTGGAACAACTGGTCATTATGACATGCACTGACCACCAGGGGGCAGATGCTCAATGCAGGAGCTGCCCCCTGGTGGTCAGTGCACTCCCACAAGGGGAGCACAGCTCAGCCAGAAGCTCTGAGCCAGGCTCACAGTTGGTGAGCGCAGCGGTGGTAGCGGGAGCCTCTCCCACCTCCATGGCAGTGCTAAGGATGTCTGACTGCCCCACGAGGAGTGGGCCTAAGCTATCAGCTGGGCTCCCAGACTGTGAGAGGGAGCAGGCAGGGCTGAGGGACTTCCCTCCTCCCCCCGACCCCAAGTGCACGAATTTCATGCACCAGGCCTCTAGTTTTCTATAATGAACTTCTCCCACCCCCTTTTTCTATACCTATGTTTTGTAGTTTCACAAAGATGCTAAAATATTACCAGTATTTAACTTCTGAAAGTAGGATTATGAAAAGCATTAAAGGAAGTATTTGTCAAGTTCTCGTTTTATAGTTGGCACGTGGTGCAGATCCCTATATAGGATCTGAAGGGAATTCAGGAGCTCAGGCAGAGGAACATGGCATACTGAGAAGAGGAAGGGATCAGACACAACAGAGTTCAACTCTACCTGGCTCTCTCACTGAAACTGGTGGGCAAGTCAAGGAGCCTATTTCCTCACCTCTAAAACGGGAATAAGATGTATCCTGTCTGCCTCAAAAGGGTTTTCTGTGAGTGAACCAGCTGTGGTCGATAAGGCACAGAAAGAATTAAGGTAGTAGTAACTTCTGATATTATGGGAAAAGTTTTTTTAAAAAGTCCTTTCTCAAAAGTCAGATTTATTACTTACAGTCCTGTAGGAAGCAAGAAAAAAGATATTGCTAGAATAACTGTGCTTCTAAATCAATAGCCAATGATTCTTACCTATTGGTGTGGTAATAGTGATTCTGCAGAGCACAGGATATACACTGATTTAACCGCTTTCTCTCAATCTCCTTCCAACTATCTTCTGGCCACTTTCTCTTGATCTGCTTCTCCTCGTGTTTTTTCCCCACATATTCAGCATAGGTCTGAATACGATAGCTTTCTGCGTATTTGCTGGTATTGACAGCTACAAGAAAAAGAAAAAAATCATTATGAAAGAGCCTGACGTAGCCCCGAGGTGCCACTGAGGTAGTCAAAGGAGCCCTGGATTCAGGTCTGAGCTCAGACACCAGCTCTGACACTGAGAAGCCAGGTGGCCTTGGGAACATTCCTTGGGCTCACCAAGTCTGTTTCCTCATTTGGAGAAAAGAGAGAGTCATTACTCCACAGCTTCACCACAGTGTGAAAGTGCTCTGTAAACGTAAAGAACTGTCATGCTGTAAGTAAAAGATTAATTTTCAAAATATTTGCAGGTAACACTGCTGCTTAAAAATTATTCATTTCCAGAGTAAGAAAATGAAAACAACAAAACAAAACTACTAAGGGAAAACTGTAAACCCTCATTTATTTTGTTAAAAATAAAAATGGCAATAAAAGCAATCTTCACTGTCAAATACTGAAGTTCTACCATATGTGAGTGTCCAGTGTTTTGCATACATGATGTCTAATCTTCACAATACACTTACAAGAGAGGAATTGCTTTTGCTGATGAGAAAACAGGGGCACAGAAGTCAGGTGATTGACTGCAGACCTCACCACGAGTTGAGTGGCAGCAATGGGATGCAAAACCAGGTTACTTTGACCCTAAAGCCAGGGGCCTTTTTGCTGTTCTGCACCTCACTTCGGACTCTGCAAATACAAGAGATCCCCACAATGCCTAAGACATGCCTCTTCTCATTCCGCTTTTAAAGACTGCTAATTCTCTGTAATGTGCCTCTGGCTGGCAGGAATACTTGAAAGCTGGATGGAGCTTATTCCCTCCTTGGTGTTAATGCTTAACTAAGGCCAGGTCAGTTTTGTTGCAATCCTTTGCTGTGTCCTCCTCAGAGGCCGGGGGGGATGGAAAATGCTGGTGGAGTGGGAGTGAGGACCCATGGAAGGCCTGTGGGTGGATAGGCACCCACTTGCTGATCCTGGCTCATACATTTTGAGCATATACTCTCCTAGCCCACTCACTGCCAACAGTTATTTCACACACTGGCAGTGAGACAGTAAGTGCCTGACCTTGCTGACTTGGTATCTGGGCAGCTGAAAAAGCACCTTACTGTTTGACAGAGAATCCATATACCCAGTTCTAGCAAAGTTCTTGGTACAGAGTACTTCTCAATAAATATTACGTGAATGAGTGCAGGCAGAATGCAGCAACTGGTGATAAGCATGCAGTATTTGAGAACATCAGAACTGGACAAAGGACTCAATTATATTAGGGACCTGAAATCAGAGGGAAAGACAACTGCGTGAGAGGCAGATGTTCCACATATCCTACACTTGACACTTAATCTTCATTCCAAGTGGGCCAGATTTGCCTAAAACTTCTCAGCACAATAGTGGATTACAGAATGTCATGCCCTTAATGTTTAGCTACTTAAAGAGCAAAATAAAACTACAGAAAAGAAAAAAAAACAATTCTGTAAGAAACACAAATTTTACTAAGAAGTTTGCTGTAATTTTCAAACATTCACTCTAGAGTTAAAGAGAAAGAAAAAGAAAAAAGAACCATGAGGGTATTAAGGAACTTTCATAGTATACAGTCTCCCAAAGAAGTAGAGTAGTTACTGAAATGTGAGCTCAAAATAGTGTGCTCTGACTCACTCACAAGGAGATAAACAGGCATCAAATTCTGGAGACATGCTATTGACCAAAGTCACTCATATCAATCAGAGAACCACAGAAATAGGATCCTTTCTCGAAAACCTTATTCCTCGTGACAGTTACTTTTTTCCTACTTTCAGTGGCCACATTTCTGACTTTTCCCCTCATTTATCTAACCACCCAATAATTTCCATATAAACAAACACCATCCATCTATGCTTCCATCCAGTAATTGCTCACTGTCTGTCCAGGGACTATGCTAGGTATTTGATAAAAAAGACACAATCTCCATCCCCTTAAACTCACCCTGTCACATGCAAGCTTTATGTAGAGTTGATTTCCCTATATACCTGAGACTACCTACTAAAACAGGTTAACCTACCAAAATGATACACAGAGAACCCATAGAGTCTACCATCATTATTCTGTACTAACTGTTGGTAAATGAACACTTCCTGGATTTTCCTCTTTAAGTTTCATTCCTATATCCAGCATGTTCATTTTGCAAATGTCCCCAAAAGGGATGACATCTGCAATAATCCCTCTCTCGAAATTAACTTGGACTACACCAAGTAAAAGAGTAGGCCTGAGTCAGTATTCCCCATGAAAGCAAAGGTGATGACTGGATCGCAAAGGAGCCAAGATGACCTGTTTAACAGTGTCCAATTGTTTCCAATAATTTCACTCTCAGTGCCATGGACAAATGTTACAAACAACCCTCTAACCTCGGAAGGGGAATTTATTTGAGCACATTTGGAATTAGGATTGCTTAAAAGGGAAAACAAATAACAATCCACTTTTCACTCCTGGCCTTCACATGGCAATAATTTACCAGCATTCCTTCAAGTCCCAGCAGCTTTGCAGCTCTCGGCCTTTAATCTGGAAGCTAAGTTCTGGCTCAAAGCCACCCTTCTAATGGATGAATCAGCAAAATGAATTGGCTGTCAGCTGTGTCCTCCAGTGATTCCAGCTTGCCTGTCAGAAGCAGCGTGCAGTCAGCTGCTTGGCAACACTAACCTTTTCCAGATTTGTCAGGGAAATGATTCAAGGCCATCTTTTGGTCGTGCCACTTGGTTAAACCCACTGGGGAACTAACGCTGAGAGTCCTCCCTGTTTCCTTATAGGTGAGTGAGAGCAGTTCCTCCCACATAATAGTCTCATCCACTCACAGCTTCATTGTACTAAGTACACTGTCTTTTGACACTCTGCACACATTTTAGCATTTAATCTTCACAATAACCCCACAAGGAAGGGATGTTCTAGTCATCACACAGATACTGAGACAGAGCATCAGGGAAGCTAAGCAGCTTGCCTAAGATCTTGTAGAAGAGCAATAAAGCTGGTTTGGAACCAAAATGGGTCTTTTTTTTTTATGTAATATTGCCATAGGTCTGCCATATATTTGTGTGCATTTATGTATTTATTTAGATGAACAATTATTTTGTAAAATGATTCTTTTAGAAGTTTTAAAGATTTAAAATGTTCAGATTTTTTCTTTCTAAAAATTAAGAACTTTCCATTACTGTCAAGCTAAGTCTAAGTTGATACATACATTATGTTTAAGGACAAGAAGACTTAACACCAGATGTAGATTCCTTCCTAAATTGATCTATAGGTTTAATGTAACTGCAGTAAAAAAAATAAAAATAAAAATCCCAACATTTTAATAGAACATTGGAAAAAAATTAAATGAAATGAGAAACAAATCTGCAGAAAACAGAGCAGTGGTAGCCAACAGCAGGAGGAGGTCAATTACCAAGGAGATGAGGGAATTTCAGGGTGATGGAACTGCCCTAATATGTTGAGTGTGGTGGTGATTACACTTGTTGAAATGCAGAATTGTTCAACAAAGAGGGTACTTTTATTGTATATAAGTTTTACCTCAATTATTCTGTGGAATTAGAATGGTTGATTCCAAAATTTAAATGGAAGAACGGGCCAACAATAACCCAGACATTTCTGAAGAAGAAAAGAAAGGGGGACTTGCCTGGGTAGCCAAACAAGCTTATTGTAAAGCTACAGTAATTAGGCAGTGTAGTTCAAAGACAAACAAAGTGACCAATGGCATAGAGGAGCCTAGAAACAGACGTATGCATCTGTCAAAGTTTGCTTTAGGACAGAGACAGCATGACAGAGAGTGTGGGAAAGGAAAATTGGAAAAATTGTTTATCCATAGGAAAAAAATGAAATTGAATTCTTACTCACACTATGCCAAAAAATCAACTCCAGATGGATGAAATACTTAAATGTTAAAAGCAAACTTGAAAAGAAAATATAGGTAAATATCTTTCTGAGCTTAAAGTAGGAAAGAATTTATGAAGATACAAAGTGTTAAGCATAAGAAAGATAATAAATTTGGCCACATTAATAGGAAAACTTTTGTGCATTAGAAGACACTTTAAAGAGAGTGAAGACAATCTATAAAATGGAAGAAGATATTTGTAACATATGCAACTGACAGAGTTGAGCACCAGCATACATAAAGACACCTACACATCAGTAAGAAAGCGCCCAACAGAAAAATGGGCAAAAGACATGAAAAGCATGCATAGCCATTTCACACAAAAGGAAGCATATGACAATAATTATATCAAGAAATGTTCAACCTCAGGAAACAAGATAACATGTTATAGATTTGTAGTGGGAGGGAGAGAGCGAAAGGGAAAGGGGAGGAGAAAGAGGGGTGGATGAATACAGGTGGGGAGAGAGATAAAAAGAAGTAAAACAAAAGGAAAAACAAGGAAATGATCAGCACAACATTTGGAAGAGTGGTTGCCCTTGGCAGGGAATCAGGAGGGTGAGGTAGGGTAGGAACAACAGGTAGATTTAATTTATTGGCAATATGTTAGTTCTTTAGTTGAGTGGTGGTTTCCTAGATGTTCATTACATCTCAACCAAACAAATTGTTTAGGTTTCTGTTGTCTACCCTGTCCAATTAAGGGCCATTTCCAATACAGACTGTCCAAATATGAAGGTCTATGAAAGACCAGGTTAGTTATTTCAGTGTCAATGTCTTCTGTGGTACGCAGCTGCCCCTGAATGGTCCAAGTAGTGTAAATGAGCACTGCTGTTGAAATGCCAGACTTCTCACACCTTCCCCGGGAAGCTAAGGTCATCTGTACACAGCCAGTTTATCAGACAGCTAAAATCAGTTCATGGTAGCAAATGCTGGGAGTAGGGTGGGGGAGCACTTAGAAAAATGCAGGACACACCAATATGTCTGCATTTTTTTACAATGGCTATCCTCAACCAACATCCTGTTCTCAATTTCTAAGGGGATTACTTATATTCTTATTAATCCAATGCCTACAAGAAAGAGAAATATTTATCGGATACAAACTCTGCCAGGCACAGAAAATCCTGTAAATATTATCTTGACTTTATAGACAAGGAAACTGAGGTTCAGAAGAAGTGACTAGCCCAAGGTCCCAAAGATTATAAGTGGTTGGGCTGGGATGCAAACCAAAGCCTACATTCTTCTCATGACACAACGTGCACTGGAAGGGTCCTGGATCATATCATTTAGAGTTAAGACAGGCATATATACCTGTCTGCAAAATGATTAGAGCCTGTCCATCTCTCCACACAACAGTTAGAGAAGGAATCTATCTGGTATATTAATCCCACCACCAGAAGTGACATGTGCCAGCGTGGCCTCTGCCAGCTTTGCAGACCCAAACCCTACTCCCCATACACCAACATGGGCTTTCATGCTCAACGGTGTCTGCTTCAGATGCCCATTAAGACAGCCTCCTCACTTCTCTTACAGCATCTGGCCTGGCCCTGCACTACTTTACTGTCATTCCAGGTTGTCACACCATGCCAGCATGACACCAAATGTTTTGTGTTTGCTTATTTATTTAAATATGAACATAATGGATACAATGTATTCTCATGTCCCATAAAATTTTAATCAAATTTTGGTTTTCAACAGCATGACCACTTTTCCACTTTTATCAGATAGGGAATGAAGGGTTTTATTTTGAATTCTACAAAGGAGCAAACTTTAAAACCTTTAAAGAAAGGAGTTAAGGCGAAACAAAACCAAACCACACCAACCTAATGGTCACTATAAACATTTTCCTCTGTTCAAAAACCTGACTCGGGATGTATTTCTCCTCAACCCATGCACAAGTCTCAGCAGACACTGAGGTGCAGGCAGGAATGGGCAATCTAATAGGAGCATGATGAAATATAGGTATTCCCAAATGTGCCAATAGGCAAAAGTGGGCAGGCCAGCCCAGAAAATGGGATCCTATGTTTTACCCTGTGCAGTCCATCCTTTCCCTACTGACAACATCCACTCTCTTCTGTAGAAAACCCTCAGAGTCTTCTAGATAAAGTCCCAACTTGCTAGTATACTATACAGGGCCCTCAGTAATTACTTAGCCCTCACCTCAGCTCTTACTCTTCCCACATATTTACCCAACAGGCCCAGTCGCCCTTTGAGGAAGGGACCATGCTTTATTCATCTGTGTAGTGCCTGGGCTCTCCCAAGGTTTTTGGTGGGAAGATTATGGAAGGAAAGCGGGGGCGGGGGGAGAAACAAAGCTTTTATATATGTTGGCAGCCTGTTCTTACTCAAGAGAAAAAAGTCTGAACTAGGATACATAGTCACAAAATATTCAGTTAAAAATCCCTGATCTAGAGGATGAAGAGCCCTGACTGGCAACAAGAGGAGGTGACTCTGATGCTAAAGAGCCGATTCCCTTGTGCAATAACAGTCCCTACACATCACCACACCTGAGCCCGCAGCGATAAGGCCAACGGACTTGCCTCGGGTACAAGATGAGGATCACGGCTTGTGATCCCTTGTCCTTGTACTTCCTTCATCCTGTGTGTACTTCTCCAACAAATGGTAATTTTTAAAAAAACGTACTGAGCCTGAAAGAGTGAAAACTAAGGCAATGAAAGAGATCCAAGCCCCATAAAGGGGACAGATGGAAACAATGAAGTAAGAAGCCGAGGCAACTTGATTCATTCATCTCTGCTTTCCCAAGGTATCCACTATAGCACTGATTCTGAGGGGGCACCCAAAAAGGAAATGAATTAAGGAAAAGGAAGCAGACCATGCTTCCAAATATGTGAAGTGCAGAGCATTCTAGCAAGAGAAGCTGGTGTTTACAAACGCCTTCCACACACACCCCTCACTGGTTCCTTACCACAGTAAAGGTGGGTGTTACTGACAAGGCTGAGAGAAAACTCAACTAGCACCCAGTGAGAAGTGGCAGAGTAGGTGTAATACTGGTTCTGCCACCTACAAGTCATGTCTATGACTCTGTGTTCTCTCCACATCA
Source organism: Myotis daubentonii (assembly GCF_963259705.1). NCBI lineage: Eukaryota > Metazoa > Chordata > Mammalia > Chiroptera > Vespertilionidae > Myotis > Myotis daubentonii. The sequence continues at coordinate 24,943,513 of NC_081843.1, forward strand.
TGTCCCTCAATTAAAGGAAGACAGGCACTCATTTTAATCACTGTCCAACACCTCATTCTACCCCACAGTTCTCTAATTAGGGTCAAAGAAGTAGCAAAGAAAATACTCTTTATAAACTGGACAAAGGCTGACATATAGATATAATGACATTTACTTGAAGCCTATAATATTAAAAAGGGAGGTAAGAGAACAAAGTAGGAGAACCAAAGGTTCTGAGGCCCCAAAGACCTAGGTTAAATCCTGCCCAAATCTTGACCTTGCCTGAGGCAAGTCATCTGCCTTTCTGGGCTTCTGTTTCTTTATCTGTAAAATGAGTATATCTACCTATTTTATAAGAAAGAACAGAGAATATGTATGCAAAGCTTCTAGCATAAGACTGGCACATAGTAGATGCCTAATTAATGAGACTACTGCTGTTAAATCACAAAAGATAATTCCGACAAACAGCACTATGCCCAAGTCAATATAAGACATTCTACAGAGACAGACTCAGTGAGCTGTAACTCGGTGAGCTGCGCCTGGAAGTTGGCTGGTTCCTGGGCGGGGGGGGTGGGGGAGGGGGGCGGTCTTCCTGAGTTCCAGTGTTGGAGATTAGAAGGCCTTAGTGTACAGAAGTGAGGAGGCTTGATATACCTAGGTCTGTAATAGCTCATGGAATACAGCTATCATTTAGAATTGGGACGCAATCTAGCAAAATCTTTCCTATGTAAAAATGTGGAAAATATAAAAAGCAATATATCAACCATACTCAACATGTATAAAATCAAAAAGTCTGAACTATAATTTTTCAAAACTGTACCAAGATCAAAATTAGTCAATTAATTTCTACTAAGTCTACTGACAACGCAATAGTCTGCTTTTTAAACAGTCATCATCATTCATTTATTTAACAAACACTGGTCCTAGGTACTGGGGTGTGGCAGAAGGGTAGAGACATTCCCTACCCTGAAGAAGCCCACATCTTCTAGAGGAGAAGGAATGGAAAGGAACGGAGTGTTAAAGGAACACCAGGTAGGTAAGCATCAAGGTGAGAAATGATTTTAACCTGAGGAGGGCAGGAGGGAAGAAGAGACAATAAATACAAGATATTAAAAAGTTGAGTGTAAGGGGAAAAGGCTGCTATTTAAGTGTTAAATTCCCATGGCCTATAACAACTGCCTTAGCATTTAATGAATGATGTCATTAAGGAACATTGCTTCCATTAACCAGACTGGTGGTATGTGTTTTTTTCTTTTCATGATTATAAGCTGAAAAGTCAATGAAAAAACAAAGCTGCCATTTATTGATTACTTACTATATAACAAGAATTATGCTGTTTTATAAATGTACTTAGTTCTCAATTGTTCATTTATTTATCCATTTGTTTATGAATACAGATACTGATGCATTAAATTCTCATTTGTTCACTTACTCATCTATTCATTCAGTCATGAACAAACACACCATCTTTTAAGACTAGGCAACTGGAGCTGTGAGGGTGAATCAGAAACACAGTCCTTGTGTTCAGTAGGGAGGCCAAGACAGTGTACAGAGCTCCACGTGTGCTGAGGCTTAGAAAAAAGCAGTGCTCCAGGGTTTCCAGTGGAGAGCTGATCAAACCTAGGACATAGGGACTGTTTCCCCAAAGAAATGACATTGTGGTCTTTCCTGAGACTTGCAGGTTGGGAGAGTAACGGTGTTAAAATCACTGAGAGTGGGGAATTATGTTCTAGACCCGTGGTCAGCAAACTGCGGCTCATGAGCCACATGCGGCTCTTTGGCCCCTTAAATGTGACTCTTCCACAAAATATCACATGTGGGAGTGCATACAGTGCGATTGAAACTTCATGGCCCATGCACAGAAGTTGGTTTTCGGCCTGGGTGAGTCTATTTTGAAGAAGTACTGTTGATATTTGGCTCTGTTGACTAATGAGTTTGCCGACCACTGCTCTAAACCAAAGGAAAATGACCTGATCAATCTCTAAGTGAGGAAGCACAATCTTGATTGAGGAACTGAAAGACAACCTTAATGTTGGAGCCCTAAAGAGGGAGCAGAGAGGAACCCACAGTGAAGTTAGAGCGAGGACACACCACAGAGGGCCTCGGCCATGCTAAGTGCAGCAAGAGGCCCCACAGGGTTATTAGTCTGTGCACTTCTACATCACTGTGGGTGAGGGGGAAAGAACAGTAACAGGAATGGAAAGGCACAGAATAAGAAAAGAATTCCTAATGGAAATAGGAACACAGGCATTTAATCATCATATAGATGGGGAAGAGCAGGCACAGGGCCTGGGAAGCTGCAGGCTGAAAAGGAGCAGGACTAGCCCAGAGAAGACGGTGTTAGAGAGCTCAAGAAGGGAGAGATCAATGGACCTGTCACAGGTAAGAGCAGAGGGTCCAGTGGTGCTATGGTACAGAGGACACTGGGGAGCTCAGTAAGAGTAAGCGGCGCTATGAGGGAATACCACATAGGATGAGAGTAAGAGGAAACAGTGGCAAGGAGGGTGGATGCAGGCCACTTTAATTTGTCAAAGGAGAGAAATGATCAGAAGCAAAGACAAATTGGGGGTCTCAGGAGTTCTTCTCAAAAGATGGAAGGGATCCAGCAGGTTTCCATGTCCTTGGAAAGAAGTTCCTGGGAGGGCCCAGGGGTGAGGGATAGCGCAAGGCCCGGGGAGGAGCTGTGTGGGATCCACTTGTGAGAGAAGGGAGGTGTGGGTGTAGAGCTTTGTGACCCTGGGGGTACGAAGCTGCGCCTGGAAGTTGGCTGTTCCCTGGGGGTGTTGGAGGAGGTCTTCCTGAGTTCCAGGGTTGGAGATTAGAAGGACAAAAAGAGAGTAAAGTCCATGGGCTAGTTACTGTGAGGACCCTGCCTGAGACGGTGGCCTTCTTTGCAGAGTAACCAATCTGCCCATGCTCTTTTTCTCCTCAAATCAACCCCTCAAGGTGGGCAGTAGCTCTATTTTTACTCACACAAGAATAGGCTGAGAAAGAGGAAGAGGAAGAAAAAGGTAAAGATACAAATTATGAACAACAAATATGCATCTATCAACAAGTGAATCTAAGAATCAAGTGAATAAATAATCTGATGAACAGAATGAACTGTTGATTATAATAGAATCAGGGACATAGAAAGGGAATGGACTGACTATTCTTGGGGGGGAAAGGGGTGTGGGAGATGTGGGAAGAGACTGGACAAAAATCGTGCACCTATGGATGAGGACAGTGGGTGGGGAGTGAGGGCGGAGGGTGGGGCGGGAGCTGGGAGGAGGGGAGTTATGGGGGGGAAAAAAAGAGGAACAAATGTAATAATCTGAACTATAAAGATTTAATTTAAAAAAAAAACAAACAGAATAGGCTGAGAGAGGTTGAGTAACCTGCTGAGGGCCAAAATAACTAATTGGCAGAGCTGGATTTGAGTCCCGATCTCCCTATGGTTTTGATGACTACTTTAACCTACCCCTCAAAGCTGTCAACAAAGCAGCTGCTCTAAACCTAAGTTAAACAAACAAAAAAAGGTTTTTCACAAGCGCTGACATACCTCTTAAAAAGATGGGGTAGCGATGTGCAGCAAGTAAAAAGGAATTTTAAAATGGACTCACACAGGAGCAGATGGAGTTCCAAAGAAGTTTAGAATTGGAAGTTGAGAGAGAAAGAGAGGAAACCTTTTTTTTTTTTTTTTTTAAGACGAAACACATAACTTAAAATAGGAGTTGGGAAGCAATTCCATACTTAACAGTCTTGATGAACTTGACAGACAGCTGAAAGGCCTAAGCAATTTACAACATTCTTCACACTTCATGGGAGAAAATTAAGATTGATGTCTCAACTACACAAGAATAATTTAAAGCAAAATCAAAGCTCTCCTAGACTATGGGAAATGGCAGATCCTAAACGTCAAGATCACTGAATAATTCTTCTCCAGGAAGTACATGTTTTTTTAGTTAGACTATTTTATGAGTATCTTTAAGGCTTACAAACATATCACAAAAGAGTACAAATAAATAATAATCATGGTATAGAGAGCCAGTGCAGCACCATGCATCAGGTGCTGCACTGGCTCTAATCCTAATACAGGGTGCCCCCAAATGTATACACACACACTCTGAATAATTATAAAGGCAGTGCTTATTAAATTACATTTCATTTTCAAAACTGAGCCATCAACTGTTAGTGTATACATTTTCTGGGGGCACCCTGTATATTATTCTGTATCTGTAATATCCTTATTAATCTTAACATATTCCCTTTCATCTCTAATTCTACTTATACAAAATAGCCTTGTTTTGAATACGAATTTGAACAAATGGACAGGTTAAGTCACTTGCCTGATGTTACTGTGCTTGATGGTGGTAACGCTCTGATGGCAGCACAGTGTGCAATAGGTTTTAAATTGCAATAGCATCATCAGACAATACCTACCTTTACAACATGGAACCCACTCTGATGTTTTCTATTCTGTTTCTTTCTCCCTCCTTTTTTAATACTGGTGTCAACCAGCACTGATTTCCTGGCTCACTAATGGGCCCTGACCCAAAATTTGAAGCACACCATAGCTCACTGACACTCACCTTTCAAAATGGCATTTCTAGGCAACAATGTGCTTTGTGTTTTAAAAGGTTAATCAACAAAAGAACTTTTAGGACACAACCTATTCACCAATCAGAGTCCACATGTAATGAACTGCTGGAGATAGTGGTTGGGTCTAAAGTCAGAATTAAGCAGGGTTCTTTAATCTGGACTAGTTCTCACTAACAAAGCTTTGGTTATCAGATACAAATACACACCAAATAAAAATGTACATCTCATACACCAAGACAATACTTTTGGACTACTTAACCTTGGCAGCTTGTGCAGCTGTTTATGAAGCACTGAATCCGCCACAATATTAATACTATTGTAATAAAACATAAGTTCACCATCTTTTTTCCACTTCCCATAATCAAGCTTACAAAAAGCTTGACAGGGCATCACATTTTCATACTGAAAGGTTTCAATAGTTGAAAGGCTTAAAGTCTGTTTATAAACCAACCAGAAATGGGAGATGCTGTGCTGTAATATTTGCACTTTCATTAAATGTCTCTCTGTGGATGTTTTGATGTGGTTTTCGTTTGATAGAAGAACTTACTTACACTTTCTGACTCAGCTTACTCATTAAACAACTGAAATCCCTGAGGAAAAGGAGAAGAAAAAATGAGAATGACAGGCCCTTATCAGCCAGGCAGGGCTCAGCTTCTCACGTGCAAGATGAGTCATTACCCTTGGGAAGGAGGGGATCAGTCACCCAAAAAAGGCCTCTCCCAACCTAGTAAGAAAGGAGTTACAGAAATTACGTATAAATTCCACATAGATGGGGCAATTTTGCTGTGATTCTCAAACCATTCCTTGCCACACCACCACTCTGGAACCAGTCAGTGCTCTCACGATGGCACCATGGAGCTATCCTATGAACAAGTCCTCCTTCTGGTCCTGCCTTTCATCTCTTCCCCAACTCCTCACCCCTGAAATCCATCTATAGATGTAGAACATTCTGAAATCTACATCAAATGTCCACTCACCATTTCAGTGTCTCCAGGACATCCCACGTATGATCTGTCACCACCAAAAAGGCTTGAAAAAATGCCAATACAACTTCATTTAACACTTAGGCCAGCTGCCTCTGTGCCCTCCTGGAACCCTAACTGGCACTGTGCCAGCCCTTTGTGGAGCGTAAACAGGTTAACAACAAAAGGAATGAATCCTGCTCTTCAGAGTACAGGTTGCCTTGGGACAATGAAATGTATTTGTTATAACTGGCAATGTTTGACTTTAGAAAAGAAGTATACAGAAAGAGTCACACACTTTTTCAATGGGGAAATAAATGAAGAATGATGAAGTTAGTCTTATTTTCCGCATCAGTTTTACTCTTTCCCTTTGCTGAGACGATGTGCCCAACAACTGATTTATTTCTCGAGTGGGTTCTATCTGCAGATTGTACACTAAAACCCTAAGGATTATTAAACCTCCTAAAAGGGCAGCACAAAACTGAACAAGAATTATTTTTTTATTTTAAAGTCCCATCTTGGCATTTAACACATTAATTCTACACTGGTACTATTTTTTGCCTTTTAAATTACCAACTTGCATCACTGTAGACTTCATGATTTTAGGAAAACTACGTCACCTCTTTATTTTCCTCACCCATAATTTGTTTCCCTGTCATGGAAGGCCATTGCTACAAGCGGTGTTCAGGTCTGACATAAACACATTTAGGTGCCGAAGCAGCTTAAACAAATGCACTGACATTTCTCTAGTCAAACAAATACTTTATACACAGAGGAGCAGGAGAAGGAAAGACGAGAAAGAGGGAAAGTGGGACAGGGAGAAAGAAAGGAGGCAGGGAGAGCATGCCAGCATGAGAGTTTTTCCCATTTGATGAGTAAGTGCTTTTAGAAGGTGGCAACTCCCAAAATTCAGAGAACTAACAAGTTCTTCACCATTTGTGCACATTTAAAGAACCTGTGAAATTCTTTGCCAGCAGGAGAATAAGGAAATTTTTTTAAAAAAGTGATACTGACATAGTTCAGCTTTCCTATCTTCCAGTTGTTAATATTTCTAAGTTGTTACAAATGTTCTTCTTATTTTCTAAATCCTAAGGTGAAATTAACATAGACCTTTTTGTCTATTTAGACAATGCAAAATAAACTGGTTAGATTTTTAGAAGTCATGTCTTGCATTTGAAAACATTTACATACAAATAACCAATACAATGGCAAGTGTTATAAAACTGCTACATATTAAAGAATTTTGGGATATTTTATAAGATTGTATCTTGCCGGGACCGTTTTGGCTCAGTGGATACAGCGTCGGCCTGCGGACTGAAGGGTCCCAGGTTCGATTCCGGTCAAGGGCATGTGCCTGGGTTGCGAGCACATCCCCAGTGGGAGATGTGCAGGAGGCGGCTGATCGATGTTTCTTTCTCATCGATGTTTCTAACTATCTCTCTCTCCCTTCCTCTCTGTAAAAAAATCAATAAAATATATTTTTATTAAAAAAAAAAAAAGATTGTATCTTAAAATTCCCAACAATGTAAAGGTTTCCCACAATGTAAAAATACTCAACACAAATTAGGAATTTGAAAAACAACTTTGGAAAGTCAAGTATCTGCACAGTAGTACACAGAATGTTCAATAATGGAGCATTTGTGGATTTAAAAAAATACTCTCTACATTTATTTTTCCCTATAAAAATATTACCATCCTTTAAATTATAACCTGAGGTCCCACATCTAATGCCTCTAACTTAAGTCTCATTTTAAAGCATGTAAACTCAAGTATGTCTGTTTAATGAATGAATTTACTTACCCTGCTTTTGCATAGATATTATAATTTGATTTTTTAATTTCTAATCTTCACCCGAGGATATGTTTATTGATTTTTTTTAGAGAGAGAGGAAGGGAGAGAAAGAGAGAGAAACATCGATGTGAGTGAGAAACATCGATTGGTTGACTCCCATACACATGCCCCAACAGGGGATCAAACCCACAACCTAGGTATGTGCTCTGACTAGAACTGAACCCACAAACCTTTTTGGTATATGGGATGACGCTCCAAGTGAGTCACCCAGTTGGGGCTCTATGCTATAATTTTAATGAAGAAAAATATGTATATGTGACAGCAACTTCCCTGGGACCCAGATGTAAAGCTCCACAAACCACATTTTTCCAGTGAGCTCACAGTGTCCCAGCCCAGTGCCTGATTAGGACAACAATTAGAGTCCTTCACCAACAGGAAAGAACAAGCTAGACTTGCTTCAAAGCCTACAACTTGATCCTTCTGTCAAAACCAAATTGATGTCTAGGAAGTCCAAGTTACAGACTCCGCTGCTATATAACAGACTTAGTGAGATAATCCACAGGTTTGAGTCACAAATGAAATCATTTTTATTACTATAAAAAGGAACATATTTTCATTAACTAATTCTCATCTTGATTTGGGAGCCAACTGTCCAGCTATTACATTTAAGTGATATACAAATGAGAACAGAAGAGACAGCAAATGTTAAAATGCAGGCAGAGGCATGAAAAATAAAGAAGGAAGTCGGCTGGCAGAGCCAAGTTTATCTGCTACTCCACCCTGAGTGTTCACAGCCAAGAGCTGATAGAGGGCCTTTTGGTAAAGTAGGTAGAAAAAAGCCCCAGGACTCTCAGGTTGCCAGGCAACATGCCACATTTTATTAAAGCAGGAGCGGTGAGAATCCTCAGGGGGCTGGCTGGAATGCTGTGTCATGTGTTCTCTCCCAGGCTCACAGCTGGTCACCTCCCCTTGCACAGTCTCTCCCCATAAATATGCTCTTGCGAGACTGCAGGAGGAAGCAGCTACCTGAATGTAAACCGAAAATCAAGGACAAGGAGCAAAACACAAGCCAACTGGGGCTTGTTCTTTTTCCAACTTAAGCCAGAGTGCAGCCAGAATTCATGGCTGTTGCCAAAAAGAGCACAGGCAGACCCTGTGCTTGGTTCTCCAGAAGCCTTGACTAAATGCTGTCTAGATTATACATAAAATAAAATAAAAATTTGACTGCTTCATTATTTAAAAGATTTTAATAAACACTGTATGAGCAGAATGGCACGGTGGGATGAGTGTGCACCTGCGGGTGAGACAGTTCTACCACTGGACTACCACTTCACCTCCCTGGACAACTGTTTTCTTACCTTTGAGCTGAGGTGCTTTCCACAGTTCATTTCAGGGAAATCGAGCACTATGGAGTTGCAGCAGCATTGGGGGAGAGGGAACGGAGACTAAAGGAGAAAACTGTTTATTCAAAATTACCCATGGCCCTGGCCAGGTAGCTCAGTTAGTTAGAGTGTTGTCCCACTATGCCAAGGTTGTGAACTTGATCCCCAGTCAGGGCACATACAGGAGTCAACCAATGAATGCATAAATAAGTGGAACAACAAATTGATGTTTCTCTTTCTCTCTCTCTGTCCCTCTCTGTCCCTCACCAATCACACACCCACCCCACTTTCTTTCTCTAAAAATCAATAAAAACATATCCTCAGGCAGGTAAGGATTAAAAAATAAAATTGCCCTTTGAAAATTCCCTTCCAAGGCACCACACTGGCCTCTAACACGTCCCTCCAGTGTTGGAACACACTGCTGTTTCTTCTCTTTCACACCAGAGGAAAGATCATGTTACAGAACACAAACTCATACAAGCACACATGGTTTCTAAGCAGTGGAATGCTCAAGTACATGCAGAATGAGAGAACTGATATTCACAAGGGAAAAGCAGATCCATATCTCCCATTTCATCTCCGACTCACTTGGACACCTGCTTTCACTGAGTGGAGTGACAAGCAAAACCAGTTTCACTACTGAAATAATAATTTCCCCAAAGGGGTAAATCTGAATTAATACTTTGAATCAAACTTTTCTGATGCAACTATAGTTGGAACCTAGTGAATATGGGGTGGGGAAAAGTAGGCTTACAGTTGTGAGTATGCAAAAGAGTTTATTCTTGTGTTATTATTTATTATTTCACTAGGGTCCCGGTGCACGAAATTCGTGCACTGGGTGTGTCTGAGGGGGAGTGTCCCTCAGCCCAGCCTGCCCCCTCTCACATACTGGGAGCCCTCAGGCGTTGACCCCCATCACCCTCCAATCGCAGGATCGGCCCCTTGCCCAGGCCTGACGCCTCTAGCTGAGGCATCCGGCCCGGGCAGCGGGGACCCGCAGCTGCAGCAGCCCCGCGATCGTGGGCTTCGCTTTAGGCCCAGGCAAGGGACCCCTAGCTCCCGGGACTGCCAGCTTCGACCGTGCCCAGCTCCCATCGCTGGCTCCACCCCTACTTCCTGCTATCACTGGCCAGGGCAGAAAAGGCACCTGATTCTCCGATCATGGCTGGGGGGCAGGGCAAAGGCGGCCCCAGGGCCGCCTTTGCCCTGCCCCCCAGCTCTTAGCTCCCCCCTGGGTTTCCGATCACTGTCAGTGGCAGGGGGCTTCTTCCTGCTTTCCCTTTCACCACCCTGCATTGTGCCTACATATGCAAATTAACCGCCATCTTGTTGGCAGTTAACTGCCAATCTTAGTTGGCAGTTAATTTGCATATAGCCCTGATTAGGCAATGAAAAGGGTAGCTCGTACGCCAATTACCATTTTTCTCTTTTATTAGTGTTGATTTTTGTATTACAGCTATAAATCTCCTTTTGCCAATCTCTGTATACAATCCATACCTTTGTGCCTATCCTCTGATCATACACACCCTAGCTAGTTCTTTGAAGACAAAGAATGAGTTTTAGTACATTTTACATCACCAGTGATATTTCTCCAGGAGAGAGCATTTAACAGAGCTTTCAACAGACCTGTGCTTGCAATTACTACAAGCCACTGAATAACCATGGCTTAACTTCCCAGAGCATAGATTTTACTTGTGATCAGGGAGGAAAAGTTAAATACTTAATCTGGTCATTTAACACATTTTAATATTAAAATAAAATAGATGTATTTTAGAGTTGAATTTTTTAAATTTGCAGGAATGGTTTAAATAAAGACTGCAGAGAAATTCCAACTTGTACCCCCTCCCCTACTGAATCTCTCCTCCCTACCCCCACAACACCTGAGCTTTCCTAACTGCTCTCCTTTGGTGTTGGGATGCTTAGTGAAAACTTAAGAATAACTTCCTCCCACAGACACAAACAAATCTCCTACATGTTCAACAGCAAGGGAATAGCTAAATAATTATGCTATTCATATTCATTAAAAATTATACTTTTCAATGGGATAAGTAAATATACCTCCCACAGAAGCTTGAAGTAATAAATATTAGCTGAATGAGTGATCAAGTCTCCTTCCTGCTAAAGTGATAACATCAGAGAGAGAAGAAAACCCCACCTTCTCTTCTTGGTAGTGAAGTGGTGAATGTAATGTCCTCATAGAGTAGTTTACACAGACAATTTGTACTCTAGACTCACTAACGACACTCATGGAGCTGTTAGGAGCTCTTTATGACTGAATGCAATCCTGGAAAGAGCTGACTGGTCTGAGAAAGGGGTAATGCAATATCTATTTTTCCAGCAAAGGTAACAGATATGAATGTATCATGTATAAGCAAGGGAAGATGAGGGCAGCTTAAACTGAGTGGGTATGCTCTCAGAGTTAAATAAATCTGTCTGAAAGGGATTATAACCCCGCATGTCAGTGGCCACAATGGGAAGGTGAGAACCCTGTCCTTTAAGCTCACATCCTGGCCCTAATTCACTTGACAAGTACTTCTTGTCCCAGGGAAGTAGTTCCCTTGCATCAGTAAGCTTACCTATCAAATGGTCTGGACCAAAGACTAGGTAAGTTTTGAGTACCAGGGACACCTGCACTAGAGCTACAGTCATCAGTTCCTGAGGTTACATTCCAGGTAGTGCACACTGTCAAATGCCGTACACTCTGTTACCCTTACTGTATAGAGGAGAAACCTGAAATCTGTTGAATGACTTGCCCAAAGTCTTATAGCTGCTACAAGGAGAATAACCGGCATTCAAACCCAAAGTATTTCAGTCACTCTACCAACCAAAGAAAATGATGTCAAGGAAACTACCATGCATTGGCCACCTACTCTGCTAGCTGCTCTCTGAAGCAGGGAACACAGGGCCATGGTGTCAATTCTTCCTATATGCCTTCTTCAGCAGACAGGTCCACTGTCTGCTGAATGAGAACGGGCTTAGAGATGCTCATATCCTTTGACATAGTAATTTCTTTTAGGAAACCAGTATATGAAAGCAATCTGAAATGAGGACTAATTTTTAATGAACAAAGATGTCTGAAGATCAAAAATACATACATACATATACATACCCACACATACATATACACATACATACACATACACATTTACAAAAGCAAAAACAAACCTCCTACGTGTTCAACAGTGGGGGAAAGCTAAATAATTATGCTATTCATAGTCATTAAAAATTATGCTTTTCAATGGAATAACAACCAAACAATAATAATCAATAAATTTTCTGGCTAGTTATTTGGACAAAAGTAACTTGAAATACTTAGCTCATGGTTACATTCATTTAACAAATATTTGCTGATCACCTACTATGTGCCAGGTACCTTTTTAGGCATTAAAAATATATTCAGAATAAAAATCTTTGTCCTCCTGGATGGTAGTTGTATGGGCATGTTCACTTCGAAATAATTCATTGAGCAATACACTTCTAATACATGTACTTTCCTATTTCTATGTTAAACCTCAATTTAAAAGTAAAAAAGAAAAAGAAAAAAGCTTGACTTCATGGAGTTTACATTCCAGTAGTGGAATACAGATACTACTTAAAAAGGTAACATACATTGTGTATATACAGTGCTAAGGAGAAAAAGAAGAGCAGTGAGTGCTGAAATGGGAATTGTAATTTTAACTAAAGTGGACAGGGAGAGTCTTAGTAATAGTGTTGTCAAATACAAATACAGGACTCCCAATAAAAGCTGAATTTCAGATAAGCAAGAAATTTTTAGTATATTTCATACAATATGTGGAACTTTTAATTGCAGAAATTATAAAAGAATAAATTGATAGCTGTTACTATGGGAAAATGTAACATTTTCATGTAGCAAAATAGACTATATTAAGAAGTACAGCCGAAACCGGTTTGGCTCAGTGGATAGAGCGTCGGCCTGCGGACTGAAAGGTCCCAGGTTCGATTCCGGTCAAGGGCATGTACCTTGGTTGCGGGCACATCCCCAGTAGGAGATGTGCAGGAGGCAGCTGATCGATGTTTCTCTCTCATCGATGTTTCTGACTCTCTATCTCTCTCCCTTCCTCTCTGTAAAAAATCAATAAAATATATTTAAAAAAAAAAAAAAGAAGTACAAAATAAATTGGGACAAATATTTGCAAAATACAAAACCCAGAATGAATCTCTTTAAACTTCAGTTTCTTCTATAAAGTGAAGGGGGAAATGGTACCTGCATTTCATAGAGCTGTTATAAAGATTTCAGAACAGCATCTAGTATCTAATAACTAATAGCTCTCTAAATGTTAAAAATGAATAATAATCATAAAAGAGTGTACTTACAAATCAATAAGAAAAGTACACAACTCATAAAATAAGGACCAATTAAACTTTTCAAAATAATTCTAGTGCTGCTTTAACAATACATAAACTAAAATTTTAATGACATCCTTGCACAAGTACTACCCATAGTGTGTGTGTGTGTGTGTGTGTGTATACATATATATATTCTATATAATAAAAGCCTAATATGCTAAGTGTCCAGTAGTCTGGTCATCCATTCAACCTATCAAAGTGTAATATGCTAATGATATGCTAAGGCTACTCACCCACTTGCTATGATGTGCACGGACCACCAGGGAAGATGCTCCAACTGGTAGGTTAGCTTGCTGCTGGGGTCCAGCCGATCGAGACTGAGTGAAACGGGCCGGACAGGCCCTGGAGCCCTCCCGTGGTCCCTCCCCGGCTGGCCAACCTCCCGCGTCCCTCCCCGGCCCCAATTGTGCAGTGGTGGTGTCCCTTGGCCTGGCCTGCACCCTCTCACAAGCTGGGACCCATCGGGGGATGTTGGAGAGCTGGTTTCAGCCTGATCCCACAGGCCAGGCTGAGGGACCCCACTGGTGCACAAATTCGTGCACCGGGCCTCTAGTATATATAAAAGCTTAAGCGACCATCCAACCAGTAGCTATGACGCACAATGACCACCAGGAGAAAGACGCTCTGACTAGTAGCTATGATGCACACTGACCACCAGGGGGCAGACGCTCAATGCAGGGGCTGCCAAGCTGCAGTGACTTGGCAGCTGCGGTTCTTGGGTGACACACCCAGAACCAGAAAGGAGCGAGCCCGATTCCAGGGTGCATCACCCGAGTACCGCACTCTCACAATCCAGGACCCCTTGGGGGATATTGGAGAGCTGGTTTCAGCCCCATCCCCACAGGCCAGGCCAAGGGACCCCACCGGTGCATGAATCCATGCGCCAGGCCTCTAGTCTATATCTATAAAAGCCTAAGCGACCGTTATGACGGAACAACCGGTCAACCAGTTGCTATGATGCGCACTGACCACCATGGGGCAGACACTCAATGCAGGAGCTTCCCCCTGGTGGTCAGTATGCTCCCACAGCCAACCTCCCATAGCCCCCTCTCCCTGGCCGGCCAGCCCCCATTGGCCCTGGTGCTAAACCATTTGTAGAGACCTGCTTCTGGGTCAGTATTTCATATGTAGCAGAGCAGCTCCTTTGCTGTGATCTATTGAAAGTAAGCCCTTGACACAAGGGTTTGTCTTGCTCCCGTCCTCTCCCTTCCCTGGGGGCCACCCACCTGCCACGTTGGCAGCACAGCGGTGAGGGAAGGAGGAGGGGGAGAACCACGCAGTGGCTGGGCGCCAAGAGAAGTGTTGGCATCCAGCATTCATTCCTTCTGCACCCAGCCCAGCAACTGTTGCCTCCTCTCCTGACCCCACCAGCGCCTTCGACCCGGGCTGGGACGGGGAACCGAGGGTGGGTGGCGACGGATGCGGCCCCTTTCCCAAGGGGGCTAAGGACCAGCTCCCTCCTCGGGGCCGGCAGCCAACCTCCTGTGGTCCCTCCCCTGGCCGGTCAACCTCCACCGCCACCTAGCACGAATTCATGCACTGGGCCTCTAGTATCTATAATACTAAAAGTGTAATATGCTAATTAGACTGGACAGCCAAACAACCTTCTGGATGTCCTTCCGGACGAAGCCCGGGCTGCAAGGGCCGAGGCAAGCTGCCGCGGCTGCAAGGGCCAAACCCCTTGCACAAATTTCGTGCATCGGGCCTCTAGTTAATTATAAAGGGGAAAAGCTACAGTGGAAAAATCTAAGGCCACCATTTAACTAAATCATCAAACAAAATATCAGTAATAATGGAACAAAGTGCAATCATGTGCCTCTGGATGTGATACACTGAGAACATATCACCTATGTAGTACTCTTGCCAAAAATGCTTTATCTGAATTATCATGACACAGACAAATCCAAATTAAAAGACACTGTAAAATAACTGGTCTCAACTCTTCAAAAAATGTCAAAGGTATGAACAACAAAAACAGGCTGGGAACTGTTCTAGAGTAAAGGAGACTAAAGAGCTATAATGACTAAATGCCATACAAGATTTTGACTGGATCTTGGATTTTAAAAAACTGTAAGAGACATTATTATGGCATTTGGGGAAATTTGATTATAGCCTAAACATTAGATCGTATTAGTATCACAAATTTCCTATAATAAAATACATACAAAAATGTGTGTGTATATATATATACATATATATATAGAATACTTATGTGTATATATATATTATGAATACTTATGTGTGTGTGTGCGCATGCACACGTGCATTCGTGTGTGCAGAGCAAGGAGATAAAGAAAATATGACAAAATATTGCCATCTTATCGATAGGTTTGAAATTTTTCAAAATAAAAAGTTGGAAAAATAACAAAAATAAAATAAAATGTATAAAGTCTAATAGCAAAAAAATACATTCTAGGTAATCAAATAACTGCTAATAAGAATGGTTTTATAAAAATAGCTAACATTGGATGAATTTATATAGGGCAATCTGACAATATATGAGAATTTTTTATTTTTATACTTTTAAAAATTCAATTTTCTGAATCTACCATGTAATTAATAGAGGCCAAGTAAAATTTCAGAAACCTCTAATTTTGCACTTGGAGCTCCTTCTTTCACACAAAATTCTTGTGCCCAAAGAGATTTGAGATTACAGCAGTAAAGATTTAAAAATAACCTAAAAATTCTTTAAGAATATTGTTGAGTGAATTATATTCACTTGATGGCTTATTTAACTAATGTAGCCAGTTAACATGTTTTCATAGAATTAAAATAACTTGAGAAAATTTCTCACAACTATTAATGAAAAAAGTAAAACCTAAAATTCTATATACAGTATGATTATATCCACATAAAGAGGCAAAATAAAGAAAGAAAATATACCATAATGTTATCATGATTATTTCTAGGTGATTTTTAAAAATTCCATTGTTGTGTGTGTGTATTTCTCCCCAATTTTCTTTAATGAGCATGTGTTTTAAAAAATAAAAGATACACAAAAACTGGCATTCTTAGACTTGGTCTATAGCAAAATTTTTTGTTATTGTATTTAACTGATTAGATGATCTGAAAGTTGTGTGCAGGGAACACAGGCTCGTATCCCCACAATATTGTTATCTGTAATTACTAGGAGAGAGCCCTATTTAAAAAGGAAACTTTTGAGCTGAATGTGGCATAGCAAAAATTTTTTAAATTACAGAGGAAGGTTGAGTTATGAATACATTTACATATATTATTATTAATACGCTGAAATGTTATACTCAGCATATTAATAATAAAGGATTGATTCAATGCCAGCAAGGACCAAATAAATTTTCTTTGAGAAAGAACAGTCTCAATTTTTTATTTAATTATCTTGGTGTTTGGCTATATATAGCTCGACCTCAAAAAATCCTAACTTAGACTGAACACAATTCTTCATTTATAACTATAAGCTTAAGAAAACAGAGTTATCACAAACGGAAGGAAAATCCCTATATCTTTTGATATACGCAATTAACACCTTAAGCCAACAATTGCTAATGTTTCATAGAATTTTTAAATTATTCTTGAAATTGTTCTGAGAATAATAAAATTATCAGAAGGTAAAACTTTCAAAAAGTAAAATTTCTGAAAAATAAGCTAAATTGTAAGTAAATGAAATTACTTGGAAATTATCCTAAGAAATAAACCACTGAGGGATTTCACCAACTTAGACTAACTTCTCAAAAAGCCAACTCCACTGAGAAAGGAACCCCTGCTACAACACTAGAAGCTGCCAAAGAAAAGATGTAAACAATGTGTCAACTTGTTTGATTTACTGACCAACCCCTGATGTGGTGCGCACCCTGACTTCCAGTCTGCATTTTGGGAATAGCATCATTTGGCTGACCCTGCTCACTCGCAGAAAGAACAAACTTACTGAACTAATGGTGGAGAGAAGGGGAAGAAAGGCTTTATTCAATAAATGTAATTTAATATATGATTATTTAGGAACTACTTTTTCTTTAACTATAAGAGACTATTTTAAAACATTGTCAAAGCAGTGTAATTTAATTACCAATCCATTTTCATGTGAAAAGGGATATTTGACGGTTAAAAATTTTGAACTCTAAACCTCACCCTAACCCACAAGAGAGATATTAAATTATAAACTTTTATCATCATTACTAGAGGCCTGGTGCACAAAATTCACGCATGGGGGTTAGGGGCAGGTTCCTCAGCCCAGCCTGCACCCTCTCCCAATCCGAGACCCCTCGGGGGATGTCCGACTGCCAGTTTAGACCCGATCCTGGCAGTCAGACATTCCTGTCGCAATCTGGGACTGCTGGCTCCTAACCGCTTACCTGCCTGCCTGCCTGATTGTCCCTAAACACTCGCCTTCCTGCCTGATTGCCCCTAACTACTTGCCTGCCTGCCTGCCTGATCACCCCTAACTACTCACCTGCCTGCCTGATCACCCCTAATTGCTTCTGCCTGCCTGCCTGATCACCCCTAACCACTCTGCCTCAGCCCCCGCCGCCGCAGCTTCATCAGGAAGGATGTCCGGAATGACATCCGGAAGGTCGTTCGGCTGTCTGGTCTAATTAGCATATTATGCTTTTATTATTGCAAGATTATAATTTAAAGCCCACAAATATGCAGCTCTAATAATTGGTCAAATATCACCAATATGTAAGAGCACCTGAAAGCATTTTTATTTGTAATATTAACTGTAATATACAGTGTTATGGCAAAATGTACTAAAATAAACACAGATTTTTTTAGTAGCTGGAGGGGAAAAGAAGCCTATAGAAGCTATTTTTTCAGGTAGAAACCTGCTTCTTTATGAACAAGTGCACTTCCCAACCCTTGGGGAGGCTTATACATATTTCCTGATTCTTGAAGGAATAAACATTGTGGCATTAAATTTCTTTAGTAAAGGAGAATACAGTTAAGTGTTCTTGTTTCTTCTGGTCCCTAAGTAATGGGTTTCACAACTCACCAGAGTTAACATATACAAGTTATCATGCTAACATATTCCCAACAGTTTTTCCGTGGAGAGTTCTAAATCCTCGCCCAGAGTCAACAAACAAACAAAATACATCCCAACAAAACAATGACAAAAACAACTGATGGAAACACTCACATTCAGAAAAGATTCCCAGACACCCACCGATTACTATTGAACCTACTCAGTGTTGCTGCATGGCATTTCAAGCATTTCACAGCCCCAGACTCTTTCCCCAGAGGAGAGAACAGCCAAGTTAACCAGTACTATATTTTTCTATCATTTTCATCACTTCTGGAAACATATAAAGGCTGGGAAAACTACCACATAGGCATAATTAAGTGCCTGTATAGAACCACAAATCCTGTAGAGATTTTTTTTTAATTGACCTAAAATCACAAGTAAAGAGGAAAGATTAGCCTATATGACTTGAACAAGAGGAGGAGGAAGATTATCAAGGCCTTAAAGAGCAAAACAAACAAACAATGACTTATTTAAAAGGACAAATAATGAAACCCAAATCTTCAGCTGGACTTAGTTTCTTAATCTATCACTTTGCTTTTCCAAAGACCACACCAGAACACTGCATTTTAGGCCTAGGTCTCACTGACAAGCACAGAGCAGGAGACCATCCAGCTACCACCATCCTCTGACATGGAGTTTTGACTTTGCTGTATAGCAATGTTTATCATCTAGCCAAGCTTGCTTTTCTGTTATGCTAAACTAAGACAAGAGAAGAAATCTATACAGATTGCAGGAAATGTAAACAAGTGAATCACAGAGGAAAAATATATTCGCCAATATCAAAAGTTGTGAATGCCACCAACCAATGGGTTGCTCAACACAGGTAGTTTCTAAACCATTTCACCTTTTAAGGAATCCTCAAAACACACAAAAATCAGATCACAAGTTCTTACTCTTCTATTATCAGTAATCTATGCAAGTATCTCCTTTAAATAGCATAAGTCTTCCCTTATTTTAAAAAATTAAAATTATAAATTCACTGCTAGCTCAAACCCTAAAGCACACAGCTTGCTATCTCTGAGTTGACACAGGGTGATAAGTCCAAGGCTCCATTATCTTTTAAAGGTCAAGGATGAGATAGGTTGGCCTGTTCTAGGGACACAGTCTATACCCCAGTACCCTTAACACACTGCTCAGAAATAAATGCTGTTATTCACAAAAGAGAAGGAAAGAGAATCTAGACATATTAACACAAATCTATTCCAAATGTTGAGAAAACACCAAGCCACATCCTGTTTGATGGTTTATTAAAAAAACATTTTTGCTTGGGAAGTATTCAAGCAGCAGACAAATTCCAACACTAGTCAGAGAGGGTAGCTAATAATACATCACACATAACATAAGCTTGAATCAATGCGCTGAAATCATGACAAAAATATGAGGCTGAGATATCTTTGGCTCTCCTCTGCCTCCTGAATGATTCAAGTTGAGATCCATGTACCTAAATGGTTAGATGCATCTATAAAGTAACTATGATAGCCTTAGGGTCTAAAGAGAAGTGATTTTTTCTTCTCTCTCTAGAAGGCATAAATTAAAAAGCCATTGATTATATACAAAACCCAGTAAGATATATCATTTTATCTTCCATTCTGTAGATAAGATCTACTATTTATTGAGCAATTCCTAAGTGCCAGGCCGTGCTAAGTGTTGTACTAATATCATTTCATTCATCCCCACTGATCCTTAGAGGCCTATGACAAAGAAGCTACTGGGAAGGGGGCCCTATGAGGAAGAGGTTCACTGACTAGCTATAGATGGATGAGCATAGTACCATGTCAGCTTAGTTTTACACTGGAGGAAACCAGGCTCAGAAACCTAGATGTGTAACTAGCGAACATGATTTGTGGTTGTATACAGGCACTTAATTATGCCTACGTAGGTAGTTTTTCCAGCCTTGATTTCTGAGGCTCATAAGAAACAGGCCTCAGAAATCAAGGTGAGCCCTATGGAACTCCAAAACAGCCTGCTCTGTCCACTCTGCATTACTGCCTCTGATCCCTTTTTTAATCCACACACTTCTATAAAACTTGACATTTCCAAGTGAAACTAGCAATAAAACTGGTCATCTTTTGCAAAGCAAAAGTTTTTTCTTTCTTTTAAAAGAATCTTACAACTACAATAAATGCTTCTTTTCCAGAACTTAAAAAATATTTTCAGAACTTCAGCAGGTAAAGTACACTATTAAAAACAAATATATTACAGTACAGTGGGGCCTTGACTTACGAGTTTAATTCGTTCCGTGACGGAGCTCATAACTCAAATTACTCATATGTCAAATCTTAAAGTGAACGAGTGAGACACGTGATGCTGGGCTGATGTTGTGGCGTTCACTGTGATGTTCGCTGCACCAACTAGTGGTGGGGTATCTGAAGCTGGCTCGTAACCCGAATTTTAGCTCGGAACTCAAAGCAAAAAAACGGCCGAGAGACGGCTAGTATCTCGAAAAACTCGTTAGTCGGGACACTCGTAAGTCAAGGCCCCACTGTACTATGACCTTGCTAATATGTAATACAAATACAAATTATTTATTATGCCTACTATATTCATTTTATCTCAAAATTGCTATGAGGGAACCAGTCTTAGGTCATGAGAAATGGATTCCATCGTTACTTATAGTTCTGTGCTTTGATGTCCTGTTAAATCCTGTATTTATTATACATATTGTGATTTACCATATTATCTGAGTTGTGACCCCCTATGTGGCTGTGACTGGTACTACTTTTTAGATAGTTCATTGAGCAAAATTTGTAACTTGGCCTAAAGGCTCTGCTTGACATAGCCGTGCCCAGCTTTTCTGCTCATCTCTCTCCTATTCCCTCACAGCACTGGCCTTCTTCCAAGTTGTTTACCTGAACGTGTCAAGTCTTGCTCCCTCTT
Source organism: Myotis daubentonii (assembly GCF_963259705.1). Lineage (NCBI taxonomy): Eukaryota > Metazoa > Chordata > Mammalia > Chiroptera > Vespertilionidae > Myotis > Myotis daubentonii. The sequence goes on from NC_081843.1 coordinate 24,964,446, forward strand.
GCCACTGAGCCTTTTTAAAAGGTACTCCATCTTCCTGGAAATTCCCCACCACTGTCACAAAGCTCACACTATTCTTTCACTTCTTAGCTCAAAACTCTCTTTCACAATGAAGCCTACCCTGATTGCTCTAGACTAGCTCTGTATTCCCTGTTCTGCCCTCCCATACGGCACCTTCCACATTTTATTTGACTAATTTCTGCCTCTCCCACTAGACTACAAATTCCCTGAGGGTGAGGCACCTGTTGTGCAACACTATCCTCAGCACCTAGCTCAGTGCACAGCACATATACATTCATACAATAAACCGCTGAGTGCCTACTGCATGTTAGGAACTGTTCTAGGCACCAGGAATACATCATGAGTCTTAGATGGTAATAAGGGGAAACAGCCATAGGGGTAAGGGTATAGACAAAATGAAAAAAAAAAAATCAAACAATTACAGTGCTTTTGAGAATAAGGCAAGAGGAGAACCAAGATGGCGGCGATATAGGCAGACGCGTCCCAGGTCGTGTCCCGGAGCAAATGGAATGAACAGCTGAAACTAGTAACACCCACACCGAATTGGCGAAATTGCTCAGCTGGTGAGAGGGTTTGCAGCCGGGAAGAGCAGAACTCCCCTGGAAAGGTAAAAAAAACCAGGGATTTGGGCAGGAAAGTTTGCCAGACCTCTGAGCCCAGAGAGTCGGAGGGAGACCGCGTGGCAGACAGCCGTGTCCCCTGGGACAGGCACAGCCCCTGACGGGGGAAAGGAGAACCGCGGGATTCCTGGCGCCGCCAGGGAAATTGAGAGCTGGGTTCTGTGACCGCGGAGGACTGAGCCTAAAGGGGGCAGCCTGAAGAGCTGACCTGACCATACAGTCCCAGTAAGAGAAGAAGCTTACAGAAACCAAGCCTTCCCCGTTTCCTCGGCCGGCGTTTGTTTGTCTGTTTTCACTGAATCCTGTTCATGGGACATTTCGGATACAGACACTCACCTGTGCTGAAGAGAGGGAGAGTGTGCGGAGGAGTGGAATCTGGGGAGAGACTGGGGAGAGAGGGGGAGCCGGGAGAGGTGGCAGCGAATTGAGTGCTGAGACACCCCTGAGCCCAAGACTGGGGCAGCCATTCTCTCCAGAGAGTGAGGCTCCTCCCCCCGGCCCCCAGGCAAGGAGCACAGCCACACCCAGATTCCACCCTGTACGAGATCAAGGATTAAAATAACCTGATCAGTCCCTGGGAGTTAACAGTGTCTGGCCTATAGAGGGATTTTCAATCCCAGCAACAACATAGCGCCGGTAACTAACTATTACGCAGTCAGCTCTGGGCAGTGAACTTCCACTGGAAAGAGAGGCCCTATAGCCCCAGAGGCCAACCCCAGAACACTGCCACCCAGAGGCTGACCCACAAACTGACTCTTTGCTAAACACAAAATAAGGCAGTCTGGGAAATAAATGCGACCTGCTTTAAAATAAGGACTGTGGTTCACAACACAGAGGAACAGTATATCGCAGGGAAACTCAACACTCTCCTGAATACCTGGAAGGTCTAAGGCGAGCCACACTGAAGAATAGAAGAACCGAAGGACCTTCACTGCTGCATTTTTTTTTTCTTTTTTCACTTTTTAACTAAGAAATCAATTTTTTTGTTGTTGTTGTTCTTTTTTTTTTTTTTTCTTTTTCCATCACCTGATTTTACCCTTTTAATTACTACCTTCTTATTTTTTAACCAGTATTATTACTGCTACCATTTTACCATATTTTAAACTGCCATTTTATTTTCTCTTTATTTTATTTTGGGATTAGTGTTCTCCATTCTATTTTCATTGTTATATTATTGGTTGTTTCTAGTTTGCATTCATATCCAGGGAGCTGTTGCTGGAATTTGTTGGGATTAATGGCTGTTCTATAGGAGTATTCTCCTCATATAAAAAGTCTCTTCCCCTCTTCCACTTCATTCTCTCTTTTCGCTCTTTTTTTTTTCTTTCCTTTTCTCGCTTTTATTTTCCCCCCTCCTTTTTCCCGATTTCATTTTTGCACTCCTTTTTTTGGTCCCTACTTTTCTTTTCTTTTTTTTCTTTTCTCTTTTTCTCTTCCTTCTTCCTTATCCCCTAATTCTCTTAATTCAGGTGGTCACCTTTATTTGGAGTTATTAATATCGTGAATATATTTGTGTATAGTGCCTGGTACGTGGTGCCTTGTTGTGTTGTATTTTGTGCCTTTAAATCAATGCAGCAGATCCAAGCAACAGCAACCTCCTGAGCACCACATCCTCTGCTGAGGAACAGCAGCTGTACGTGAAACCTCGCCCCACCAGCCAGAAGAGCCACCACAGCTGTGAACAGCACCCACCAGAGGAGCTGCTGCCAACTGAAGAGCAGCAGCTACCGCAACCGCCCAAAGAGCAACCACAGACCAAGGAGTCACTGCCACCCAGGGAGCAACCACTGAACGACTCAACATCTAGATATGTCAGTGAGGTCAAACATGGGTAGACAAAGAAACCCCCAAAGGAAAGAGAAGGAGGACTCTCCAGAAAAGCAGCTAAGTAATACAGAGGCATGCAACATGACAGATAAAGAATTCAGAATAAGGTTCCTAGAGTGCATAAACCGGATGGAGGAAAAAATCGACAACCTCTTCAAGAAGCAAGAAGAAACAGATGAAAAAATCGATAACATATGGAAGAAGCTAGAAGAAACAGATGAAAAAATCAACAACTTAAGTAAGACCCAAGAAGAAATGAAGAGTGATATAGCTGCAATGAAAAACTCCATTGAAAGTATCAACAGTAGACTAGGAGAAGCGGAGGACCGAATTAGTGAATTAGAAGACAAGGAAGCAAAACACACCCAAAATGTACTGCAATTGGAGAAAAAAATTAAAAGACAGGAGGAGAGCCTAAGGGAGCTTTGGGACAACATGAAACGAAACAACACACGAATAATAGGAGTACCAGAACAACAGAAGGATGAACAAGGATTAGAAAACCTACTTGAAGAAATAATATCAGAAAACTTTCCTGAGGTGGGGAAGAAAAAAGTCACACAAGCCCAGAGAGTCCCAAACAAGGTGAACCCGAAAAGACCCACACCAAGACACATCATAATCACCATGGCAAATGTTCAGGACAAAGAGAGAATCTTACAGGCTGCAAGAGAGAGACGGAAAGTTACATACAAGGGATCTCCCATTAGACTGTCAAATGATTTCTCAACAGAAACACATCAGGCCAGAAAAGAATGGACTGAAATTTACAAAGTGATGCAAAGCAAAGGACTGAATCCAAGAATACTCTATCCAGCAAGGCTATCATTCAAACTTGAAGGGGAAATAAGAAGCTTCACAGACAAAAAAAGGCTAAGGGAGTTTGTCACCACCAAGCCAGCAATGCAAGGAATGCTAAAGGGACTGGTATAAAAAGAAGAAATAAAAAGCTCAGAAAGAAAAGAGCCACACACACACACAAAAAGAAATGGCTACAAACAAGTACCTTTCAATAATAACTTTAAACGTAAACGGACTAAATGCTCCAACCAAAAGACATCGAGTGGCTGAATGGATAAAAAAACATGACCCATACATTTGCTGTCTACAAGAAACCCACCTCATTAGAAGGGACTCACACAGGCTGAAAGTGAAAGGATGGAAAAATATCTTTCAGGCAAATGGAAAGGAAAAGAAAGCTGGGGTAGCAATACTTATATCGGACAAAATAGACCTCAAAGTGAAGGCCTTAACAAGAGATAAGGAAGGCCACTTCATAATACTAAAGGGATCAATACAACAAGAAGATATAACCCTGGTAAACATATATGCACCCAATGTAGGAGCACCCAAATTCATAAAAAAACTCCTGGAAGATATCAAAGGAGAGATCGACAACAATACAATCATAGTAGGGGACTTTAATACACCATTGACAGCACTGGATAAGTCCTATAGACAAACAATCAGCAAAGATACAGCAATCCTAAATGACTCACTAGATCAGATGGACTTAATAGACATCTTCAGAACACTTCACCCCAAAGCCAGGGAATATACGTTCTTCTCAGGTGCTCATGGTACATCTTCAAAAATAGACCACATATTGGGTCACAAGCAAAGTATCCCCAAATTCAAGAAGATTGAAATCATAAAAAGCATCTTCGCAGACCACGATGGCATAATACTAGAAATAAACTACAATAAAAACAACCCAAAATACTCAAACACCTGGAAGCTGAATAGCATGTTATTAAATATTGATTGGGTTACCAATGAGATCAAAGAAGAAATTAAAAACATCCTGGAAACTAATGACAATGAAAACACAACAATCCAAAACCTATGGGACACAATGAAAGCAGTCCTGAGAGGGAAGTTTATAGCTCTACAGGCCTATCTCAAAAAACAAAAAAAAAAAAAAACGAGAATAAGGCAATGGTATGGGTAAGAAGGAAAGGATTACTTTTAATTGGAGTGGTAAGACAAATTTTGAACAGTGATTGGACAGAGGTGAGATACGGGAGTGTGCCTCACCTAATATCTGGGGAAAGATCATTCCAAGTGGAGGAAGTAACCAGTGAAAAGGCCTACAGCAGGAGGGTGCCTGGAACAAGCAGTTCCCATATACTGGGCACTCAATAATGATGTTTTGTATAAATAACACAGAAAAGTCACATAAACTGACGCTGCTGATTATCACAGATGCCAAGGTGAAGCTAAGTGTTCTTCAGATAACAACTTTGTTGGTAGTAACTCACTATGTGGTCTATAGAACAAACGTTTTTACATAGGCCCCAAATCAACACTTACCTGTTCCTTATTGTCCCCTCCAAATAAACTTGCCCTTGCCATTGTGCTTGTCAAATCCCAAAATATATACCTGCTCCTGTCTCTCACTGTTTAGCCATAAGCATTTCTTACATAACTTGAACCTATGAACTTAGAGATACTAAATGTCTCTGCCCCAGCCAGTTCAGCTCAGTGGATAGAGTGTCGGTCCACAGACTGAAGGGTCCCAGGTTCGATTCCAGTCAAGGGCACGTACCTCAGTTGCATGATCAACCCCTGGCCCCAGTTGGGGACCCATGTTGGAAGCAACCAATTGATGTGTCTCCCTCACAGCAATGTCTGTCTTTCTCTGTCTCTCCCATTCCCTCTCTCTAAAAATCAAAGGAAAAATAAAAATAAAACAATGTCCCCAATATAAACATGAAATGGCTTTAACCCACTTGAGGTGGCAAATTCTAAGGTATAGTTTCATTGCAGTTAAATCACTGGGACTGACAACTGAGCTCAAATATATGGACATGAGCCAGCCAGAATGGCTCAGTGGTCTAGTGTCAACCTATGAACCAGGAGGTCATGGTTCGATTCCCAGTCTGGACACATGCCTAGGTTGCAGGCTTGATCCCTAATAGGGGCCATGCAGGAGGCAGTGGATCAATGATTCTCTCTCATCATTGATGTTTCTATCTCTCTCTTCCTCTCAATAAAAATATATTTTAAAAGAATATTTTATTGCCAATTTAATATCTCTTCAAAGGTTTTAATAGTACAATATACAGATGATATATGATGAAATTGTATACCCGAAACCTATATAATTTATTACCCAATGTCACCCCAATAAATGCAATAATAAATGAATTTAAAAGGTTTTAATAGTAAAAATAAAATACAACCAAAATGAGAAACAGAAGAGGATTTTGTTCAAATCCTATAGGAAGTTATTATAAAGAAGCAGAAAAATTACCTGTATGGTCAATAAAAGCATGCCAAAAAAGACATGCCTATGAAAGGAATGAAAAGAGCACCTAATATTTTTAAATAAACTAAAAGAATTTAAGGAAATTATATATGAGAGAACAAAATCAGAATTAGAACTCAGAAATGAGGTAATAGTACTCAAAAAAAGAAAAAACAGAACTCAAGAATTAGGTATCAAAGAAAGCATGTTACAAATGAAGACCAAATTACAAAGTATATAAGAATAAATAAATGCAATATGCCTTAAGCGACAAAGATGAAAAGGAAGAAAATTTTAAAATCAAAAGGAAATAAAGAGATTTAAAGAATGATTTGAAAAATGATACAGAAGATAGGCAAAGAAGATTCAAATAGATATAATAGCAGTCCTCATAAACAAAAGCAATAGAATAGAACAATGCTGAAAATTATAATTCAAGAAAACTTTGTTTTCAAAAACAAACAAAAAACCCTTGATATTGTACATTGAAAAAGCACAACATATACCTGGGAAAACCGATCCAAAAAAATTAGCCTGAAGGCTTTAAAGCAAAAAAACCTTTTTTTTTTTTGGTTGTTATTGAATCAATAGGGGGTTTTATTGAGAACTGAACTTTTACCCATTGGCTAAGAAAAAAACAACTTCGGTAACCAAATTATAGCACAGCTGACAGGGCCTTGGCTGTACTTAGACCAGTATTATTCAATTCATGAGTCTCTTCTACAACATTCCCTAGACATATTCATTAAACTTTTGCTTGAATATCTCCAGTTACAGGGAAACAATACTTATAATAGCAGCATATTCCACTGTTGGACAACCATAATTGTTAGACAGTTCTTAATATTGAGTAAAAGACTGTCTTCGCCCAGCCAACATGGCTCAGTGGTTGAGCATCGACTAATGAACCAGGAGGTCACAGTTCAATTCCCAGTCAGAACACATGCCCTCATTGTGGGCTCAATCCCGTGTGGGATGTACAGGAGGCAGCTTATCAATGATTCTCTCTCATCACTGATGTTTCTATCTCGCTCTCCCTTCTCCCTTCCTCTCTGAAATCAATAAAAATGTATATATTTTTTAAAGACTATCTTCTTGCCCTAATCGGTTTGTCTCAGTGGATAAAGCGTCAGCCTGTGGACTGAAGGGTCCCAGGTTCAATTCCGGTCAAGGGCATGTACCTTGTTTGAGGGTACATCTCCAGTAGGGAGTGTGCAGGAGGCACTGATTGATGTTTCTCTATCATCGATGTTTCTAACTCTCTAGCCCTCTCCCTTCCTCTCTGTAAAAAATCAATAAAATATATCTTTTTTTTAAAAAGACTATCTTCTTATTTGTTCTAATTTTCTATGTAGAGCCACAAAATAAATCTGGAATTTCTTCCTTTTACTAGTAGCAGCCTTTTGATTAACTACAGACATTTGATATAGGCTCCTTGAATCTACTTCTCTTCAGGTGGGACATCTCAATTCCTCCAAACATTTCTCAAATTTATTTAACTTTAGCTGAAGCCATAATCCAGGCAACTTCACATGGTGAGCCTGACCTTGTTGCTGGCAAGTCAGGCAGTGCTGGGCTGAAAATCTGGCTGTGCCATATCCAGCTTAGGACTGGCCTTTAGTGAGTTTCTCAATTGCTCCAAGTCTCAGTTTGCACCTTTGTAAAACAGTGATAATCATGACTTATGTGATTTAAGTGAGATGATGAGTGGAATGTGTATTCTAAACACCTGGCACAGAATGCACGTAAAGCAAAAAATCTTTTGGGCCTCCAGTCAAAAAGAGCAAGTCACTTGAAAAGGGAAAGGAAAAAAAAAATCAGATTGCCATAACACTTTGAGAGAAGCACTTAAAGCCAAAAGAAAATAGAATAGTGTGTTTAAAATACTCAAGAAAAAAATATTTGAACCTATATTCTGTTATATCAAAATGTATATCTACCTAAACAAACTTTCAAGTATAAAAGTTATAGAAAACTAACATGCAACAGTTCCAGGAGCATTTTCCTATGACTTTCTAAAAGATGTACTAGAGAATAAGCTTTGGACAACCAAATTAATTGAAGAACATCATCATAAGTACTGATAGTAAGCATTACATGTATACGGATTTACATGTAAAACTAACACTCGATGACGGTTATAAGTGAGAGTAGGGTGCATAGTGGCTGTTGGCTCTGACAATGTATACAGTATAGTTATTTAAAAAAGAAAAGGAGAATGAGAGGGCATACAAGAGTAGAATAACAATGCTGCCTTCCTTGTAGTTAGTAATGATGAGTAAAACGGTATTTCTTCAAATGAGATGCAGAGGAGAGGGAAGGCAGGGGAACTAAAAGATTATTAGCTAATTTTAGCAAGGAACCAATAAATAATAACTAAAAATAGATAAGAGGAAAATCCTATCTAATAAAAGAGAAACATGGTAATTAGCGTACAACCGCTACCCTTCCCATTGGCTAATCAGGGCTATATGCAAATTAACTGCCAGCCAAGATGGCAGCCAGCAGCCAGGCAGCTGGAAGCGAACATGAGGCTTGCTTGCTTCAGTGACGGAGGACTCCAACGTTCCCCGCCTGCTGCTGCTGGCCTCTGAGCTGCAACTCTAAGCAATGTTACAAATATGTTACAAATATAGAAGCTAAACAAAACCCCAGAAACCTGCTTTACTCGCAGGGCTTCAGCCAGCAGGATCGCAACATTGTTTCAAATACAGAAGGTAAACAAAAGCCAGATACCTGCTTTCAGCAGCGAAGGCCTAAGAGCTGGAGTCTAAGAGCTAAAGCTGGCCCAGAATAAAAAGAAAAAGAAAAAAGAAAAAAAGGAGTGGTTGGGCGCTTCAGTCACCCGCCAGCCTGAAAACAGCCCTCAGCCCCTCACCCAGGCTGGCCAGGCACCCTAGTGGGGACCCCCACCCTGGTCCAGGACACCCTTCAGGGCAAACCAGCCGGCCCCCACCCATGCACCAGGCCTCAATCCTATATAGTAAAAGGGTAATATGCCTCCCAGCACCAGGATAAGTAGAGCCACGAGGCCTCCTGTCACCGGGATCAGCGTGACAGGGGGCAGCGCCCAAACCCCCTGATCGCCCTGCGGCTCTGTGTGTGACAGGGGGCGGGGCCACAACCTCCCTATCCGCCCTGCTCTGTTCGTGACATGGGAAGGTGCCCCAACCCCCTGATCAGCCCTGCTCTGTGCCTGATAGGGGGGAGCTCCCCAACCCCCTGATCACCCTGCAGCTCTGTGTGTGACAGGGTGCGGCGCCCCAACCCCCTGATCAGCCCTGCTCTGTGTGTGACAGGGTGTGGCGCCCCAAACCCGCCCCCCCACGGGCCCTGCTCTGTGTGTGATGGGGTAGAGCCATAACCTCCCATTGGCCCTGCCCTGAGTGTGAAAGTGGCGGCGCCCCAACCCCCTGATCGGCCCTGCTCTGTAGGTGACAGGGGGAGCTCCCCACTCCCAATTGGCTCTGCTCTGTCTGTGACAGGGGGTGGCGCCGCAACCTCCCCATCGACCCTGCCTTGAGTGTGACAGGGGGCGGTGCCCCAACCCCCCAATCGGCCCTACCCTGAGCGTGACTGAGGGTGGCATCGCAACCTCGGGATCCGCCCTGCTCTGTGCATGACAGGGGACGGCACCCCAGCTCCCCAATCAGCCCTGCTCTGAGCCCGACCAGGGGCTGCACCTAGGGATTGGGCCTGCCCTCTGCCACCCGGGAGCAGGCTTAAGCCAGCAGGTCATTATCTCCCGAGGGGTCCCAGACTGCGAGAGGGCACAGGCCAGGCTGAGGAACACCTCCCCTCCCCCCCTCCCCCCCCCAGTGCACAAATTTTTGTGCACTGGGCCTCTAGTATTATATAATGTTAGTTGTGGCAGACTATAAAATGGCCAAAAATTCTTCCTTTTTTTTTTTTTGTTACTCCTCATCCGAGGATATTTTTTCCATTGGTTTTCAGAGAGTAGGGGGGGGGGGTGCAGAGAGAGAGAGAGAGGAAGAGAGAGAGAGAGAGAGAGAGAAAGAGAAATATGGATCTGTTGCCTCCTACGCATACCCCAACTAGGGCTGGGAATCAAATCTGGAACTCAGGTATGTGTCCTTGACCTGGAACTGAACTTGAGACCTTTCAGTGCTCAGGCCGACACTCTATCCACTAAGCTACACCAGCCAGGACTCTTCCTTTTTTTTATGCACAGCTTTTCTGCTCTCCTCATCAAGAGGCGCACTGTATTTACTGCTCCCCTTGAATCTAAGATTGACTTGTGACCTGATTTGGCCAAAGGTGTGTTAATAAGCATAATGCAAACAGAGGGAACTAATGGGCAATGAAAAAGGGAAGTAAATAACTAAGGTGTTACATAATGGCATGAGAATATAGTAGCCTTTAGAACATAATGTAAGTTGCTCTTTTAAAAAAAAAACACAAAACAATAAACAAAAGCAAAATCATACTAAGTAATGGGGGGAGAGAATAAATAAAACAGACCATACAGAGAAAAAAATATTCATATAAAAGACTCGTGTATATACATGTTACATAAAACAATGAGACAAAACTGAGGCCAAACATATCGGTTATATGAATAAATTTAAATGGGCTCGCCCTGACTGGTTTGGCTCAGTGGATAAAGCTTCGGCCTGTGGACTGAAGGGTCCCGGGTTCGATTCCAGTCAAAGGCATGTACCTTGGTTGTGAGCACATCCCCAGTGGGGGGTGTGCAGGAGGCAGCTGATCAATGTTTCTCTCTCATAGATGTTTCTAACTCTCTATCCCTCTCCCTTCCTCTCTGTAAAAAATATCAATAAAATATATTTAAAAAAACAAAAATAAAAAATAAATGGGCTCAAATTCACCTAATAAAAGGAAAAAATTTCAGGAATACTCTCCCTCCAAGGAGCACACCCGTGCTATTCCCTTTCTACTTGCCTTCCCTCACAGGCACATATCCCCTAACTTCTAAGAGACCCCATGAGACTTGAAAACAGAGGAGCAACAGGTAGGGGCAGCTCATCCTGGGCTAACTCCCAGAACCATCTCCAAGGCCCCCTTTCTCTGTGTAGTCCTTCCCTCTGGATATTCCCATCTCCCATCCCCTTTTCCTTAAATACAATGTTCTTTTTAAAAATAATAAATAAATAAAAGGAAAGAAAAAAATTCAGACTGGCTATCAAAACAAAATCCAACACTATGCTCAACTACTATAGTGGTATTACTAAGAAGTAATCTAGGTATCTTATGAAATGAAAAAAAAAGTTAAAAAAAGTAAATATGGTAGATTATAATTTATCTAAGCAATAGAAAAACATAAATATATAAACTTATCTATACAAGCAATGGAAGGATAGAGCACAAAGTTTTTAATAGTTATTTATAAGGGAAGGGAGAGAACAGAGCAGAGGAAATGGGGATAAAATTCGGGCTTTTCTAAATACATTATATCTTGTTTTTTAACTTTGACTTTGGAACCATGACAAAATTGTAAGTAATTACAAAACAATTACAATTTTAAAAGCAATCACTGAGAAAATAAAAGAAAACAAATGAACATAAATGTGTCAGCTGGGGGTATAAAACTCACAGAGAGGGGACTAATGGAAAAGGCTTTATGAAACAGAGATCAGATTTTAAGTCCCTCAAGGGGGATACCCTGTTCTTAATTATCCTATTGGTGGTGACTGCGTTGGTTTCATTATGCTGAGACTGCTGGATTTATATCATGGGCTAAAGCAAATGAATAACTGTATATTCTATTTCTATGTATGATGTATTTCTATTTGAAAGGAGTGAGAGGAGGAGGAAGAAAAAAAAATTTCTTAGTTTGTCTGTTGTAAAGGGTCAGAAACAATGACCAACCCAGTACAATTGGCACTCTAACACCCAGACTGTGGTCTGGAAATACCATTTTCCATGAAAAGTAACCAGAGCTTCCTTGGAGATGTGCTGATTTTGGGTCTGGGGAAGAACATGTACAAGATGAGCCTGGAACATCTTGTCATAACACAGGGGAAGTAAAAAAAATTTGGCCAACCAAGAGAGGCTAGGACAACTGGATCATTAGTAAGGGTCAAAAGTGCAACTGACTGAATTACACTGTATATGCTTACATGCCATTATGTCCATGAGTTCATAATGACCGTAAAACAAAATAACTGACTGGTCCCCACTGGAGAATTATAATAAATCAACTCACTCTTTTAAAAAGCAGTAAGTTAAGGAAAAGAACCAAATCCATATTCTGTCTTTTTTGCAAACCCCAGATAAGTTTTTCTTTAGAGATGTATTCCAACAAATAAAAAAAAAAAAGGAATGCTAGAATTACAGTATCACCATATTGCAACCTCTAATGAAATAATGGACCTAGGTTAAACAGGACAGGAAAATATATGAAACAACTCAAAGGGATTAAAACTAGTAAAAGCAGGCTATAGGAAACTCTACAGGACAAATGACCTTATTTCTTCAACAAATGAGAGAAAGAGACAAAGAGCTAGGTTAAGAGACATATTAGAGATTTAAATATTCACAATATGTGGCCTTATATGGATCTTTGACTCAAATGGAAAAATAAAAACTCACCACCCTTGAGATCATTGGGGTTTTAATACTAAGTAAATATTTAATGATAATAAAGATTTATTTTTAAGGTGCAGTAATAATATTATTACTTTGTTTAAAAAAAAGAATTTGTCTTTCAGAGATGCACACTGAAAAATTTAATATTTACCAGTGAGTATTATATGGTATCTAGAATATGCTTCAAAATCAAACAAAAAGGGAGTGTGTATTTGGTAAAGATAAAACAGGATTGGACACGACAGTGGCAGGGAGAGGAGGTAAGTACACAGAGGGTTCATTATATTCTTCTGCCTTTGGGGATTATCTTTTAAAAATTCAACCAAACCAACAACCAGACCAAAGGAGCCTTTCCCCTCCCCTTGCTCACACTCCTCAGGGAATTTCCGATGGTTCAAGACTCGCCATCGTATTCACTTCTCTGATGACTATCCCACACTGTGTTACTCTTTGGTTTTCTAGTCTAATTACCCCAATAGCTTAACTAAGGTAAAAGATTTGTCAGAACCTCATTTACACTTTCACTGCTTTTTTGGCTTTATCATGCTGCTATAACAATACACTTTGGCAAACCTAAACATTCCCTTTTTCATATGAAAAAACAAAGTAAAATAGAGCACCTGACATACAATAAACTTAAGTTTCTCTAATTTTTCCCTGAGAATAATTAAAATGAAGCATTACCTAAGACATCTTGACCAGAATTTGTATCCCTCATAGGGATTAGGAGTTCAACTAAAAAATGGAGTGAACATATCCCCAAACTCAAGCTTTTGCTGATTTCTCAAAGCAAACCAGGGTTGCCAAAAAATTCAATTACCTGCAGGTCCTGTACTCCAGTCTTCCAGCCTGGCACATGTCTGACACGTGGTAAAATCTGGACAGAGTCTCACATCAGTAAATGAAACCACAAAACCACAGAATATCAGTTCACACTAAAAAAGAAATGGTGCTGTTTTCCATTTGGGGTATTTGTTAAACATTACAAAGGAGCTAAGTCAAAGGCAAAAGTGGTCCAGCACTTCTGGTAAAAACCAGAAAAGCCCAACACTAACAGTCCAGAACGATCTTTAACCACAGACATCACTTACACCATATCAAGAAACAAACAGAACTGGGGTGCAGGTGAGGAGGTGGACTGGACTAATGCAGAATGCAGTCTCCTCCCACTAGAAATGTATAGGAGAGTTAGAGAAAGGTAACTAACACTTTTAAAAAGTATATATGTTTTTATTGAACTTAGAGAGAGAGGAAGGGAGAAGAATAGAGAGATAGAAAAATCAATGAGAGAGAAACTATCAGCTGCCTCCTGAACACTCCTACTGGGGATCCAGCCTGCAACCAGGGCATGTGCCCTGACTGGAAATCAAACAAATGACCTCTGTTCATGGGTTGATATTCAACCACTGAGCCACATCAGCCAGGCTTTTTTTTTTTTTTAATGTACAGCTGAGCTTAAAGAAAAGAAAAGGAAATCCTCAGGTGTCAGAAATAAGAGAGAACTTAAAGGCAGAGGTTAAGAGCAAGAGAGGGCTGGGGCAGCCAAAGGGGAGGGAGAGTTATAAGGCCTAAATGCAGACCCCACCTTCCAGAAGCCACACAGAGACCCAGACACAGTTTCAGGCCTGTGAGGAGCAGGAACTGGACCAGAGCATAAAGCTAGGGACATACAAGAGCTAACCTCTCAGAGAGAAGGACTACATTAAGAACTCATCAACTGGTCCTGAGACTTGGCAATGTCATTTGTGCCTGCCTAAGGCCTTAGGTAGAAAGAATCTGTAAAAGAAATCACAACTCATGCTTGCTCCATTGATGTTTCTATCTCTCTCTCTCCTTCTCTCTTCCACTCTGAAATATATATTTAAAAGTTTTTTTTTTAAATATATCACAGAGCAGCTAATAAATCCCATGAGGAAAACAAAACCTGCTTGACCGTGTGCATCACCCTGGAGTGATGCAGGGATTAAGGAAATAAAGAGCTAAGTCATTCTGGGGAAAGGGAAACCTAGAAACAAAGCAAGCAGGTGGTTTTCACAGGTTGATAACCTGTGAGTTTTATTAAAATTATTTTTTCTTAGCCTAAAACACTTAAAACATATCATGAGCTGCTGTTTTCCCAAGGCAACTACCTAATTATAAATTCTTTGTTTTGTTTTTCCTTATCACTAAGCTCTCCAAAAAGAGCTAAGGCCTGAAGGCAAACCAGTATATTATCATCCCTTAGTCCATCACCGGCAGTATTCAGTGGTCGCCAACCTTTCGGACCTCACGGACCACCAGTGGTCCGCAGACCACGGATTGGCGACTGCTGCTCCAAAGGTTTCCTTAAACCAGCGGTCGCCAACCTTTCGAACCTCAAGGACCACCAGTTGGCGACCGCTGGTTTAGATAACCAAGATTCATTACCAGGTATACATTCCTGTCCAAACATGAATTATGAAAAAAGATCTTTACTTCTAAGGGCAGCCATTGTTCACCACTGCTGCTAAATTGCAGCATTAAAAGTATTGGATTTATCAAGATAAGAAGACAAAGATCAAGCTCTAACATAATCACTTTTCAAAATGCTTGTAAGCATTTAAAAGGGGAGAAGGACTAGGAAGGGGAAGTTCCCTTTACTCAAATTAGAAATCTAATGAAAATTTAGAGGAAAGTCTTTAAATTTACTTCAAATACTTTACTGAAAACATCCGATCTTCACTTATATATAATTCTTCAAACATTATTCAGTAAAAATGTCTCTGAAGCAATATTAAAACTGAGTATCAACTGCTTGTAAAAATTTCTTCAAGGAGTTAACATCAACAAAACATAGCCAATGGTATCATTCAGATACTCCTCTGTGGTTTTTATGTGGCTCTTTCCCATTCAGTCTATTAAATCTTTCCATTACCAGATATTATGGTAGTATTTCTTTTTATATAAAGATCACCATCTTTTTTTTTTTAATGTTCTTATTGATTTTAGAGAGAGAGGTAGAGAGAGGGATCGAGAGATAGACATATCAATGAGAGAAAAACACCAATTGGCTGCCTCCTGCTTACCCCCACGGGGGATCGAGACCAAAACCTGGGCATTTGCCCTGACAGGGAATCAAACCGGTGACCTCTTGGTTCACAGATGGACGCTCAACCACTAAGCCACACCCGCTGAGCATGGTAGTATTTTTTATATATAATGTGTACATCAAAATAAATCTCCCCTTTAAACATAACTCAACACAGTATATGTAATGGAGAGGAAGGAAGATCTAATTTCATGAGAAAGGAGAAAAAGAAGAATTTAAACAATGACAGATTTTTAAACCAGCTTATAATAGATACTTTCCAGAACAAATAATACTACACAAAAAAGAGAGTAAATAATGTATTTCCTTGCTTCTGCTTATCTGGTTATCTAGAATATTTATAGATAACTAGTGGCCCGGTGCACAAAAATTTGTGCACTCGGGGGGCATCCCTCGGCCCAGCCTGCCCCCTCTAACAGTCTGGGAGCCCTCACAGGATGTCCTACTGATGTCCCTGTGGGGAGTGGGCCTAAGCCACAGTCTGGCCTCCCTCTGTGGGAGGCAACTGGCCGATCAGGTATGTATATACTTTCTGAAGGCGGCACAGACTCCTTCCCTATTTCTTTCCTCTGTGGTTGGAGAATAGGGGACTAAAAGGTGGAGACAGAACTGTGGCCGGGCCTGGGGCTCTTGTAGGCAGCAGAGAGAAGGAGAGGGCTGGGGAAAGTCTAGACATGGTTTTCTTCAATTGTCCTCCCTTCCTCCGGGCCCCTCGCTCTGTTCTTTCCTTGTCATGGTGGACGCTTGGGCCTCGGACTGACAGGAGCCCAGCGATGGTGGAGTTCAGCCCCCTCACTTCTCAGCTGAACATATAACCACCTCACATTCCAAGTGGAGCTGTTTTCAAGTGGCTAAAGTGCTGGCAATTCATGCCTCCTGGCCTTTCCCCTCTGGGGCTTCCTCCATGGGTCAGTTGCAAACTTCACCGAGACACTCTGCCCTGCTAGTTCTGCACCGGCCCCTGCACTCTTCCTTGAGGTCTCTGGGTCCACAGTCTGAGCTCGGGGAGGTCACCCAGAGCCCGTTGCCCGGACAGGTGGGGCAGGGGGGCTAGCTTGAAGAGCTGGAGGAAGATGGCAGAGTAAGAGTTGGTATGAACCAGTGCCTGCTTAGCCAGACTTCCTAAGCTCCCCACTGGGCCCAGGCCAGGCCCCTTCCCCACACCAGGAGGATCCCAGTTGAGGTCCTCTCCCTGCACTCAGCACTCTCCTCCCTGTTCTACCACTGGGGGAAGGGAGCAGCTCACCTGCTCTGGACCCTGCCAACCTGGCAGGCTGAGGCACAGGAGGTGCAGCCTAGGGTGCTGGTGGCTGTGAGCCTTCTCCCCCACCCTGAAGCGTGGGGCAGGGTTGCAGCAGCTCACAGCCACCCCTGGGCACCATGCATGGAGAAACCGCTCTCCTCTGGGCCACCATCCACCTGAGACCTGTGGGGGTTGGGGTGGCCTCAACGGGCTCTCACTGGCCCCACTGAAGCCAGTCTCGGCTTGGCCGGCCACCCCCTGCACATGCCCCACGGGCCTCATCATCCTCATGAATCGCCATGGTCCAGCCGTCCCATCCCAGGAAGTGGCCATCCTGATCACCATGGCTCACTCCCCGGTGCAGTTGGGCCTGCCCAGCAAGCATGTAGGCAGGAGCTGGGCCTCTGAGGGGAAGGAGGATGCATGCCCGGCCAGGGTAGAAGTGGGGAACTTGGCGGTGTAAACACAGCTCACCCCCATGTTGTGCCAGCCCCTCGTGCTGCATTCCCAAACCCCTGGGTGCCCCTGCCAGCACCGTGCTCTCGGGCCTGGGGTGGGGGTGAGGGACGTGGAGCACCGTCCTGAAGGCAGCCCTTGCTGGCTTTGGGACCTGGAGCACCATCCTGAAGGCTGCCCTTGCTGGCTTGGAATCACAGTGGTCAATCAGGGAGGGACGCGGGATGCAAAATTCCGCCTCTCTCCCTCTCCCTCTCCCTCTCCCTCTCTCTCTCTCTCTCTCTCTCTCTCTCAGAGTGGGCCCCATGTCTCCGGTGGGCGGGCAAGGGCTCGGGCGAGGTGATCCACATCTCTTGCCTTCGCCCCAGCCCCCGCCTGCCCCCAGATCGCATTGGGATGGGTCTCCATTGGGTGGGCTTGGGCTCAGGTAAGGCGATCCGCACCGCTTGCCTTCGCCCCAGCCCCCGTGCATTGGCACGTGGGCAGTCGAGGGCTCTGGCGAGGCGATTGGCACTGCTTGCCTTCGCCCCAGCCCATGCACATTGGCATGTGCCTCCAGTGGGCAGGCGAGTGCTCCGGACAGGCAATGGGCACCGCTTGCATTTGCCCCAGCCCCTGCCCATCCCCAGATCACATTGGGACGTGTCTCTGGTGGGTGGGCAAGGGCTCCGGCGAAGCAATGGGCACTGGCGAGGCAATGGGCACCGCTTGCCTTGCCCCAGCCCATGCCCGCCCCCAGATTGCATTGGGATGGGTCTCCATTGGGCGGGCATGGGCTCGGGCGAGGCGATCTGCACCGCTTGCCTTCGCCCCAGCCCCCGCCTGCGGATGGCACACGGGAGTGGGCCCCCTGTCTCTGGTAGGCAGGCGAAGTGATTGGCGCTTGCCTTGGCCCCAGCCCCCACCCCTCCGGTGGGCGGGGGAGGGCTCCAGTGCAGTGATCAGCACCGCTTGCCTTGGCCCCAGCCCCCAGCAGCCCCCATGGCAAATGGGGGGGGCCTGAATGGTGGCTTACGCTATCCTACCCTGCCTTCAGTATGCAAATTAGCTGCCATCTTGGCTGGCAGTTAATTTGCATATCTCCCTGATTAGCCAATGGGAAGGGTAGCGGATGTATGGCTAATTACCATGTTTCTCTTTTATTAGATAGGATTATGGAACTCAGTGTGAAGATGTCTGAGAAAAACCTCCTCATTGAGTTCCTATGCCACTCTTACTAAATGTGACTCTGTACAGATGAGGAAGTAAAGGCACCAAAGGATAAAGGCTGTTCTCTGTCAAGAAATAAAACAGATGACTTCTCCCATGTGAAAGATAAGGATGTGTCTGGAAAACACAGGAAGCCTGGTTGAAGTTGTCCAAGACCTGTCAGTTTCAGTACTTAACACTGATACAGTCACATCAATGCAGCAGTCATAAAGGGGACATCTCTGAGGCACAGCAAAGCAGGACACCCAAGAACAGGATGCACAAACACTCCATTCGAATGACAATCAGTGTGGCTATGTCTATGGAAAAGCTTCCAAGTAGATGAGTTAAGGCAGCAGCATGCCAGCTGTGGGATCTGTTGGGGCACAGGACGGTCCTGCTCAGCATGGCCACCATACTCACTGCAGCCTCTCTTCATTGTCACCCACATGCCAAATGACAGGTCAGAGGTGGCCAGTGAATCCAAGGCTTTGATTAGCTCAGCAAACCTAAGAGCAATACTGTCCTTAATTGTAGGCTCCACTAGGAAAATATGGTACTATGTGTTAAATGTAAAGGGGTGAAAAGAAAGATTGCATAATGGGACTCAGAGTATTCTCACTTTGACTTCAACCAAATTTGCTACATGTTACTTTTTCCAAGTACCTGCAAAAGAATCAAGTGACTCTTCCCCTGCTTTTACCATTTCCCATCTTAGGCCCCTTCTTTTCTAAAGGAGCCAAGGGGCAAGTTAAAATGTGGCTGAAATAAATATGTTGGCAATGTAAAGCACACGTCCCGGGTTTTCTCACCACACCACAAAAAAGTTAAGGTGAAAATCCACAATAAGTGGATTCATTGGAAGAAATATGGCATCAAGAAAAAGAAGAAATAAAGACATCACCTTCCAATTTAGTAGGTGCAGGAATTCTAGGTAAAGAGATGCTCATAATACAACAGAATTAACTAACCTCAATCCTTTAGCTATTCAACTCTAATAAGAAAAATGGCCAAACTCACAATAAACTGAGGATATGACTCATTGTCCTCATCTCACCAAATGAAGATCCCAAGTCCCCATGCACCAAATTACCCAGCATTTGCAACCATCTCAGGGACCTGCGAGGCCAGGAGAGGCTATACCACCCTGCAGCAAACCCATTTTATAGCAGCATCCCTATCAGGCACAACTCTCCAGAACTCTGCACTAGAGACCTCTCGATGGAAAGCAAAGAGTAAGCAGCTCAGAAAGCCTTTTCCCTAAGGGCTCTGGGTCAAATACCCTGGAGGAAAAAGAACAAAGAATCAAGTCTCAAATCTCATTATTCCTGGTAGTTACGTTCTATGAAGTGTCCACAAACACCGAATCATTGCTTCTAAGGGACAACCAGGGTTAGGTTCCTACAAGCCTCTGGACACTACGTTTTTGTAAACCAATCAACACATACCCTTGTTTTGTGTGATCTTCTGCTTAAAGATACCTTATTTAATATACATTGTCAATTCATTAATATTGAACTCATGCCTGAATGAAACTTATCTAATAACTCATATTTTCTCCATAAGGCATATCATGGTCTTCTTTGGCTTAGGAACACCAGAGAGCACCTTGAAACTATAGTTAGGAGCCATTTTTAACAGTCAAATCACCAACAAAAAGCACAAAAATGTGAAAAACATGGCATCAACTATACTGCGAAAAGAATACTTGTTTACAGCATAAGAGTTTCAACAAGAAGGCAGAGTGTTTCCTTGTTCCCCCTCAGCTGGGGAACCTGTGCATCGAGAGACTAAAATGTCACCATTCTGTTGAGATCCATAAATGACTCCAAGAGCTCTGTGAGTACTGATTTTGAGGCTACAAAAAAATTTTAATGAGTAGGTGAATTCACAAACATAGAATCTGTGCATATGAGAACTGACTGTACTTTTGAGACCATTCCCAAACCAGCTTCCCACCCTAAGTCTCAGAATAAATCCATAGACCTATCTTACAGCAATCCTATAAAATTCTCTGTGTCTATAGAACCTTCATGGTATTTAAGAACCTACTCAAAAGCTAATTCTATACCAGAAAGATGCTCAAGTAACTCAGGGAGCTCTCTGAGTGAACTCTGAGGGAGACCCCTGACTGTTTGGATAAGAGATTAACCAGAATGGCAGCCAACTATAGGAAGCCATATGAAAGAAAAAGAGAGACAACTAAGAATCATTGTAGCAACAGTTTTGGTCTTTTGTTCAAAAGCTACAAAGCAGAGGAAGACTTTAACTCCAGGTCACTTACAGCAACAAACATGGGCCTACCTGAGGGACATGCCATTCTTCAAGCTGAGCAAACACCACAAGTTTTACACTTAGTCTCCATGATGCATCAATACATACACTGTGTAATATTGTTTCAATTTGGTAATATTGTTTTAATGTCTGGATTTCTGGATGCAGGTGAGATGGGAGAAGTGAACGTTTACTGAGCAGCTAGTACCAGGCACTGTGTTAACATTACCTTTATTACCCAGATCAATTCTTCCCAGATCTAAGAAGCAGAGTTTCTCATCTTCATTTTACAGCTGAGGGCTCTAAGAGGTTAGTCAAGCACTCAATATCACACAACCAATTTTGCTTCAAGTCCATCATATCATCTGGGTTCCTTTCAAGAGGTTAAAATAAGAGATTGCTTGGGTGTTTCAGCTAGTTGAGTATTCAGTTAAGCATTGAATTGAGCATAGGATTTCTTATAAACTCAATTCATGACTTTTTCTCTCGGTAATTCAGATCTTTTTCAAAAAGAGAAGAGAAAAAAATGTTTCTTTTTCTATGGAAGTTTCTCTCACTTCTATTCATAGATCTTCAAACAAAATCATAGAAGACTACACACAGATCAAACAGCACCTAACAGACACCTTCATCCTATCTCCTATAAGATTGTCACTTTACCCTGAGTGCAAAGGTGGCCCTGAAGAAACAACTAATCAAAGCCACTGTGCCTGGTTTCTCTAGCCCCTCACTTTGTAAGTTTGACCCTAAAAATGTTTCATGTTGCCCATCTCATCCAATTCTGCATGAGGAGTATACTATAAACACCACATGCTAAATGTGTCCACATGATTTAGTATGAATAAGCATTTAGTTGACAAATTTTACTTGAAGAGGGAAAGGTGGATTAGTTCCAACACAACAGCACCATCTTCTGGTTGGTGAAATGGAAGTAAGACAGAAAGTCACATCTGGCGTTAAAAAGCACTTAAACAGTTTAGTAATCCAGAAGGGTGGCAAACTAGAAAATTAGTTCCCAAATACTCTTAACAATGTTGGCAGTAAGTAAACACCCTCACAGACCAATCGTAGAATAAAACTTTTTTTAACTATAGGTCACTACTGGTCGTCATTCCACTTTTGCAATCACTGCAGCCATGCCCAGCCTCTCAGCTCTCTCATACTGTAGAACCCATCATGCCTTATGAAAGAAATTTCTTATCATGTAATCATAGTAACACCCATACCTGCCTGGGTGCGCATAAAGGCTCTCTGCTGTTCACACACAAAGTCAAAATTTGATGGGGGTGGTCATTGCTATCAAGGCCCTCAGAATAAGCCCCTTCCCTATCTCCCACTAATACTGGTTAGCAGTTAGGGAGCACCATCGTCTCTTATGGGTCCTAACAAATTGAAGAACAGATAAAAGAGCTAATGATGACTTAGCATCACCTTTCTGTTCCCCCAAAGTACAGGACTCCTTAGTACATTGTGTTGAGGTGGATCTAGGGCCTGAGGTCTCAGTGGTGCTTTAGACTATAGCTGCTGCCACCCTCTAAAGAAATCCAGACCAGCAGGCCCCATCAATGAAGAAATCTGACAGCTGCAAGGAGACTCTGAACTATTTCCAAATCTCTGCTGCCAGAACAGACCCCAGCAGCTGGTTTGCAGGTCTGCCTTCTTCAATGCAGTAACCCCACTCAAAGGCCCCTGGAGCCAGCCTTTTCCTGATTTCACTCATCAGATATGCCATTTGTCCTTCCATGAGGAGGACAAAGCAAGGGGGATAGAGAGTGGGGTCATACACTGTAACCACAACATTCCTCTCTCGGTGAGAAGCAAGATGAGACTCCTGGCCCATGGAGATGTAAGGATAAAGGAACAAGCATTTCTCCCAGATGCTCTCCACACAAATCCCCAGCCCCAAAATGCGCCTGAGGAGCGAGACCTTTGTCAGGGTTGCCTTTGCCTCCTCCCTAACCACAGTGCTCTGCACACATGGAAAAGTCTCCTAAACCATCTGGTTTCAAACTTTTTTGACCGTGACCTACAACAATACATTTTTATTACAACCCTGTACACATACATGTTCAGATTTGTACCTGAACAAAAGTTACATTTTTAAAAAAAGCAAACCTGCCTTTATTATATGGGACTTACACTGAACTTTTCTAACTTCTTCCTTTTATAAAAATGCTGATCACACTCACTAAAACGATTTCACAACCTAATGAGAGTGTGAACCATAGTCTGACAAACTGTTGTAAACATCCACTTTCATTCCAACCTCTGTGGTGCTGGCACGATCCCCTTCTCTGCTAACCCAGAATCAGACCCCCAGCAAGGGCCAAATAAAGGCCTCTCCTCAAAGTCATCCCCAACTAGTGCCCCGCATGTCCCAAACACCAATGAAGTAAAATAATAGCTATGAATAGTCCCCACTTTGAGAAGCCAAGTCTACTGGGTGAGACAATTAACAATCGATGAGTTTTAGCTCAGTCATCTCTCCTTCCTCTGAATACAAAAACACATGTCATCTGCATTCATTCCTTCATTCGTTCATCCCTGTGTTCATTCTTCGTCATTCACTCCACACCTTGACTCATTCCATTATCATTTGTGTAAACATTTAAATGTTTATCAAAAGATTAAATTATCAAATAGGATTTCTTTCTCTTTTTTTTTTTTTACAATCTTGTTTGTTAAGAAATAATTTTTATGAACTATAAATAAATTAGGAACTAAAGTGCACTGTCACCAATTCTTGGAAACCAATGGCCCATTTATTATTTTGTGCGGCATTTATAGATATGGCAGGTTCCCAGATAAATTCAATTTGGCCCCAATCTCTTAGCAAAGGCTATGAAATAGAGTAAATGCAAAGACCAACCTTCTAGACATTTAAAAATAAATAAAACCTGCCCTAGCCTATTTTCTCAGTGATTAGAGTGTTGGCCCACACACTGAAGGGTTGCGGGTTCGATTCCAGTCAAGAGCACATACCTTGGTTGCAGGCAGGCTAGTTCCTGGCCCCCAATAAGGGCACGTGCAGGAGGCAACCAATTGATGTGTCTCTCTCACATAGAAGTTTCTCTCTCTCTCTCTCTCTCTCTCTCTCTCTCTCTCTCTCTCTCTCTCTCTCTTTCTTTCCCTCCCCCATACCTCCCTTCCACTCTCTCTAAAAATCTATAGGGTGGGAAAATCCTCAGATGAGGATCAACAACAACAAAAAAACCTACTTGAATATGTCCACCTATTTTTGACTCTGCCACAATGCCACCATATACACATGAACAAGTGCCATTGAGTGTATCACCTCTGCCAACTATCAGGCTTTCCTATGGCTGCTCCCTGTTTGGTTGGCAAATTTGGCACTCAACACCTGAGAATTCTTTCAAAAGCCCCAAACTTTTAAAAGAAAATAAGTTAGACACAATATTTTATTTTAAAACTTGACTTAATAAAAAAACACTCCAAATCAATGTTACTGCAAGATCTGTACAAAGGACACAATTCAAATTCCTATTTTTAACACACAAATTCTGTGTTTCCACCTTCTAAATTCCCCTCCAGCCACTACACCACATGTACCAAAAAAATCCCAGTCATACCAAAGGATATGCTAGTCCCACTCTGCCAAAGCTTTCTCAGTCTTCCTCTACTAAACTAAATCCAACTCATTATTTGAGGAGCAGCACAGGCATCACCTACTCCAGGAAGTATTCCCTGCTGACCCTCTACTGTATCTCCATGCCAGCCTGAGCTGGTTCTCCCTCCCTTAGCATATGCTGATACACTAGTTGTCTAAATACTCATCTGCATTACTTGACTATGAATTCCTTGAGTGCAGAGATTATTATTTCAACTCTATTCCCCATCAAATTTAGTCCCTCAATTCTTCAACAGCAGGCAGGCAAATATTTATACAAAAAATAGCACTGCAGTTTCAAATGAAAACAATCTTTTCAAAAACCTTGTAAAGTATCTTCATAATTATTCTATGCTGTTACTATAAAAAACAACACTGAACATACAAACATAAAGTTTAGCAATATACAGTGAGAAATCAATAAGGAACAAAAGGCTTACACTCCATCTGAAAATATAATTACAAAAATGCATTCTTAAACATTATCGTGCTCATGCTATCAAGTGACTCAAACTTTTAAAAGTTTGGGGCTTTTGAAAGCTGGTGTGGCTTGGTGGTTGAGCATCAATCTATGAGCCAAGTCACGGTTCGATTCCCAGTCAGGGCATATGCCGGGGTTACAGGCTCGATCCCTAGTAGGGGGCATGCAGGAGGCAACCAGTCAACGATTCTCTCTCATCATTGATGTTTCTATCTCTCTTTCCCTCTCCCTTCCTCTCTGAGACCAATAAAAATATTTTTTAAAGAATTAATTTAATGCCCTGGCCAGTGTTTCTCATTGGTTAGAGCATCAGCCTGCACACCAAAGGGTCATGGGTTCGATTCCTGGTCAAAGGCACATACCTGGGTGCAGGTTCAATCCCAGGCCCCAGGTCGTGGCATGTTTGGGAGGCAACCAATCTATGTGTCTCTCCCACATCAATGTTTTATTCTCTCTCTCTCTCTCTATCCTCTTTCTTCCCTTTCCTCCCTCTCTTCCACTCTAAAAAAAAATAAAACAAAAAAAGTCAATGGAGGGAATATCCTCAGGTAAGGATTAACCAAAAATAATATAAAAAAATAATTAACTGCCGAAACTGGTTTGGCTCAGTGGATAGAGCGTCGGCCTGCGGACTGAAAGGTCCCAGGTTCGATTCCGGTCAAGGGCATGTACCTGGGTTGCGGGCACATCCCCAGTAGGAGATGTGCAGGAGGCAGCTGATCGATGTTTCTCTCTCATCGATGTTTCTAACTCTCTATCTCTCTCCCTTCCTCTCTGTAAAAAATCAATAAAAAAATATATATATATATATATAAAAATAATAATTAACTTAAAATAGTAAAAATGTGGATATAACTTAAACATCTAAAAGGGATATAGTTATATATGCCATATGTATCTGTACAATGTAATATAATGTATTCATTTAAAGAAAACTTTTTAAATTTTTTTTATTGGTTTTTAGATAGAGAGGAAGGGGGAGAAACATTCATGAGAGAGAAACATTGACTGGCTGCCTCCTGCATGCCCCCTACTGGGCTCAAAACCCGGGCATGTGCCGTGGCTAGGAATCAAACCTGGGACCTTTTGGGTCCATGAGACAATGCTCATCCACTAAGCCACACCAGCTGGGCTAAAGAAAACCAGGAGTAAAACAGAGGAAACAAAAAAATATATATTTTTTGGCCCTAGCCAGTTTGGCTCAGTGGATAGAGCGTCGGCCTGTGGACTGAAGGGTCCCGGGTTCGGTTCCAGCCAAGGGCATATGCCAGGTTTGCTGGCTCGATCCCCAATAGGGGGCATGCAGGAGGCAGCCTATCAATGATTCTCTTTCATCACTGATGTTTCTATCTTTCTCTCCCTCCTTCTCTGAAATCAATAAAAATATATTTTAAAAATTTTTTTTGAATGATAGGCTTAATCATATAAATAATTACATTAAATGTCAACAGACTAAATACTCCAATTAAAAATCACTCATTAGGATAAATAAAAAAGCAAGACCCAACTATACGCTATCTACAACTATATGCTATATACACACATAGGCTAACAATAAATAAAAGGAAGATATACCAGCCAAACATAAAAAACATAAGAAGAGGCCCTGGCTGGGGAGCTCAGTTGGTTAGAGTGTCATCCCAATATGCCACAGTTGTGGATTTGATTTTCGGTCAAGGCACATGCAAGAAGCTACCAATGACTGCATAAAAAAGTGGAACAACAAATTGATGTTTTTCTCTCTTTAAAAAAGAAAAGTAATTAAAAAAATTTTAATGCAAAAAACTAACAAAGTAGACAGTACAGCAAACAATACAGAAAAACAAAATAAACCAGAAGCTGATTTTTTAAAATCAACAAAATCAGTAACCCCTAGGTAGAGTGACCCAGAAAAAAATAAGAACACAAATCACTAATATCACAAATGAAAAGCAGTTACCACCACAGATTTTGCACAAATTACAAGGATAACAAAAGGCACAGGTAAAGTTTAAAATTACAAGCAGCCTTTTAGCAAAACATTGCTAAATAATCACTTCAAAAGAGTCATATCCACAACTCTAATTTTCATCTGTTAAATGAAATCAAAAGCTATGCTTTTAAAAGTCCGATTTAATAAAAGCGCATTCATACTTTGGGCTGAAATGAAGCCAAGATTCTACCCAACCCCAATAAATCATCCTGAACAAGCTCTTAAAACAGCATATCAAGAATTTATATAACTCGTTGAATTTGGGCTGGCTTTACAAAATAATTGTTAGGTTTCTAACTCCAATCTTCAGCTTTCAAAATAAATCAAAGCTAATACTATAAAAACTATAGGCAGAGAGAAAATGTCTTATAACATTCAAGGACACTCAAGACAATGTCTATATATTGAGAGTATGACTAGAATGTTTGCTTTGAAATATTGAGCTCTTTCCCCATTTAACAAAACTATGTTAGGAATTTAAAAATATTAAATATGAATGAGCTATATATTTCTTATTTAAGGTAATTTCTTATTTGACTACTTTGAGGAAAAAATCTTAAATGTGGAGACTAAGTTATCTTCTCCAATGTATCAAGTCCCATATTGGCCACCTACCGTTATTTTTTTTTAAATATATTTTTATTGATTTCAAAAAGGAAGGGAGAAAGAGATAAAAATATCAATGATGAGAGAGAATCATTGATCAGTTGCCTCCTCCACGCCCCCTACTGAGGATTGATCAAGCACCAGGACATGTGCCCTTGACTGGAATCAAACCCGGGACCCTTCACTCCGCAGGGTGATGCTCTATCCACTGAGCCAAACCAACTAGGGCTGGGAAATGTTTTTTATTTTGGCCGCCTACTGTCGTATATGAAGAGTGAGAAGGGAAGAAGGCTGACTATATGGCTTGTATGGGTTATCACTATCTGAACACCCAAAGCCACCAGGGACCCTCACCTTCACAGCAGCAGCAGAAAAAATAAAAAATAAATAAAAAAGAATCACAATACATGGCACTCAGTAGAAAGGTTTTAATAAATAGTATGATAAGGATTCCTAGAAAAAGAGAGCTCTCATATTCAAAATGTTGAAAATAAATTTTTTCAAAATCTCGATTAGACTCAGTACAGTAATATCAAAAGAAAAAGATAGGTGTCACTTAAAAAGCAACTCCATGAATGTAAATAAAAAATTGCTTGTGCCTGCCCAGTATTGTCCAGTGGTTGGAGTGTCAGCTTGTGCACCTCAGGGTCAAAGGTTCGATTCCCTGTCAAGGGCACATGCCTGGGTTGCGGATTCCCTCTCCGCCCCTGGTAGGGGCTCATGTGGGAGGTGGCCAGTCAATGTGTCTCTCTCACATTGACGTTTCTCTGTTTCTTTCTCTCTCTCTCTCTCTCTCTCTCTCTCTCTCTCTCTCTCTCTCTCTCTCTCCCCCTCTCTCTCCCCCTCTCTCTCCCCCTGTCTCTCCCCCTCTCTCTCTCCCTCTCTCTCTCCCTCTCTCTCCCCCCTTCCTCCTTCTCTCCTTCCCTTTCACTTGAAAGCAATGGAAAAAATATCTTCAGGTGAGGATTAATAACAACAAAAAAAGCTTGTAACTGGGCCAAAGAAGCCATTATGAACTGCTTGCTATATAAATAGGCATTTAATGATTTTTCCAATGTTACAATATTGATCTAACAGATCCTCCGTTTCCGCAGAAATGAATAAGTAATTTAAGATTATATTAATAGGGTTTACAGCACATAAGAATGATTACCATAAAGAACAGATTTTAAATTGTCTTTCAGTGAAGCATATGCATAATTTTAGAAAGCACAGCAAAAGACCAGAGACAGTAGATATATCTGTCACGTGCAAAAACACATTTCTAAGTCATAATACCTTGAATATCATTTATTAAGATAAATAAATATTTAACAAACACTTACTAATGTCAGACAATACTATCCTAAGCACTGAAAACATGATGGTGAACAAGAAATATGGTCCCTGCACTAAAAGAGTTTACAGTCTATCGGGGAAGAAAAACAAGGTGTGTCAATAAAGGATGCCAGGCTAGCCCAGAAAACAGGGTACATTCCCCTTCAAATGAAGCCAGAGAAGACATCCGGAGAAGTGGATATTGAAGCTGAGACGAGGGGGGAAGTAGGACACAGCCTGGCTCGAAAGGGACCTAGGTGATTATCGAGTAAAAGATGGCTTCTGCCAAAGAACACTATGGTCATGTGCAAACGTCCAGGTATTTATGTTAAGAGTTGCCTCTTGTGTAAAAAGAGAGACAACAGTGGAAAATTACACTTTACTAGTAAAGCTGCATATATCAAAAGACAATAGGCATTTCTACTTCTTAATCTCTGAGGAAAAGGGTAAAGAGGTCCTAATGTCATCTTGGCCTATTCCCCATATTACCCATTCAAACACACATTTATTTATTCATGCCACAGTGTGTGCCAGGCACCAGAGGATTCAATGGTGAATAAGGTGGACTTAATATTATCCTCAGGGAAACAACACACATAGGCAAACAATCAAATTAGAGTGCTTCTGTGGCTACCGGATTCATTGACTAGAATACTGAGCTTAAAACCCACTGTTTGAAGACTCTTTCAAATAATAAGTAAGGGAGAAATCATTATTGGACATCAAATATGGTATAATAGGAACATTACAAGAAGCTTTGACACCCTGTACACATAAACAAGAATTATGCTTGCATTTTCAAGTACTAATTAGTGTTTTACAGATGCCAATGCACTTTTACACACTCATTTTTACTGTACAAGGCAAGAGGCCAAGCAGATCCTATATAATAAAAGCCTAATATGCTAAGTGTCCAGTTGTCAGGTTGGCCGTTCAACCAATCAAAGCGTAATATGCTAATGATATGCTAAGGCCACTCAACCGCTCGCTATGATGTGCATTGACCACCAGGGGGCAGACTCTATGACCAGTAGGTTAGCTTGCTGCTGGGGTCTAGCTGACCAGGACTGAGCAAGATGGGCCAGACATACCCTGGAGCCCTCCCACAGTCCCTCCCTAACTGGCCAACCTCCCATGTCCCACCCCGGCCCCAATCATGTACCAATGGGGTCCCTCTCGCAATCTGGGACCCCTCGGGGGATGTCTGGCTTTTATTATAATACTCTGTAGAAGTTTTCATATATAATTACTCCTATAGTTACATTATCAGAATTGTTAGTTTTAGTATGTGACATTTTGTTAAATAAAAAGAAAAAACTTAGATATATCACTTCAAAATTTCATACCTTTTATATTATTAAGCACCATGAAACTTGAAATCTATTTGTATAAGTAGCTTAATACTACATATTTTCTTCAGTATTTTATTCAATAACTTTTCATCCTAAGAAAATGAAATGCTTTGTGATGGTTAATACCAAAATTATTTAGGGTTCAACTAGAGATGTGATACTCAATCTTTTTATAATCCTACTAGGGGCCCGGTGCACGAAATTCGTGCACTGGGTGTGTGTGTGGGGGGGGGGAGTGCCCCTCAGCCCAGCCTGCCCCCTCTCACATACTGGGAGCCCTCAGGCGTTGACCCCCATCACCCTCCGATCGCCTGATCGGCCCCTTACCCAGGCCTGATGCCTCCGCCAGAGGTGTCAGGCTTAGACAGGTGACCCCCTTCTCCCCCTGATCACTGGCTCTGGCCCCCGCCCAGGCCTGAGGCCTCTGGCCCAGGAATCATGCCTGGGCAGAGGACCCCCATCTCCCTCTGATCGCTTGCTCCACCCCCCGCCCAAGCCTGACGCCTCTGACCCAGGCTTCAGGCCTGGGCAAGGGGACCATCATATCCCCCCAATCCCCGGCTCCGCCCCCCACCCAGGCCTGATGCCT
The DNA here is from genome assembly GCF_963259705.1 of Myotis daubentonii. NCBI lineage: Eukaryota > Metazoa > Chordata > Mammalia > Chiroptera > Vespertilionidae > Myotis > Myotis daubentonii. The sequence continues at coordinate 24,994,901 of NC_081843.1, forward strand.
CGGCCAGAGGAGTTGACCCTCATCACCCTCCGATCACCAATCACCGGATCGGCCCCTTGACCAGGCCTGAGGCCTCTGGCAGAGGTGTCAGGCCTGGGCAGGGGACCCCCAGCTCCCTGCGGTTGCAGGCTCCGCCCCTGCCCAGGCCTAACACCTCTGGCCTAGGCGTCCGGCCCGGGCAGCGGGGACCCGCAGCTGCAGCGGCCCCGCGATCGTGGGCTTCGCTTTAGGCAAGGGCAAGGGACCCCTAGCTCCCGGGACTGCCAGCTTCGACTGTGCCCAGCTCCCATCGCTGGCTCCACCCCTACTTCCTGCTATCACTGGCCAGGGTGGAAAAGGCACCTGATTCTCCGATCATGGCTGGGGGGCAGGGCAAAGGCGGCCCCAGGGCCGCCTTTGCCCTGCCCCCCAGCTCTTAGCTCCCCCCTGGGTTTCCGATCACTGTCAGTGGCAGGGGGCTTCTTCCTGCTTTCCCTTTCGCCTCCCTGCATTGTGCCTACATATGCAAATTAACCGCCATCTTGTTGGCAGTTAACTGCCAATCTTAGTTGGCAGTTAATTTGCATATAGCCCTGATTAGCCAATGAAAAGGGTATCGTCGTACGCCAATCACCATTTTTCTCTTTTATTAGATAGGATTTTAAAAGCAAACAACATAGTCCAGCCAGTGTGGCTCAGTGGTTGAGTGTCAACCCATGTAACTGGAGGTTGCAGGTTTGATTCCCCAGTTGCTATCTCAATCCCCAGCAGGGGGCATGCAGGAGGCAGCCAATAGATGTTTCTTTCCATCTCCACATATCCCCTCATCTCTCTCTCTCTCTTAAAAAAATAAAGAAAAGAAAAAAATGTTTAAGCAAACATAGGTTTCAGTTTATTTGCCTATAAAACAATATTTTATACAAGTTTAATGGAATAAATAGATCACAAAAATTTATAAATACATGAGAAAACTAGAGACCAAAGGGTCAATACAGGCATCATTTTTTGTTCCCCATCCCTCTCAATTTGCTACTCCTAACCTACAAGTAAATCTGCAACTCATTTTATTAAACTGATAAGAACAGATACTACACTTGATCTTAGCCAAAAGGCCGAGAAGCGATGCAACTCATTTTAGGAAAAAAAAAAAAAAATGCAATGGAAAAGGAACAGAATGGAGGTAAGTAAAAAAAGATATTATGTAGTATGTATAAAGAATCAATAAATTTGTCTTACTTTCTTTTCTAAACATGACTCACTAATTATTTTCTTTATTTTATAGACAATTTCAAAACATACCAGGCTGCAATGCTTGTGAATCAGCTGATTGAACCCACTAAGGGTGTGGGGGGGCAAGCTTCCACTTTAATTAATAAACAAAACAATGTCCAAAACACTTACCAATTTGTACTTGCTCAGGCTGACTGAGAGAAACAAATGCTGACGTGTCATCAATCCATGATACCTGAATGTTTCCTGTAATATTGTATTAAACGTAAAGTGAACACTTGACCATTTCGATAGCTATCAGATTTCATTTATATCTCTGTTATATTTCGGTATATGTGTTAATTTAGAGAAATATGAGGTGGTTTAAAATACAATCAAAATCTATTCACTATTAAAAGGTAATCATAAATCTACCACAGCAGTTATTTCAGTTAAAACTTCCAAGAAGAAAAAAAAAGGAGCTTTAAAATTTGTTTTAATAAACAAAAGAAATATCCTTCATGATTTGTATCCTGCCAGAGCTGGAAACTTTGTTCCTATCAAGATCACTAACAAAATTCAGAGAGCACATAAGTTAAAAAACACAACAATTTCTTTTCAAAGACACAAATTTTGAAAATTACGAATGGGAAACATGAAATGAATCAATGTAGCAAAAAATAAGAAAAAGTCAATTTGATCTCAAGCCAGGTAAAGAAAACAGATAACAGAATAAAGGAAAAGGAAAAGAAGGTGTCAGACAGAGAAAACAAGACAGTCTAACAGAGAGGAAAAAACACACAGAGAGGGGCAGAAAGCAGTATAGTAAAACAAAATGATTTTCACAGAGACTAATCGTCAAGAATGGCTAAGTGTAAACAGAATGGAATATAGGAGAGCACTAAGGAGAAGGAAAGAGGAATGGATTAGGAAATGGCAGAAAACTGAAGAGAAAATCAGAGATCTAATTATTATACTACAACTCTTTAAAATAATACCGAAAACTGAAATTTTAAAAAACGGGTAAACAGCCCTAGCCTGTTTGGCTCAGTCAGACTGAAAGGTCTCGGGCTAGATTCCAGTCAAGGGCATGATCCCCAAGCATGAACCTGGGTTGCAGGCTCAATCTTCGGGCCTGGTCGGGGTGCATGCAGGAGGCAACCATTTATGTTTCTCTCTCTGTCTCTTCCCCTCCCACTCTCTCTAAAAATCAATGGAAAAATATCCTTGGGTAAGGATTAACAACAATAACAAAAAAGGGTAAACACACTGGAATTTAGCAATGAAAAACTGTTTTAATTCCAACTAAATTTTAGAAGGCTAGGAAACTAGTTTATTTTACTATCATAGGATAAAACTCCCCCTTCCTGCTGCACAATGAGGTGCCATAATGACTTAATTAGAAAGTCACTATTATTCTGTTGCCTCTCTATCCAGTATGCTGTCTTTGACATCTATAATAATAAAAGAGTAATATGCTAATTAGACAGGACTGCAGAATAGCGGAACAACTGGGGCTGAGAGGGCTGAGCCCCTTGCATAAATTTCATGCATCGGGCCTCTAGTAAATAATAATAGCTAACATTTATTAAGTAGTTACTATATGCCACATACTATTCTAAATGCCTTCCATGGATTAGCTCATTTAATCCTCGTGACATGTCTATGAAACGGGTGGCATTATTATTATTTTATCATCATCATCGTCATCATCACCATCATCATCAGCTCCGATGAGGAAACAAAGATACAGAGGGGTTACTTATCCAATATCACAAAGTAATTTTCTTTAATTAAAAATTTTTTTTAAATTTACTCAGAACGTTCTACTTAATTTAGCCAATTAAAGTTTGACTATACGGAGATAAGAACGTAACAATAAAAGATGAGAAGCAACATCAAAAGCTTTCAAAAGAAATGAGCTGTGAAATTCAACTGCATTTCTATACCTGTATTTAAGTTTAAAAGCAGAACTAGAATTTTAGAAGACATGTAGATTATCTGCAAAGATTAGGATAACTTTCCAAAAATATGCCTGCTTTCACTTACTTTTCTAAAATTTAAGTGTGTAAAGGTTTTACTTAAAAAGCTAATATATATATAAAAAAAATAAAAAATAAAAAATAAAAAAAAAGCTAATATAGCCCTGACCGGTTTGGCTCAGTGGACGGGACATTGGCCTGCGGACTGAAGGGTTCCAGGTTCGATTCCGGTCAAGAACATGGTTGCGGGCACATCCCCAGTACGGGGTGTGCAGGAGGCAGCTGATCAATGTCTCTCTCTCATCGATGTTTCTGGCTCTCTATCCCTCTCCCTTCCTCTCTGTAAAAAAATCAATAAAATATGTATTTTTTAAAAAGCTAATATATACTTATTTTAGAAAATACAGAAAGCATAAAGAAAAAAATCCTATCTAAAACATTCAGTGATACTAGTATGATATTTCTTTTCAGTCCAGTTTCTATACGAAGTTTGTAAAAAAAATAATTTTAGTTACACAGGAATCCTACTTTGTATCTGCTTTTTACTCTAAATGCTAAAATATATAATTACTTTATCATCTTTTAATAAACTTCAAATATTTTTGTTTTTTTTAATATATTTTTATTAATTTCAGAGAGGAAAGGAGAGGGAGAGATAGAAACATCAATGATGACAGAAAATCATTGATGGGCTGCCTCTTTCATGCTCCCCACTGGGGATCAAGCCCATAACCCAGGCATGTGCCCTGACCTGGAATTGAACCCTGACTTCCTAGTTCATAGGTCTATGCTCAACCATTGAGCCATGCATATTAATATTCTCTTATGCCCCCAAATACCTCTGATCACCTCGACCAAAAGAAGAGCAAAGTGTTAAAAGGACATCTACACTTGTGAGTTACTTACCAAAGGCACTAAAAAGCTGGTAAAGGTCACTGGTTTTCCATTCTTTGGGGAATGTCACATGGAGAACATGATCACGTTTAGGTTGTACTACAAGACAAATTTTTGATAAAACGCTGATAGCTGAAAAGTGAACTATATATCAAGGGTTCTCTAAGTCCACACTAACTTGGGGAATTATTATGAATGCTTCCTGATTATCAGACAACTCCTAAAAGCATTCTTAGGAATGGCAGTACTCTGCCATCTTAACCTAGACATCAGGCTCTGATATTTTATAGAACCCACAATAATAAAAATTCTATGCAGAAACATCTTTGCTCATGAAGTTCCTGTGAAAATTATTTAAAGAAAACAAAACCAAAAAAAACAGCTTCTCGGTTTGAGAAGTTTCACTAAACATTTAACTTTCTCCTTTTAATCTAGTTGTCCACATGTTTATTAGCTAAAACACACACCACAGTGTTCAAATTAAATGGGCTAATTGTGTTTAAGTAAAAGCAGTCCTAAGTCAAAATTCTGTGTTCTAATACCAGACCCGCCACTGAACTGTGCAACTCCAAGCAAGAGAACTAACCACTCTAACCAATCATGGTTATAAATTGGGAATGACGATATTTACCTTGCCAAACTTTTATGAGAATGACAGATTAAAATGTAAATCTAATATGGAGCGCATATCATCAAGTATAGTTTACCCATTCCTATATCCCTGTAGTACATATTAAGACCAACATCCAAAGGCTTGGAAAAGAGCAATGGGGCAATGTGGATAGAGTACAGATTAATCAGAAGAAGAAGCAACCACCTCCCAAATATATTAGCTTTACAAGGTTTTCAATAACAAAATCACCTACTAAACTAAAATATACAGTACTCCAATAATTATAAAATAGAGAACTTACTGTTACTGATATAGATAACACATCTTAAAATCTACTATGCATTTATATGAAATTATAAATTTAGAGTTCTGAGTGAAACAAAATTATGGTGATATATTTTTAATTCAACTTACGCATAAACTGGAAAATGTAAGTAAAAAGATGAGTTAATCAAGGCTCAAGGGTACCATTAACTTAAGCATACTATCCATATCAACCACAAAAATCACTGCCTTTTTTTAAGTGATAAAGCTCTTTCTTCAGTCATACTTTTCCTATTATCCCTTCCAGACCACATACTTAAATGTGCAGATGCATAAGAAAATAAATTTCACTTACAGTCTGGGCCTTCCAAGTTTAGATAGGGAATATCCATGACTCTCATTAGAAATAACCTACAAAAAGAAAGGTAATGAACAAATTAATATTTAAAAAAAACAAACAGGCATCTATTAAATATTTTAGAAATTTCTTAATCAAATTATTCTGTTTTAAAAATCATCTTAAAAGCTCTTAGGATTCATTTCAACAATTTTTCTCTATGGCTAAATATCTATCATATTAAAAAAAAAATGAACCTCGGGTATCCCCAACACCTACAACAGTTCCTAGCACTCAGTGGCCGTTAAATGAATGGAATTAGTAAGCAGGATCTAAAGAAAGTCCTTATAAAGCTGCCTGTCAGTCCAGAGAAAATGAAAGAAAACCAATATTTTAGTGCTAAACATCTTACCAACCAATAAGCAATTGTTCCCTAAATTGTAGAGGTTACCCCTCTAGTTGCTGTTTTGTAAATTAAGAATAACAGCAGAGATGTCTTTTTTACAGAAAATTATCACACTGACATAAACCATTGCAGTCATTTTATGTATAACTTCAAAATGGAAACAAAGGCACTTAAAAAGAGTACTTGTAAAGTACAAGTCTCTAAGGCCACTCAATTTTCTCTTATTTGCAAGATTATGGACAAAACATCAGACATTCTGTTGTATGTGAGATGATTTTAATGAGTTTTATTTAGATAACGATATATTGTGTACTTCTGGTAGAGACTGCATTATACAGCAAATTAAAAAGGCAATCCAAGTGCCCAACAAGCAATTAGTTTGGCTTCACTGACCCACAATTAAGGCATTTTATTAGCAGCCATTCAAAAGCCAAGCAAGGCATGATCCAGTTTACAAATGGAACCATCAGTCTGAATAACACTGATCCATTAACACTAGAAAAAAAAGAAGTCATGGTACTCTGTGGTTTGAAAACTTGTTGCCTAGCCTACAATTTAATAAACCAAATCCTATGGCTAAGAAACAAAATTTATTTTTAGTGCACTAATTTAAGCTCAAGTATACTATTCTGGCTCTGATAGCTATTTTACCCAATTTAATTAATACTGCAATGCCAATAGACAATAAAGCATATAAAGCACATAACACATAGGCAGTTCTCTCGGAAGTAGCTATTCTTACTACTGCCAACCAGAACCTGGAAAGATATTCCTCAGTTAGAAAGCTCAGTTAGAAGTACTTTTATGCTTCATACTAGAGGCCCGATGCACAAAAATTCATGCAAGAGTAGGCCTTCCTTCCCCCGGCTGCAGGCACCGGCTTCCCTCCAGCACCCCGGACCCAAGCTTCCCTCCTCCAGCCGCTGGCAGGCACCTGGAACCCAGGCTGGCTTCCCCAGGCTGCCCGCAGGCACCCAGGATGGGGCTGCCCCCCTCCCCGCCCCCGACTACTCCCCCCATCTCCCAGCTTCAGGAAAGACATATGGTCTAATTAGCATATTACCCTTTTAGTATTATAGATAACTTCAAATTCTCCATTTAGTAACTTGAGCAATGGTCCCCAAATTCTAAAAGCCAAATCAAAAATACTTTATTTTAAAAGTTAACAAGACATATCAAGTACTGTAAAAATAATTTTATTTTTTTTACCCTAATTTCAACCAACAAAATGTTCCTGGCTATACTGCCAGATACACCAATAATCAAAATCAACCTCAAGATTTAATAATATGTGGGAGTGATAAATTATAGTTCATCATTTCAACAGAACATTAAACAATCAAAATAACTTTTGAAAACTTCACAACATGAAAAATTGTGATACAATTTCAAGTTTTAAATAAGCACAAAAGTTTATACTGCAATTACAGCTTGGTAAAATATTTATGTCATTAAAGCAAAAATGAAAAATACCTCCATCCCAAGAAAAAAAGCCAATGGTTTTGTGAAACTGAACTCTGTTTTTCAAAATTCTTTTACTATTATTTTTAAACTTAAAAAAATAATAATAAAGGCTACCAGAAGTGAGAGGCCAGGGTAAATAACTAGAGACTTTCTTAGAGAAAGCCCAGCTGGAAGAGCCAACTGAATCAATCTTATGCATCCTGTGTACCACCTCACCTGTTGTGAAGGAGGGGAATATATATATAATACATATTGTTTTTGTGATTAATCACTACGCTTTATGTTCAATTTGTAACAATGAAAATACATCCTGCATATCAGATATTTACATTACGATTCATAACAGTAGCAAAATTACAGTTATGAAGTAGCAACGAAAATAATTTTATGGTTGGGGGTCACCACAACATGAGGAACTGTATTAAAGGGTCGCGGCATTAGGAAGGTTGAGAACCACTGATCTAGAGGGTATTATGCTAAGTGAAATAAGTCAGAGAAAGACAAATACCATATGATTTCACTTGTATGTGAAATCTAAAGAACAAAATAAACAGATACAGAGATAAAACAAAGTTTCGAGATCAGAGGCAGGGTAGGTGGCTGGGTGAAAAAGTACAAATTGGTAGTTACAAAATAGTCACGGGGATATAAAGTACAACATAGGGAATATATTGTAATCTATATATATAAAAGGCTAATATGCAAAGTGTCCCCTCGGGAGTTCGACTGGGAGTTCGATCGCTCGCTATGACGTGCACTGACCACCAGGGGGCGGCGTGGAATGAAGGAAAGCCCCAGCCAGCAGCCAGAAGGCCCCCATTAGCCCTGATCACCGGCCAGGCCTACGGACCCTACCCGTGCACAAATTTTGTGCACTGGGCCTCTAGTAGCTATATATAATGCCAGGTAGATATTAGAACTATCAAGGAGATCACTTTGTAAATTATATAACTGTCCAACCACTATTCAATATACCTAAAACTAACATAAAATAATGTTGAACATCAACTGTAATTGAAAAATTTAAAAAGTTATCTTTTATCAAGCAATATACAGGCTATTTGTTCTCTAAAATTTCATCTAACTTTGAAATATCATCTTTCATTAAAATAAGTAAAACTGATTCTCAGTTAAAATACTCAAAAGATTTTTTTAGTTAGTTAAGCCTATACTATCTTGGTTGCTTACTTGATACTTTAACTAAATAGAAGCCCTTTTCAAATGAATTATTAATAGCACTTCTCACTCTTCCCGTAGGCTTCCACCTTCGTGTCTGGGCTTTAGAGAGAAATGAATAGCTCCAAACCCTGGAAGAACACGAAAACCAACTCTGTGTGTGACTTGGCAGACAGTGCCGCTGGAGAGAGCCATGCAATTGGAAAACCAACTCTAAAACTGTAGCTGAGCATCTGTGGAACTGAACCAAAGTAAACTCTCCAATGGCCTTCCATCCCCTTACTCAGGGCTATTTGCAAGCCACTGCTCTGGTAACATCCGTGCCCTTTTAAAGTGAAATTAAAACATTTGATTATATGAAATGCCTCATACAAACTGGCTGTCAAAAGGCCTACACTGACTCCCTGGCATGATTTGATAAAATACTTCACATATGGATCGCTGCACTAGGCAGTTTTCATTTTAACATGTGAGGAAATGCACTGGAAAAGCAGAAATGCTAATAAATATTTGAAAGGATGCCCCTTCACTGTGAATTGCATTGAAGAGCAATTTCTCCTAGAAGGCCTTTCTTTGGGAAATTTCAAAAAGGCACTTGGCCCAACACTTTCATGAAACGTTTTCTCTATTTTAGTAAAGATTCAATATGGCTATAATTGGGTGAAGACATTTAAGACCATGCGGGAGTCTCGCCACATTCCCGCAAACTTTCTGATGAACCGTATTTTAGCACTTCTTCTCTAAAGGAGTGACACCGACTCTGTCAAAGACTAAAATTAAGGATGTGAGGGCGATCTGGCTGCAACATCTGTCACCCCATTGATCGCCAGGGTTGATTCGGCTGATCTGGCTGGCTAGGCGGGTGTCCCCCTCCTCCCTCACCGATCCATGTGCGTCCCTCCCGAAGCTGCGCGCTCTGTCGAAGAGGACGACCTTCCCTCCTGAGGAGAGGACCGGTCTTCGGTCAAGGGTATACGAGTAGCTGCGCTCCCCTGCTAGAACCTCCAAACAAGCTCTCAAAGACTAAAATTAAAATTCCCATTTGATACAACAGCCAAATTTATACCAGAATTTTATCCTAATAAACTGTATAACTCAAGTTGACATTCCAGATGCCATAAAACAGTGGTTCTCAACCTTCTGGCCCTTTAAATACAGTTCCTCATGTTGTGACCCAACCATAAAATTATTTTCGTGCCCTGACCAGCATGGCTCAGTGGATAGAGCATCGGCCTGCAGACTGAAGGGTCCCGGGTTCGATTCCCAGTCAAGGGCATATGGTTGCAGGCACATCCCCAGTAGGGGGTGTGCAGGAGGCAGCTGATCAATGTTTCTCTCTCATCGATGTTTCTAACTCTCCCTCTCCCTTCCTCTCTTTAAAAAATCAATAAAATCCATTTTTTAAAAAATTATTTTCATTAATGTTGCTACTGTTATGAATCGTAATGTAAATATCTGATATGCAGGATGGTCTTAGGCGACTCCTGTGAAAGGGTCGTTCGACCGCCAGAAGGGTCGTGACCCACAGGTTTGAGAACCACTGCCATAAAACAAATTTTAGCCCTTTTGGCATTTGTCAGTTTTTTTTATACATTCTATGATTATACATCTGGTGGTGCTGTTTATCTCGGCTTTCAAACATGTCTGGAAAGATCCAAGGATAAAGCAGACAGGGTGACTTGAGCTCAGCCTCTTAATAGGCTACGCAGTGTAGGCTATGTCCAACACCTTTATCTCCAGAGTCACCTCTGTTGCTGATAAGCTGAATGGCACTCACAGAAAGTCATCTGCTAACATTCTTTTCCGACCAAGGAAGTATGACACTGTGACCTTGACTGTGTAAGAAAGCTCACTATTCACAAAAAAATTTCATTTCAGATATAAAACTTCGTAGGGGCCTTGAGCCCTTATCCAAATGTGGTTCCCCAGAAAAGCAACAGCGACATCACCTGGGAACTTGATAGAAATGCAAATTCCTGGACCACACCTAATCCTATTGCCTCAGAAACTCTGAGGATTGAGAATCACTAGTTAATAAGAAAAGAGTATGTTCAAGGTTGTATGGTTAATTGTCATTAATGCCTGGGTAATTTGGGCCAACTTCTCCAAAAAAAGTATTAGTGTTAATGACTTTTTTATATTAAATGTTTTTGGCTTAGAAAAACACAAAACTATTAAAACATATACCAAGGACTACCTCAAAGTCCAGGAAAGCGATAATATAAGGCTTCTACTACTTCCTGAAACCAGGTCAACTATAGCAAGAAACTAGGTTCTATGCAAGAAGTAAATTGGGGGAAGTTACTGTTCTGGCAGCTATTTTTCTCATTTTTTTATATATATATATTTTTTTATTGATTTTTTACAGAGAGGAAGGGAGAGGGTCAGAGAGTCAGAAACATCGATGAGAGAGAAACATCAATCAGCTGCCTCCTGCACACCTCCCACTGGGGATGTGCCTGCAACCAAGGTACATGCCCCTGACCGGAATCAAACCTGGGACCTTTCAGTTCGCAGGCCAACGCTCCATCCACTGAGCCAAACCGGCTAGGGCTATTTTTCTCATTTTTAAGAAGAAAGAATAAAAGACTACTTATACTACTTTCTTGGCAACTCACTGGCAAAAGTCCAACCTGTTTCTGTAAATTGGCCACAAATGAACACCTCCAACATTAAACTTGAGCCAATAATGCAGCACTGCAGACTGGCAAACAAAGCATCAGACACCTCTAAAATTTATCAAAATTCTCCAACCTTACCAACAAGTTTCAGACACAGATTCTGGTAACCACAAAACACGTTAGGCTGTTTTAAGAAGTACACAAGATCAAAGGTTATCCTTTGATGACACCAGCTTATCTGAACCACTCCCTGGATGTCCACGAATAAAATCAGATTGCAAAACAATGCCAGTATTAACCCATTTTTATGCAGCTGAGCTCAAGAAAACAAAAACCACAGAAGTGATATTCAAAAATTCATGCAAAAATTCCTGATGGTGATTCAGGAATACTATGTCCAAGAGGCTCAGATCTCAGGGAACTGAAAAGGTCATTAAAGTTCTTTAAAATTCTACATTACCAAATCTATGGAAAAAATCCATGATTCTATTCAGAAATAAAAGAAAATATTTAATTCTGCTCTTTTTTTTAAATTAAGTCTTTATTGTTCAGATTATTACATTTGTTCCTCTTTTCTCCCCCCATAACTCCCCTCCTCCCAGTTCCCACCCCACCCTCCACCCTCACTCCCCACCCACTGTCTACATCCATAGGTGCACGATTTCTGTCCAGTCTCTTCCCGCATCTCCCACACCCCTTTCCCCCCCAACAATAGTCAGTCCATTCCCTTTCTATGTCCCTGATTCTATTATGATCACCAGATTATTTGTTCACTTGATTCTTAGATTCACTTGTTGATAGATGCATGTTTGTTGTTCATAATTTGTATCTTTACCTTTTTCTTCTTCTTCCTCTTCTTAAAGGATACCTTTCAGCATTTCGTATAATACTGGTTTGGTGGTGATGAACTCCTTTAGCTTTTCCTTATCTGTGAAGCTCTTTATCTGACCTTCAGTTCTGAATGACAGCTTTGCTGGATAAAGTATTCTTGGTTGTAGGTACTTGGTATTCATCACTTTGAATATTTCTTGCCATTCCCTTCTGGCCTGCAAAGTTTCTGTTGAGAAATCAGCTGACAGTCGTATGGGTATTCCCTTGTAGGTAACTGAGTTTCTTTCTCTTGCTGCTTTTAGGATTCTCTCTTTGTCTTTTGCTCTTGGCATTTTAATTATGATGTGTCTTGGTGTGGTCCTCTTTGGATTCCTTTTGTTTGGGGTTCTCTGCGCTTCCTGGACCTGTAAGTCTATTTCTTTCACCAGGTGGGGGAAGTTTTCTGTCATTATTTCTTCAAATAGGTTTTCAATATCTTGCTCTCTCTCATCTTCTGGCACCCCTATAATTCTGATGTTGGTACGCTTGAAGCTGTCCCAGATGCTCCTTACACTATCTTCGTATTTTCGGATTCTTTTTTCATTTTGCTTTTCCAGTTGGGTGTTTTTTGCTTCTTCGCATTTCAAATCTTTGACTTGATTCTTGCGCTCCTCTGGTCTGCTGTTGGGAGTCTATAGTATTCTTTATTTCAGTCAGTGTATGCTTAATTTCTAGTTGGTTCTTTATCATAACATCGAGGGTCTCATTAGATTTCTTGTAGATCTCATTAAGTTTATCAGCAGCTTCTAGACAGTTCTTGAGAGACCTTAAAAGTGTGGTTCTGAACTCTATATCTTCCATTGACAATTTTTTCCTGTTTCTTTGTCTCCGCATTTTTTTTATGCTTTCTTGGTGCACCCCCTAGTGGTCTTTGTGCGCAGTCTTGTTGTAGTTAAGCCTTGATTGTTGTCGGCATTACTGGGGGGATTTGACCCAACTGGCTATGAGAGTCAGCTGTGTCTGCAGTGGGAAAACTTCTGTCCTCTGGGGAGGTGCTAATCTAGCCTTTGCCTGAGGCTATCTGTGCAGGGCTTGGGCGGGGCGGGTCGCACTGGATCAAACAGGGCGGGCGGAGCGAGCAGTTATGGCTGCTCTCAGTTCCGTCCCTAGGTGCTCTGCCTCACAGAGTCCCAGCAACCGCTGCAAACCTCAGAGAGAAAGCTGCCTTCGAGTTCCGACCGAAGCCAGACAGTCCCGCTTCTCCCGTTTGAGTCTGGGTCCCTAGAGACTCACCCGGATCTGGAGCTCAGAGTCTGAAACTCCCTCCTGATTGAAAACAACAACCGCGCCCTCCGCCGCCAGCCCGCTCGTGCGCACTCCGCACCTGAGTATTTCACTTCAGTACTGCACCTCCTCTGAGTCTGGGTATGATATTCTCTTTCCACCTAGTTGTAGAATTTCCACTCAGCCAGCCTTCCTGTGGTTCTGGATGATGTTCGTTCCGTCTTTTAGGTGTACCCTTGAATTGGTTGTTCGAGGCAGCAATCTCCAGCGTTAACCTATGCCACCATCTTGGTTCTAATTTTGCTCTTGCAGCAGCATGCTTTCCAATGCTATGTGGGAGAGGTACCCCACTCACATTTGGCATTTAACCTGAACAATGTCCAAAGCCTCCATGTGCAGGAGCATCTAGGGACAAGTCAGGTTTTAGTCCTGAATCACTACCCAAATCCAACCCCCTATTGCAGTGGTCGGCAAACTGCGGCTCAGCAAACCGCGGCTCGCGAGCCACATGAGGCTCTTTGGCCCCTTGAGTGTGGCTCTTCCACAAAATACTGGCTCTTCCACAAAATACCGACTTCTGCGCATGGGCCACGAAGTTTCAATTGCACTGTACGTGTGCACCCGCACGTGGTATTTTGTGGAAGAGCCACACTCAAGGGGCCAAAGAGCCGCATGTGGCTCACGAGCCACAGTTTGCCAACCACGGCCCTAGTGTACAAAAATGAAACATGAGCTCAATATATAAGTAAAGATCTCAGAAACAATTTTTGTAATGCTTTGGGGCTGATTAAATTATGGCTTCATGTGATGAGCAGAACCTAGGTACAAGAGAAGGAGCTTTAAGTAGACTGAATTTTCAAGGCAATGAGAACAGGCACTGAAGAGAGCTATGTTGTCACAGATCAAAAGGACAAACTTCCCATATTTGTAACATAGGAAGAGCTGCTATCTGGGCTACCTGAGCATTAGGCTTTCCAGTCACACCTGCCCACACACACCATGATCATCATCAGGAAAACTAGCAAATAGGTTCGTCTCAGGGTTGAGCAAGACATAGAGGTATCTGAATATAGGGACTTATTTTATGTAACGTCAGATTTGTACACATACACACAGGCCTGAATGATCTAGAAGGACTTCTAATGTTAAAACATGTCATAATTAAGAAAAACAGTGTTTGTTCTGGTCTCTTTCCTTAGCAAAAAAGGAGAAACCGCAAGCCCCTAAACCAGGGGTGGGCAAACTTTTTGACTCGAGGGCCACAATGGGTTCTTAAACTGGACCAGAGGGCCGGAACAAAAGCATGGATGGAGTGTTTGTGTGAACTAATATAAATTCAAAGTAAACATCATTACATAAAAGGGTACGGTCTCTTTTTTTTTTTTTAGTTTTATTCATTTCAAACGGGCCGGATGCGGCCCGCGGGCCGTAGTTTGCCCACGGCTGCCCTAACCTCTTCATTCTTCCTCCTAGAAACTCAGTATTTCATTCAATGAGTAACAATTTGCATTTGTTCATCTGCTTTCTTCAAGACTATACTTTTCTTCCTAAAAAGCTTCTATCTAAAAAAAAAAAGATTTCCAAGGAAAATTGCACTCCTCTCATAACACTATACTGGGATACAGAAATGTTGTAGAAAATCTAATCTCAACACAATTGAAGCAGTGAATTAATTTGTAGTTCACCCCAAGTCCCAAGCCTTCCAAAAGAAAATTGAAACCTTTAATGACTGTCAGCTCCACTGTACTTGCAAATGGTCTTGGTATTTCCTTCAGGGCACAGCAGTAAAAGCACTTCATAAGAACCTTGTATGCAAGGGTTCATCATTATACATATTTATGTGCTATAAAAAACTAATTTCATCATCTAAGGTAGGAAGCGTGCAGACATCTCTCACAAAATAAGCTCATTTATTTTGCTTACTAAAGCTCTTGTGTAAAATCAAAGGGCAACCACTGGCTAGCAGGGAGTTACTGTGCCATCAGTTATTTTAAATTCACTCAGCAGGGAGCATACAATTTTCAATCCAGTCAACTTGATGTTTTGACAAATAGAGCATTACCCGACATTTGTCCTGAAGCCAATTCTTGTCCTCTCTTAAACAGAGATACACCACTAGAAACAAGAGGGAGGGAGAAGAAAGGGGAAACAAAAGAGAAAACCAGCAGCTCATTTGAACAGTCTCCATCAAATGAACCATATCAAATTACATCAAATAAAAATGTTAAATTAAGTGTTATACAGAGGCAACTTCTGCAGGGCCTAAAAATAAGATTATAAAATGTCAGAGGAAATCAGCCTAACACAATCTAGTAGTCAAAGTCAACATCTAATATAATTACTGCTCAGGCTGAGAGAAAAAGAAGTCTTTCAAAGATTCCAGCATATCTCTTAAGAAAATGTGCAAACTGTGCTACAGCTCATGCTTATATTTGGAGCTGGAAGTCCTATGTGTGTGCTGGGCATAGGGGGAGGGTTACTGTAACACTTAAAACTATGGACCTAATTGTTCAGATACCTGACCTAAACATTGTATCAGTAAAAACACATTCAGTCCATCACCCAGGATGCTAAAAAACAACAGAAACACTGGGAATCAGAACAGTTTAGCCTCGTCCTCTTGTTCCTCTGAGGAGGGGCAGGCAGCACAAGAGAAGATTCAGTGAGAGCCACCTTCCAAGTGATCAGGCACCACCCTCCTGAGAGACAAGCAGTCTGCTCTTCCAGACACGTGGCCTACTGACAACCTGCTACTGACTGGCATGTGACCTGGCATACCATGCAGTGAAACGTGAATGGCAAGTTGCTAGTAAATGGGACAAGTAAGAGTTGTTCAGTCCACTATCAGTGAAAGGGCTGGGGAGAAAGGAGGTGCAGTTGGCCTTCTATGGATTCAACCAATCACAAATAGAAAAAAAATTTTCTTAACATTATGTTGTTGCTGACATGTACTAAGTGGTCAGGCCTACTGTATAGATTTTTTTTTCCTGTCACTATTCCCTAAACAATACAATGTAACAACTATTTAAATAGCATTTACATTGTATTAGATATCATAAGTAATCTAGAGATGACAAAGTATATGGGAGAATATGCACAGATTATATGTAAATACTACACTATCCTATATAATAAAAGTGTGATATGCAAATTGACCCTAACTGTGGAACTACAGGGAACAACTGGTCGCTATGATGTGCACCGCAGAAGCGCTAAGGATGTCCAACTAACAGCTTGGGAGCGGGCCTAAGCTGTTAGTCAGACATCCCCCAAGGGGTCCCGGACTGCGAGAGGGCACAGGCTGGGCTGAAGGATCCCCCGAGTGCATGAATTTTCGTGCACCAGGCTTCTAGTCTTTATATAGGAGACTTGAGCATTGTGGATTTTGGTAACTGCAGGGGATCCTAGAACCAATCCCCCTTGGATATTGAGGAATGACTATACAGCCCTGATCTTCAGTTTTTTGTTTTCCTATAATCCTTCAGTTTAAAATCTCTCTGATGTTAAATATGAAGCATATGCACATGTCAAAAACAACTTGCTGCCAACATGATTACTTTCCATGGAGAAAACAGGGCAAAACATTGGTGTGCTTTATCTTAGGCACCATAATGGTTCCTCCTTTCTATATACTTATGGCAGTTATATATACCTATACTACCCTCGATAAACTGTTGTATTCATTTTAATAACAAAACTTTAAAATGCTCCAAATCAAAGCAAACTTGCTTCCACTATATACCAATCTGACTCACTTCATCATCAGATTTTTTTCATAAGCAAACACTAAACAGTAGGTACAAGCAAAAGTGAACACCACATCTGCTACCACTGTATTCCCATTTTATATCCACGTGATAACATATTTTCTTCTGTATCACTAAACAAAAAAACAAAACACATCCCACTACTGCATCTACTTTTTTAAATCTCCTAATATGTTAAATTCTCTTATATGTCAAGAAAGGAAAACAATATATAGGACAACACTAAGAACTATCAAAGTTCTTTTGCATCTCATACAAACTTTATAATCTCTGTGGGAGGTGAACAGTGTCATCCCCATTTTACAAAGGAGGAAACAATTTGTCCAAGAGCACAGCATCCTTTCTAATGGTTTCTCTCCTCATCTGCAGCTTAGAAAGAACATATGGTAGGGTCACCCCAGAAAGACCTTGGTTTCTAGAGGCATCCTATTCAGATTCAGAAACTGGTGTCAAGAACAAGGCAGCCATCCTGTATGTATAGTAAATTGCACGCAATTCTTTCTTTTTAATTCTATTACTTATAGATAATAGCCAAAATTAGAGAGTTAGTCATTTCCCTTCTCTTTCTAAGAACTGAGGTAAATGGAAAATAACCTTCCCAAAAAACCTTTGAAAAGGTTATCCATAAGAGAGTTCAAGGGGTCTTTCAGGAACAGATGACTGTTAAAAAAACATAAGGCAAAAGTCTGATTTTGTGCTTTCTATTGTGCAATAAAAGTAAAAGCAAAGAGTATTTTTAGCTCTCCCAAGCTTAAAAGGATTTAACCAAAGGATCTTCTCTAAGTCTGGTTTTTATTCATTGATTAAAACTGACCAAGATTATAAAATAACATAAATCATTTCCTGACCAGAGAGCCTACAACTTAAACGAAGAGCGCATTCCACACAACCTGTCATTAGCAGTGGTCTGATCATGATTTCCATCACTCAGCTCTCTTATGACTTTCATTCTCAGTCTAACAAACTAAGCAGAAATATGGGAGGTACCTAGACCATGAAAGAGACAAAATGGTACCATACAAAACTCTCCTGGAACATTCTGTAGACAAATACAGTACAGAATACATCTTATATTACATTCAGTCTCTGCATACTGCTCAACCACCAGGTATCTTGGGATTTCTCAAGAGCTGACTTAACGAAGCTCCCAAAGTGATACCTATTGCAGTCAAATGCCAATTTAGGATAATGTGGAAGTAGGTTGAGTTACTTCCCCTTTGGGTTTACTTTTTAAATGTAAAAACAGAGGAACAAATTATTTGCATATGTGAGCAGTTTAATGTCCTTCCAAATTTATGTTAGGACTATGCATATTTGGATGAGGTACACTGAGAAAAGCCAGATGCCAAAATATATAAACCCTCAGAAAAGTAATTAATTTTTATAAAATCAACCACTTAAGATAATGTTTATGACAACTGTTGCATATTTTTTAAGGGTAATCTTGAAAAAATGTAATAAATCAAACCTGCATGTAAGTAAGAATGAGGTCAATATTAACACAGAATGATGTCAAAAGAAGCAACTACTTTTTCTACTTTCTAAATGAGTTAAGAATGTTTGACTGTACTTGACCAAGCTATTCCAATACGGAATAATAAAAACAGTTCTGCCCAGTGCATGGCTCAGTGACTGAGCATTGACCTATGAACGAGGAGGTCGCGGTTCAATTCCAGGTCAGGGCACATGCCCAGGTGAGGGCTGGATCCCCAGTGTGGGGTGTGCAGGAGGCAGCCAATCAATGATATTCTATCATCATTTATGTTTCTAGCTCTCTCCCCCTCTCCCTTCCTCTGTGATATCAATAAAAATATTTTTTTAAAAAAAACCAATTCTTATCTTTCATTTAAAAAACCTCAGCAAATTTATTTTCCTTCAAAGATGAAGAAAGTATTCTTCCTTTATAGATGGGGGAAATAAAGCAAAAAATTCAAATTAGGCAAGAATTTTCATACTTTGTATCTAGGTTTTAGAAAAAAAAATCTGAATGGAAACATGTCCTTATTTAAAGTGAAACTATGTGTTTACCATCCAATTCTTTTGAGCAATGGTCTTGCAGATTATTAGCAACTAGAGGCCTGGTGCACAAAATTTGTGCACTGGAGAGGGGTTCCTCAGCCCGGCCTGTGCCCTCTCGCATTCTGGGACCACTCAGGGGATGTCCGCCTGCCGGAGGGATCGGGCCTAAGCTGGCAGTCAGACATCCCTCCCGCAGTCCAGAGCTCTCGCAGTCCCAGACCCCTCGCTCCATAAAACCCACCTGCAGCGGAGGCGGGAGAGGCTTCCACCACCACCACTGAGCTCGCCAGCTGTGAGCCTGGCTTCTGGCTGAACGGCGCTCCAAGTGCACTGACCACCAGGGGGCAGCTCCTGCATTGAGTGTCTGCCCCCTGGTGATCAGTACGCATCATAGTGACCGGTCATTCCGCCGGTCGTTCCACCATTTAGTCGATTTGCATATTAGCGTTTTATTATATAGGATATTAAACTGATCTAGAAATGCATAAACTCTTACTTAAGCTTTTTAATCAGAGCTTACTTTGAGTGCATGTTGGTCACAAAGATCACTGATAAAGTAGGTGCTTCCTATATCTAACCCAGTTTATATCTACCACCTGATTTTATAAGAAGTTTATTTCATGGAAATAAGTAAATATCTCCCAGTTGAAAATTTTGAAAAATATTGTTGAACTATGAACTTAACATCATGCACATAAAAATGTAAGGAATAATCATGATCCAAACAATATTTAGTGTCACCTATAGGTTCAATAGCCTATGACATAAGCTGCCCTTTCAAAGATTTAAAAAGCTAAGCACTGCCCCAAAATAAGAGTTAAGAGCTAAGAAAATCCTGTAATACCCATAAGATCTAGACAGATGGCAAGGATTCAATTGTTAGCAGAATTATTTTTCCAACTATTTATAGAAATTTAATTTCTAATATACACCACACTGTTGCCCAGTCCACTTTGAAAGATGTCTGGAAAATCAAACACAATTACTTCTGAACTTCCATAGAAAAGAACAAAGATTAAAAAATAAGAAGCCACAGCATGATAAAATTCCCTGAGACTACACAAATTCTGAACCTGTAGCAATCCAGATGTTTGGAATGAACGTCTGTCTCTGCAGCATGTCACCTAAGTACAAGCACTGTAATACTAGTATTTATACAGACATTCTAAAGAGACAGTACTCTTACCCAATAAAGCACTGACAGAATTGTAAAGTGCTACACAAAATGTAAGGAAATGATGTAACCAACCCAATACCAAAATAATTTTCCCCCATGGTGGTGATCACTTGTTCTCTCTGGCTCACCCAGAATCTCCCGGAACCAACCCTGCCAAGAGAACTGGAATAAATATGAAGGTTTAGGGCTCTGGAACAGAGCCAAACTGCGGGCTGCTGGAGGAGTACATCCATAACTTCAGTCTCAACTGTGCCAAGAAAGCACAAACCGCACTTTGAAGTAATAATCTTGAGATCTTTGAGAATGTTCTGAACTTACACTTCTCCCTAAATCACACTGTACCAACAATGAAGGTACATGAGCAAGCTTGTACTTCATTGGATCTATTTAGATGAGGGCTCAGGATATAATGACAATCAAAGCTCCATAAATTATCTTAAAAGGCATTTGTATAACCAACACCTTCTTAGAAACAATATTTAATCAGATAACAATACAAGCGTAAATAATAATCTCACATATAAAGTTTGTTAGGGGTAAGTTAGATCTCACTATACACACACACAAACACACACACACAGCCTCCCTTATAGGTAATCTAAACACAAAACCACCAGTTTTTTGGCTTAGAAGAGATGCACTATCATTGGCAATGTTGTCTTTCCTTTCCTTTCTTTTTTTTAGCTAATATGTTTAATAAATTAGCCCAGCTGGTGTGGTTCAGTGGTTGGGCATAGACCTATGAACCAGGAGGTCATGGTTTGATTCCAGTGAGGAAATATGCCCAGGGTTGGGGGCTCAATCCCCAGTGTGGGGAGTGCAGGAGCTAGCCGATCAATGATTCCTTCTTATCATTGTTCTCTCTCTCCCTCTCCCTCTCTGAGATCAATAAAAATATATTATTAATAAATAAATAATTTCCCAAAAGATCGATTTCTATTTTCAAAAAACATCTCAGTCACCAGAAATGAGAAACATTTCATCTAAATATGCACTACAGCCCTAGCCAGTTTGGCTCAGTGGATAGAGCACTGGCCCACAGACTAAAGCAGCAGTCACCAATCCGTGGTCCGTGAGGTCCAAAAGGTTGGCAACCACTGGACTAAAGGGTCCCAGGTTCAACTCTGGCCACGGGCACGTACCTCAGTTTCAGGCTCAATCCCTGCTCTGGTTGGGGGCATGCAAAGGGCAACCAATCAATGTGTCTCTCTTACATCAATGTTTTTCTCTCTGTCTCCCCCCTCCCTTCCACTCTCTATAAATATCAATGGAACCGTGCCCGGCTAGCTCAGTCGGTAGAGCATGAGACTCTTAAAAATCAATGGAAAAATATCCCCAGGTGAGGATTAACAAAAAATAATCCTATATAATAAAAGTGTAATATGCAAATCGACCAAATGGCAGAACAACCAGTCAGTGGGGGGCGGGGCCAGCGAGCAGAGGGTGTCAGGCCAGCCAAGGCACTTGCCAGCAGGCAGAGGGAGGGGACGGCAATGAGGAGTGAAGTGGGAGCAGTGGTGACCAGCCATGGCGGAAGGGTAATTGGGGAACCTGCCAGGTCACCTCCTGTAGAGGGAGGCCACCAGTCGGGGCACAGCGGGGTGATGGGGGCGGCGCTGGGCCGATCCCGCAGAGAATGGCCGGGCGGAGGCCACAGAGGGGTGATGGGGGTGGCGCCATCCCCTGATCTTGATCAGCCCACCAGGTCACCTCCCGCACAGGGAGGCCAGACTACGGCTTAGACCTGCTCCACACGGGGAGTGGGCCTAAGCTGTCAGTAGGACATCTCCTAAGGACTGGTGCAGGCTGGGCTGAGGGACCCCCATCTCCCCTCCAGTGCACGAATTTTCATGCAGCAGGCCTCTAGTAATCTATAATAATAAAAGCATAATATACTCATTAGACCAGACAGCCAAAAGACCTTCCGGACATCCTTCCAGATGACCTTCCAGGCAAAGCCAGAGCTGCGAGGGCTGAGGCAGCCACCATGGCTGCGAGGGCTGAGCCCCTTGCACAAATTTCATGCATCGGGCCTCTAGTGATAATGATAATAATAATAATAATAATAACAACAACAACAATAATAAAAATGCACTACACCTCCCAATCATCCCTAATTGACATTCCAGATACTAGGCTATACCACAGCGAGAGAATGTGGGCCTTGGGACCCACAGATTACTTACTTGTTGATAAAGGGTTCAATGAGTTTTGATCTGGCAGACACATGATTTTTTGGAGGACTAAGAAAAGAACCTAATATAGAAAAGAAGCAGAGTATTATATATAGTCAAGTAGACAAAGCCTGAAAATTCAGGCGAAAATATATTTAAATCAACAGTATGGGTCAGCAAGGGTAAAAGGTACTCATATGAGCAAGTACCATACCACAGGTACAAGTCAATGGTTCTTCCTTGTGTACTCTCCATCTGCTCCAACCCAATCTCCTCTGACTCCATCCCCTCCCGTTTCTAACTGGGTGAGTGGATCCCAGGGAACTAGTAGACAGGTAAGATCCACTCTAGACCATTGTGTTTGACAGAAACATGTACAGTGAATACCTAGGTAATTTGTCATGGAGATGAAACACAGTCCTGTGATATAAGCATCATAGCCTGCCTCATGGAGCTGTTCAGAAGCTGTGTCATAACTTGGAAAGCCTTCTGCACTTTCTAAAGAAAAAAAAGAAAAAACAGTTTTCCCAAGGACATCACAAATCATGAAGACTGGTAAGTGTATTGCCCTACCAAATCCACATTGTATTTAGATGTGCTACAGAAATATCCTAAAAAAGCATTTAAAAAACTTTTTTTAACTTTATTTTTCAATTACAGTTTACATTCATATTATTTTTATCAGTCTCAGGTGTACAACCCAGTGGTTAGACAACCGTATACTTTACGAAGTATTTCTCCTGATATTTCAGTGCCCACCTGACACCATACATAGTTATTACATTATTGACTATTCCCTATGCTACAGTTTACATTCCTATGACTGATTTCTAACTACCAACTTGTACTCCTTAATGCCTTCACTTTTTTTACCCAATCCTCCATGCCCCACCCCTCTGGCAACCATTTGTCTGTTCTCTGTTTCTAGGAGTCTGTTTCTGTTTTGTTTGTTCGTTTATATTATTCTTTAGATTCCACATATAAGTGAAATCATATAGTATCTGTCTTTCTCTGACTGACTTATTTCATTTAGCATAATACTCCCTAGGTTCATCCATGCTATCACAAATGGTAAGATTTCATTCGTTTTTATGGCTGAGTAATATTTCATCATATACTATACATGTACCACAGATTTTTATCCACTCATCTATTGGTGGGAACTTGGATTGCTTCCATATCTTGGTTACTGTAAATAACACTTGCAATGAACACAGAGGTGCATATATTCTTTCTGGTTGGTGTTTCAAGATTCTTAGGATATATAGATACCCAGAAGTGGAATTGCTGGGTTGTAAGACAGTTCCATTTTTAATTTTTTGAGGACTCTCCACATTGTTTTCCAGCTACTGCACCAATCTGCATTCCTATCAACAGTGCACGAGGGTTCCCTTTTCTCCACATCCTTGCCAACACTTGTTTGCTGACTTATTGCTGACAGCCATTCTGACAGCTGTGAAATGATATCTCATTGTGGATTTAATTTTTATTTCTCTGATGATTAGTGACCTTAAGCATCTTTTCATATGTCTATTGACTATTTGTATGTCCTCTTTGGAGAAGTGTCTATTCAGATCCTTTGTCCATTTTTAATGGAATTATTCATTTTTTGGTACTGAGTTGTATGAATTCTCTATAAACGTTAGATATCAGATCTATCATTGGTGAATATTTTCTCCCATTCCATGGGTTGTCTTTTTGTTTTATTGATGGTTTCTTTTGCTGTGCAAACCCTTTTAGTTTAATGTAGTCTCATTTTTTTATTTTGTTTCCCTTGTCTGAGAAGACATATCAAAATAAGTATTGCTAAGAGAAATGTCAGAGGTTTTACTGCCTATGTTTTCTTCTGGAGTTCTAGGTTTCAAGTCTTACATTCAAATTTTTAATGTATTTTGAGTTTATTCTTATACACGGTATAAGAAGGCGGTCTAGTTTCATTTTTTTTTGCATATACCTGTCCAATTTTCCCAACACCAGTTATTAAAACGGTGTCTTTACCCCATTGTATGTTCTTGCCTCCTTTGTCAAATATAAATGACCTTATAGGCATGTGTTTCTTTCTGGGCTCTCTATTCTGTTCCACTGATCTATATATCTGTTTTTATGCCAGTACCAACCTGTTTTGATTACTATAGCCTTGTAACATAGTTTGACATCCAGTAAGCACCCCCCAACTTTGTTCGTCTTTCTCAAGATTGCTGGGGCTACTCAAGGTCTTTTGTGGTTCCATATAAACTTTTGGATTATTTTTTCTAGTTCTGTAAAATACACCATTGATATTTTGATAGGAATTGCAGTGAATCTACAATTTCTTAATTTCTCTACACATAAGCCCTTATAATATGAGATAACAGACTCACTGAAAATGAGGGCTTTTGTCTAGACTAGAGCAATCCTCAGTTATGTTATCAAAGAGAGTCACAGGCCTCTCCACTGCATAGCGGTCAGTGCTATTTACAATCATGCCTCACTTTATGACAATGACTCCTCTTCTGATTTCTCTCTACCGTCACAAAAAGGAGTGTCTACTCTTAAGAGACAATGGTAGCATTGGGACACAACAGGAATTTCAGAATGATTTAAGCATGGACTCTGGAGCCCCACTGTGTTTAAGTTTGAATCTGTGCTCACCACTTATTTGCTATATGATCTTGGGCTTCGCCTCTGGTCCTACATTTTGTGAGAATGAAGATAATAATCAAAATCCCCCTTTTTTGGTGAGGATCTAAAGAGCTAACTAAGTAAAGATCTTATATAGTGCTTGGTACAAGGTAAACACTCACTAATTATTATCTGTTAATACCGTAGATAACCCTCCCAAAAGCAAGACTCCAATCAATACTGACAGCTCAATTCAATATTGCCCTTTATTATGTTGCCAAGCTTACAGATCTAAAGATGAAAACACAACTAACTCCAAAAAATGGTTCAGAACTTTCTGTAATGCAGCCCTTGAAACATGGGGCCACTTCATAGTATAGACCATTTTATAACATAATTCTTTTGTCACATGGATATACATAGATGCTGAGAGGATATCGTCTGAGAAGAGTGACCTACCTGCTTTAGAATAAATTCTCTACCAGACACCAGAATATTATATGGAAATAATATGATAAAACTATAACTCATAATTATTTCCTAGAACCATTCAGAAAATGAATATCAAAAAGGTTACAACATGAGAGAAACCAAGATGGCGGCATAGGTAAACACCAGAAATTGCTGCCTTGCACAACCACTTCAAAAATACAACTAAAAGATAAAACGGACATCATCCAGAACCACAGGAAGGCTGGCTGAGTGGAAATTCTACAACTAGAAGGAAAGAGAAAAGCACACTGAGACTCAGAGGAGGTGCGGAAGTAAAGTGCAGAGGTACGGAGGCGCACGTGGAAAGGGCTGGCACTGGCAACTAAGGACACAGTTGTCTTTTTCAATCGGGAGGGAGTCTCAAGCTCCCGACTGCTCTGAACTCCAGTTCTAGGCAAGTCTCTGGGGACCCAGACTCATATGGGGAGAAACTGGACTGTCTGGCAGCGGGTGGAACTTGAGGGTGGCTTTCTCTCAGAGGTGCTTGCAGCAATTACTAGGACACTGAGAAACAGGGCCTCTTAGGGTAGGACTGAGGATCTGCCATAGCTGTTTGCTCCACCCTGTTGATTCCCTGAGACCCCGCCCTACCCAAGCTGTGTGCAGAGGCTTCTGCATATGAAAGGCCTGGCCCTTTGCAACCTGAAAATTACCTAACAAACTGCAGCTGGGTGAGAGAGACCCAGAACTTCCAAAAGAAGGCCCAAGGCCCCACAGCAGCTTGCACTGCCTCACAGCTGGGCCTCATCTGGGCACCTCCAAATCCCAAACAAAGAAGAGGAAACTGCAGATCTCTCCATAGCTCATGCTGGGTAGCCTCAGGCAGAGGCTAAATTAGCACCTCCTTAGAGATCCAAGAGCCAGTGTACCCAGGGGTCAGAGTGGGACCATCCAGATTACACTCCTCAGATCCATAAGGGACACACTCAGAGGGCAGACTCAGTGAGCACCAAAGCCCCACTGAAGCAAGTCTTGCCCCATAAGGGTGTCTTCAGCACAGCGGTTCTCCCACGGTAGACACAGCTGATTCTCACAGCCAATTGGCCTGGAGGTCAATTCTTCCCAGTGATTCTCCCTACAACAATCAAGGCTTAACTACAACAAGACTGTGCACAAAGCCCACAAAGGGGTGCACCAAGAGTGTCCACCTTAGGTAATTGGGGAGGCTGAGCCACTGGGCCCTATAGGACACCTAACACAGAAAGCCACTCCATCAACACAGGGAAGCAGCCAAAATGCAGAGACAAAGAAACAGATCACAAATGACAGAAATGGAGGAAAGCAAACTACTGGATATAGAGTTCAAAACCACACTTTTGAGGTTTTTCAAGAATTTTCTAGAAACCGCCAATAAACTTAATAAGACCCTCAAGAAATCTAGTGAGACCCTCGAGGATATGAACAAGGACCAACTAGAAATAAAGCATACACTGACTGAAATAAAGAATATTATACAGAGATCCAACAGCAGACCAGAGGATCACAAGAAACAAGTCAAAGATTTGAAATACAAAGAAGCAAAAATCACCCAACCGGAAAAACAAAAAAGAATACAAAAATATGAAGATAGTGTAAGGAGCCTCTGGGACAACTTCAAGCATACCAACATCCGAATTATGGGGGTGCCAGAAGAAGAGAGACAGCAAGATATTGAAAACCTATTTGAAGAAATAATGACAGAAAACTCCCCCTACCTGATGAAAGAAATAGACTTACAAGTCCAGGAAGCACAGAGAACCCCAAACAAAAGGAATCCAAAGAGGACCACACCAAGACACATCATAATTAAAATGCCAAGAGCAAAAGACAAAGAGAGAATCTTAAAAGCAGCAAGAGAAAAAAAGTCAGTTGCCTACAAGGGACTACCCATAGACTGTCAGCTGATTTCTCAACAGAAACTATGCAGGCCAGAAGGGAGTGGCAAAAAATATTCAAAGTGATGAATGCCAAGAACCTACAACCTAGATTACTTTACCCAGCAAAGCTATCATTCAGAATTGAAGGTCAGAGAAAGAGCTTCACAAACAAGAAAGAGCTAAAGGAGTTCATCACCACCAAACCACTATTATATGAAATGTTAAAAGGTATCCTTTAAGAAGAGGAAGAAGGAGAAAAAGGTAAAGATACAAATTATGAACAACAAATACACATCTATCAACAAGTAAATCTAAAATTCAAGTGAATAAATAATCTGATGAACAGAATAAACTTGTGAATAGAATAGAATCAGGGGCATAGAAAGGGAGTGGACTATTTTCGGGGGGGAAGGGTTTGTGGGGGGTGCGGTAAGAGACGACAAAAATCATACACCTATGGTTGAGGACAGTGCGGGGGTAAGGGCAGAGGGTGGGGTGAGAACCGGGTGGAGGGGAGCTATAGGGGGAAAAAAGAGGAACAACTGTAATAATCTGAACAATAAAGATTTAATTTAAAAAATAAAATAAAATGGTATTGAAGCCATCATATGAAAAACAGGAAAAAAAAAAGTTACAACAAAATCAAAAGCATGAAGGGAAATTATCAATGAAAAGGCTGTAACTAGTTTTACATCAATACAATTCTGTATAAACAAATTTTTTAACCTCTGTATTAAACATTAAGACTTTAAGTTGAAAAAATAATAATATGCCGTAACCGGTTTGGCTCAGTGGATAGAGCGTCAACCTGCGGACTGCAAGGTCCCAGGTTCGATTCTGGTCAGGGGCATGTACCTTGGTTGCAGTCACATCCCCAGTAGGGGGTGTGCAGGAGGCAGCTGACCGATGTTTCTCTCTCATAGATGTTTCTAACTCTCTATCCCTCTCCCTTCCTCTCTGTAAAAAATCAATAAAAATATTTTAAAAATAGCCGAAACCGGTTTGGCTCAGTGGATAGAGCGTCGGCCTGCGGACTGAGGGGTCCCGGGTTCGATTCCGGTCAAGGGCATGTACCTGGGCTGCGGGCATATCCCCAGTGGGAGATGTGCAGGAGGCGGCTGATCGATGTTTCTCTCCCATCGATGTTTCTAACTCTCTATCTCTCTCCCTTCCTCTCTGTAAAAAATCAATAAAATATATTAAAAAAAAAATAAAATAAAAATAAATAAAAATAAAAAATAATAACAACAATATTAGCCCAGCCAGTGTGGCTCAATGGTTGAGCCTCAATCCATGAACCAAAGGGTCACCGGTTCAATTCCTAGTCAGGGCATATGCCCAGGTTGTGGGCTTGATCTCCAGTAGGGGAAGTAAAGGAGGCAGCCAACAGATGTTTCTCATTGATGTTTCTATCTCTCTATCCCTCTCCATTCCTCTTTCTCTAAAATCAATAAAAATATATATTTTTAAAATCTTTTATAACACAATAGTGAACTAATTAATAGCCTCTACCATCAGCTGAAACACAGATTTCCAAAATCATTTCCATTATATTGCTACAGAAAAACATCAGGTTTCCTTCCCCTCACCCACCCCTTTGTTTTTTCCTAAAGATCTTTTTATTGACTTTTAGAGGGGGTGGGAGGGAGAGGGAGAAAGAGAAAGAATCATAGATGTGAGAGCAAAATATTGACGGGCTGCCTTCTGCACCCTCCTTACTGGGGATTAAGCCTGCAATCCAGGCATGTGCCCTGACTGGGAATCCAACCAGCAACCTTTCGGTGCACCAGACAGCCAAATGAGCCACACACGCCTTTTCTTAACTCCTTTTCTGAACTATTACCCAGAAAGGAAAGCAAATAACTGTATTCTTGGCTACTTTACTACCTGTCATTGTCTATTTCTGAACCCTTAGTCCTATTACCAATGTCTTCAGAATTTAGAGATTACAGCTAATGGGAGACTAATTACAGTATCAGCAGCACAATTAGGCAAACAGGAACCAAGGAAGTGACACCTGGAAGGTTCACCTACCTGGGTTGGGGCCATAGCCAAGATGGCAAAACATTTCTGGCCTGAGAAATATTCCTCCCTACTCCACTCCAAAGCTACCTCTGAAGGAGGAAGGGATGGAAAGGACTCTCTTTTCTCATCTGTAAACCTTTCTGAAACAAAAAGGATATTTTCATTCTAGTCCTGACAATTAATCACCTATTCTTTGTCTCTACTTAAACAATGCACCACAGAAAGGACACATCGTTTTGGGAGAATTCCAAGCACTAGGAAATAAAAGCTCTGAAGGTTTAATTGCTAAACCTCTCAAAGAACAGGCTACCCAAATTCATGCACATAAAATAAATGTAAAATTAGAAGATTACTTTTACTGAAGAAGCATGAATTCAACACAGGACATAAGCAAGTTAACTTAGCCAAAATCTATAAATGTACAATGTAGTTTCTAGAGCAGTTTCACCTTTCTTCTACAATGTAAGTTAATACATAATTATCACAACAAGTTTTGGATTTTCATTTTATATTTTGTATTCTTACCAACTTTAGGAGGGTTAAAAGGTGTCTCTTTTAACCGCTTTTCCAATTCTGCAAGGGATGTGTTATTAATGATATCCTGCAAACCAGTAAGCAGAGAATTACAAGCCTTCATCATCTCAGTACAATATATATTAAAGAGATGCTGCCCCCTTGTGTTCTTTAAAGAAACACAAGCGTGGAGTCATCATTTATTCAATGTGAAAGAAAACCAGCAAGTTTAATTTTCAGCATATAGAAGGTTTAGTCATATGAAAGAGTTTAAACAGATGTGCTAAATATTTACAGACCTTGGGCCAGAAAGCTATATTTGTTCTTATACTGTGCTGACATTCATTTCACTCAGCTGTATAAAGTCACTTCACAAAGTAGTAAATGATTGCACCTTTACCTGAATTTTCTTGATTAGAACATATGTAAAATAAGGAAAATAAAAGAAGAAGTGTGTGCCTGTGTAACCTATTCAAAAATACATTATATATCTTTTTTTTTTTTTTTGGAATAGTTGACACACTTTATTGAGATAAAATATGCAAAAAAATCTGATTAATACTTAAATGTATTAAATTCATTTTACATAGGCTGATATCATTCCCTTTACATTATATATCTTAATGTCAAAAACTTACATTCAAAAAGAATTAAGGGGGGAAATACAATTCCACCACCCAAAGATAACCGCTATTCACATTTTGATATATTTATTTCTAGTCTTTTGCCAATTCTTTTTCGTTCTTCTCTTTTTTCTTTTTTGGAGATGGATTTTAACAATAACATTTAAATAGACCAGAATTCCAAAGCTCTTAGTAGCAATTTTGAGAATTTCAAATATTGTTCAAATTTTTTAAATACCTTAAAAGGTTGTGTGCTGGCCATCAATTTAGTATCCAAGAGCCTAAAAACAAAAGAATTTTTAATAAGGTAAACAAAATGTATATCAATGTTCAAAATGTATTTTACTCAAATAAATAGCCTAGCGTCTTAAAAATGGATAGGGAAATTAAGCACATTAGGCATTGTCAGCCTGGCGCTGGCATCCCTGCTAGGTTAGACTGGGAACTTGGTCTCCTTACCCAGGAACTTCATCAAGAGGCTGTGGGAGAGTCCACACTCTGCCATACACAGAGCACAAGTTCTGGATTTGCTTGTACCCTGAGAGGGTGTGGGCTACATCAAACTCAAGGAGAAGTCAAATATCCTCATATGTTTTTACAAGGTTCAAATACTGCTACAGGTTTAACATTGCCAAGTTGTTACTATCTACCACCACTACCCAGGTTTGTACACTATAAATTCTTGGAGGGTCAAAATCTGCATTTGGTAGATTTATACTATTGTAATTATCTCTTACTACTCTGTTTCAGTGAATGGAATAATAAAAAACAGAGAGAGACTAATATGAAAACTGTTTCTTTTCACATAAGTGTGAACACTAGATAATAGAACAGAAATATCCTGGCTATAAGAGAAACTGCTTTTTTGCCTCTCCTGTCCCTCTTCAAACAGGTCTTCAAATGCAGAGGCTTGCTCTGTAGGCGCCACATGACCAATATGTGATCTATCAGACATGTGACATATCAGAATTAGCATGCAATATTAATTGTGGAAAACACAGGTAAAGGCACGGACTTAAAATTGAGGGGGAAAACTCTAGGTAGATAGTTCTTGACAGAGTACAGAATACTCTCAACTAGATAGTTGACAATATCCAACTATATATTCAACTATATCCAATATTCAACTGAATACTCTCAACTAGACACTTCACTGTGACAAGGTATATCCAACATACAGGAAAGATACAAGCCAACTCAAGAAAACTTCACCAATTCTTCAGACATCAAGACATGGGATGAGACCTAGCCAGTTTGGCTCAGTGAATAGAACACTGTCCTACAGAATGAAGGGTCCCGGGTTCAATTCTCGTCAAGGGCACATGCTCGGGTTGTAGGCTTTACCCCCAGTAGGGGACATGCAGGAGGCAGCCAATCAATGATTCTCTCTCATCATTGATGTTTCTATCTCTCTCTCTCCCTCTCCTTTCCTCTATGAAACCAATAAAAATATTTTTTTTTTTAAAAAAAAGACATGGGATGAGGAAAAAAATGGAATTGCTAATTTCACTCAGTTCAAATTCTAGTATTAATAGATAACAAAACCAATCATCTATAATAATAAAAGGGTAATACCCTAATTAGACCAGACAGCGAAACGACCTTCCGGACGAAGCCAGGGCTGGGAGGGCTGAGGCAAGTCGCCACCGCAAGGGCCAAGGCAAACTGCCGCGGCTGCGAGGGCAGAGCCCTTTGCACAAATTTCGTGCATCAGGCCTCTAGTCAATTATAAAAGCAAACCATTACAAACTTGGAGCTATTAAATAAACGATTTCCCAGCTTATATGAAGTGGACTGTAATCATGATCTAATGGATTCAAAAAATTACTATACACCTATTTGTATTACATATGCCATGATGACTATTTTAAATGAAAGACAAATCTGGAAAGGAAGCTTACTTGGGGAAAACAGATGTTGTCATCTCCTTAAATTCATTTAAGTCCTAAAAAACAAGAAAGTGGACTTGTTACACTTTTACTGTTACACTCATAGTTTTAAAAACATACATAAATATTTCTAGTTCCATAGGTCTCTTCGTAAACTAACTATTATACCTCATACAGGCCCTTTAAAGCTAAATTGCCAGACGTGTTTCTAGTTGATAATAACTTTTTAAATATCTTCATTATTTGCTCACTGACTGGGAATCATATAGCCTGATACGAAACCTTTGCATAACCAAAACAGACAAATATAAGTATTTTATGACTGAAATAGGAGGGGGGGACATAGGTTTCTATTATATAAAGAAAACTTTCAGCAATAACTCTATTACACAAATTCATCATGATAGACTAAAATTTTATTTTAAAAAATGGTTTATACAGGCAATGAATACTGTAAACTAGATTATTCTTTTATTGGGAATACCTTTGAAATGTTAGTTAAAATGACCACTAAAGACCAACCGGCGTGGCTCAGTGGTTGAATATCAATCTATGAACCAGGAGATCACAGTTCTATTCCTGTTCAGGGCACATGCCCAGGTTGTGGGCTCGATCCCCAGGAGGGGGCATGCAGGAGGCAGGCAATCAATGATTCTCTCTCATCATTGATGTTTCTACCTCTCCCTCTTTCCCTCTCCCTTCCTCTCTGAAATCAATAAAAAAAATATAGAGAAACCAAGATGGCAGCATAGGTAAACACCGGAGATTGCTGCCTCGCACAACAACTTAAAAAATACAACTAAAAGACGGAACGGACATCATCCAGAACCACAGGAAGGCTGGCTGAGTGGAAATTCTACAACTAGAAGGAAAGAGAAAAGCATAC
Source organism: Myotis daubentonii (assembly GCF_963259705.1). NCBI lineage: Eukaryota > Metazoa > Chordata > Mammalia > Chiroptera > Vespertilionidae > Myotis > Myotis daubentonii. The sequence goes on from NC_081843.1 coordinate 25,027,962, forward strand.
CGAGACTCAGAGGAGGTGTGGTGCGGAAGTAAAATACAAAGGTGCAGAGGTGCATGCAGAGAGGGCTGGCGGCTGAGGTCACGATTGTCTTTTTCAATCGGGAGGGAGTCTCAGGCTCTGAGCTCCAGTTCCGGGCGAGTCTCTGAGGACCCAGACTCATACGGGAGAAACGGGACTGTCTGGCGTCAGTCAGAACTCGAGGGCAACTTTCTCTCGGAGGCACACGCAGCGATTGCCGGGGCCTTTGAGGACAGGACTGAGAGCAGCCATACTGTTTGCTCCGCCCGCCCTGTTGATACCCTGGGACCCTGCCCTGCCCAAGCTGTGCACGGAGGCTTTTGCATATGAAAGGCCCGGCCCTTTCTGAAAATTACTTAACAAACTGCAGCTGCCCCAAGGCCCCGGGGCAACTTGCATTGTTTTACAGCTGGCTTCTGCTGGGTAGCCTCAGGCAGAGGCTAGATTAGCACTTCCTTAGATCCAAGAGCCAGTGTACCCAGTGGTCAGAGTGGGACCATCAATTAAAATTCCGCAGATCCATAAGGGACACACTCAGGGGGCAGACTCAGTGAACACCAAAGCCCCACTGAAGCAAGTCTTGCCCCATAAGGGTGTCTTCAGCACAGCAGTTCTCCCACGGTAGACACAGCTGATTCTCACAGCCAATTGGCCTGGAGGTCAAATCCTCCCAGTGTTACCTACAACAATCAAGGCTTAACTACAACAAGACTGTGCACAAAGACCACAAGGGGGTGCACCAAGGGTGTCTACCTCAGGTAATTGGGGAGGCTGAGCCACCGGGCCCTATAGGACACTTAGCAAAGAAAGCCTCTCTATCGACACAGCGAAGCATAAAAAATGCCGAGACAAAGAAACAGGACACAAATGACAGAAATGGAGGAAAGCAAACTACTGGATATAGAGTACAAAACCACACTTTTGAGGTTTTTCAAGAATTTTCTAGAAACCGCCAATAAACTTAATAAGACCCTCAAGAAATCTAGTGAGACCCTTGATGTTATGATAAAGGACCAACTAGAAATTAAGCATACACTGACTGAAATAAAGAATACTATACAGACTCCCAACAGCAGACCAGAGGAGCGCAAGAATCAAGTCAAAGATTTGAAATACGAAGAAGCAAAAAACACCCAACTGGAAAAGCAAAATGAAAAAAGAATCCAAAAATACAAAGATAGTGTAAGGAGCCTCTGGGACAGCTTCAAGCATACCAACATCCGAATTATGGGGGTGCCAGAAGAAGAGAGACAGCAAGATATTGAAAACCTATTTGAAGAAATAATGACAGAAAACTTCTCCCACCTGGTGAAAGAAATAGACTTACAGGTCCAGGAAGCGCAGAGAACCCCAAACAAAAGGAATCCAAAGAGGACCACACCAAGACACATCATAATAAAATGCCAAGAGCAAAAGACAAAGAGAGAATCTTAAAAGCAGCAAGAGAAAAAAAGTCAGTTACCTACAAGGGAGTACCCATACGACTGTCAGCTGATTTCTCAACAGAAACTTTGCAGGCCAGAAGGGAGTGGCAAGGAATATTCAAAGTGATGAATGCCAAGAACCTACAACCAAGATTACTTTACCCAGCAAAGCTATCATTCAGAATTGAAGGTCAGATAAAGAGCTTCACAGATAAGAAAAAGCTAAAGGAATTCATCACCACCAAACCAGTATTATATGAAATGTTAAAAGGTATCCTTTAAGAAGAGGAAGAAGGAGAAAAAGGTAAAGATACAAATTACGAACAACAAATATACATTTATCAACAAGTGAATCTAAAATTCAAGTGAATAAATAATCTGATGAACAGAATGAACTGTTGATTATAATAGAATCAGGGACATAGAAAGAGAATGGACTGACTATTCTTGGGGGGGAAAGGGGTGTGGGGGATGCGGGAAGAGACTGAACAAAAATCGTGCACCTATGGATGAGGACAGTGGGTGGGGAGTGAGGGCGGAGGGTGGGGTGGGAACTGGGAGGAGGGGAGCTATAGGGGGGAAAAAGAGGAACAAATGTAATAATCTGAACAATAAAGATTTAATACATATATATATATATATATATATATATATATATATATATATATATATATATATAAATTACCATTAAAACACACACTTTCCAATATACACACAATTCCTGTTTTAGCTACTCAGAAAATTGCTAACATGGCACCAATAGCAAGTACCTACATTAGACAATTCATTTCCCGAGTTTATTTTGATCAGGAAGTCTAAAGCTGAATGAGACTGCTCTAATTTTAAATTAACTCATTTATATGCATAATTGCCTCGATAGACTGACCGTCATACTCCTGACCCTTTGTAACTACACTTCTCTTCAGCCATTCCCAATGAGCTCGTCAAACCTGTAAATACAGATTGTATGTAGCTCTTTTGTAAAATTTACCAGCTTTCAAATGGCTATCATTAAATTAGTGGGCAATACATGAACAAGGGGTTTCAATGCTAACTCAAACAAAAATGCAATGAGGACTGTTTAAACTCTCTCAATACCATTACAAAGCTTGACAAGCAAGAAAAATTTAGAATTATGGCTACTTCCAAGGCCAGCAATAGTAAAGTTCTAAACCAGCGCCTTCTAAAAGGTCATATAGAAGTACCATGAAGATTAAGAAGAGACTTTCCCTTAAAAGGTAGTTCCAAAATAAGGATTTTTTAGTTACTTTTAAATGCATATTTTGGTACCAGAAGTTCTACCATTTTACATAGTTTTTCTCATTTATATCACTGCTTCCAAAGATAGATGGAAGAAAATGACTTTCTCCTCTGACAATGATAGAACATAAGTTAAGTAACTTACTCAGGTTACCTTAGTAATAATGCAAGGGATAAAACCACTTATCCTAATCCACAGCCTATTTTGCAACAGATCATGTGGCTCTTTCTACTAAAATGTGATTCAAACATAGTTTCATTCAAGGTAACATTTATTAAGAGCTTACCTAGAAAATGCTATGCTAGGCATTTATTTTGTCTGTTTGTTATGCTAGGCATTTAAACAAAGACAATAACAAGGTTATACTCCTTGTCCAAGACACTAATCACCTAACAGGAGAAGGGGGTTAAGCTGTAAAGACAAAATTCATGCACCATAACAGGCACACAGTTCTGTGGGAGGTCAGAAAAAGGAAAGATCACCTGTTGGGCAAGGCAGCAGGCAGGGAAAACTTCCTGGAGGAGGCATAAGCTGGACCATGGTAAGATAGGTAAAGTTGAATACAGAAAGCATTGAGAAAGGCTAGAGAAAATTCAAGTTGGAGGAAATTATATTCCAAAACCACAAACATACAAAGCACTTGTCAGGGAACAAATGAGCCATTCTGGCTTGGAATAAGGAGAATAACGAGTGGCTCGACTATGCGAGAAGGTTAGGTCAAGTCATAGAAAGCTTAATATGCCAAGCTAAAAAGAATCAACTGTATAGAGAAACAAAGAAGTGGGATTAGTTCAGAATTTTAAGCAGGGTCAGTGATGTGAACAGAGACATACATTATCAGAAGATTATAAAACTGGCACAGTGGGAAGGCACTCATTTGTTCAATCAATATTCAATGCCTCCAATGTGCCAAACTCTGCTTGGTATCCAAAACACCTATAAATACAGTATTAAATACACTTTCCTCACTGATAACTTCATTGCTTTAAAGGTCAAAAAGTCACAAGAGCCCAGCTGGTGTGGCTCAGCGGTAGAGCATCAACCCAGGAACCAAAAGGTCATTGGTTCGATTCCTGACCAGGGCGTATGCTGGGGTTGTGAGCTCGAGCCCCAGTAGGGGGCGTGCAGGCAGCAGCTGATTGATGATGTTCCTCTCTCATCAATGTTTCTACCTCTCCATCCCTCTTCCTCTCTCTCTGTAAAAATCAATAAAAACTTTTTTTTTTTAAGTGAGAGAAGCTGCTACTTTGGTCTGTTTGGCCAATAAGAGATAAATATTAGATCTTTATATTTATAAAATGCAAATTCACACCCATCACATTTGTTTTGAGACTCACAAGTATGAAGTCTTTGAGTCCCAGAGGGTGATACAGTTGTCATGAGAAGCAGTGACAATCTTAACGTCACAGAAATAGGACAAGGGGAGCGACAGAACCACTGTGTCCACAGCTGGGCTCCAGAGGACTTTCTAAAGGAAAGTCATCAAGATGCTGCTGGGACAATGTCCCCTTAGAAATGGGAAGTAACTGAGGCTTTGCAGATGTATAAGTTTAGACTAAACTCCAAAGCAGGTATCTTCCAATCCAGAAGGAATAATAGATTAATCTGGTAGCAGCTGAAAGCAGAGGTTGGCAAACTATGGACTGCAGGCCAAATCTGGCCCACCACCTATTTTTTAAGTAAAGTTTTAGGACAAAGCCACATCCATTTCTTTATGCATTCTATGGCAGTTTTGGGACTACAATGGCAGTGTTGGGTTATAACATAGGCTATGCAGCCTGGAAACCCCAAATACTTATCTTACCACGTGGCCCTTTATAGGAAAAGTTTACCTACCAACCTATGATTTAAAGGATGGGCTGAAGATTAAAGTGAGTCAGGGAATCCTGTCTGAAATTTGCTGAACTCCAGATGAAAAACAGGCTAGTTGCCATTGAAATGAAAAGAATCCAAATGCAAGACACAGTATGGAAACAAAATTGTCAGGATTTTTAACTGACCAGGTCTGGGAGGAAGAGAAAGAGTCAAAACCAATGTTAAATATAGTCTTGGTTACTGGGTATTATTTATAATAAAGGAGTCAATAGAAGGAACTGGTTTTGAGGCAATAAAAAGGAAAGAAAGGTAGCGCAAGTTACATATCTCCTCTGAAACTTGTAAGTTTTAAATACCATTCAGTCTGAAGGCTCGCCAGGTAGGGGCGTGTGGAATCTAGCATCAGCTGTGTTCCCAGTTCTCAGAGGAGCTGGCGAGACTAATGTCACTGTCCTCGGCTGAAGTTATAAAAGTGAGGCCACTGAACAACAGAAAATATGGAGAGGAAATACAGGAGATGGGAAGACAAGCGAGATGAGGCCATGTGCAGTTAGGGAACAGAGGGGAAGAGACAGAAGAGAAGCTCTTTTCCTGAGCCAAAGAAGCTCATGCTTTCCTGAACTGAGACGACTTGGCTCCAAAAGTGAAAGGAAAAAACAAGGTCAACAGAGAACCTAAGGGAAGCAGTTTAGCAAGAGGTAATCAAGAACTTGGCAGGAGCTGATCCAGCTCACTTGACCTAATGCACCACTCAGCTTCAATGGTCCTGCTATGTCTAATGTTAGCAGTAGCAAACTAGATAACCACACCTGTGGCTGAGAAATCCCTACCCAGCATTAATTGAGCAAACCACTGACATTAAGATAAAACAAATGTTTAGCCTTGCTCTGGCAATGGCAGATGACTGAAGATCCCTTAAAATGGCCTGTACAGCCCTAACTGGTTTGGTTCAGTGGATGGAGCGTCGGCCTGCAGACTCAAGGGTCCCAGGTTCGATTCCGGTCAAGGGCATGTACCTTGGTTGCGGGAACATCCCCAGTGGGGAGTGTGCAGGAGGCAGCTGATCGGTGTTTCTCTCTCATCGATGTTTCTAACTCTATCCCTCCCCCTTCCTCTCTGTAAAAAATCAATAAAATATATTTTTTAAAAAATGGCCTGTACATACATGTACAATCCTTCAAAAATGTACAACTAAGCCCAGCCAGTGTGGCTCAGTGGTTGAGCATCCACCCATGAATCAGGAACTTAACAGTTTGATTCCTGGTCAGGGCACACTCCCAGGTTGCTGGCTTGATCCCCAGTAGGGGAGGCGTGCAGGAAGCAGCCAATCAATGATTCTCTCTCATCAATGATTCTCTCTCATCACTGATGTTTCTATCTCTCTCTGAAATCAATAAAAACATATTTTTTTTAAAATGTACACCTAAGCACATGATCTCCCTCTCTGGGAGACTCTCCCTCTCTGGGAACATGCTGCATACAAGAAAACAACACTCAAGTAGAGAACACTCTCTCAGTAATAAAGAACCACGAATTTTCAACACAGGCTGACAAGTCACTTACCTCAGGCAGGGGACAGCAGAACTGATGAACTGTGTGCATAACATCCAAGAGCATATTGTGTCCAATAATAAGTTTTCCCTAAAGAAAGTCAAGGTTAGGAAAAAGACTTCCCAGTACAAAATTATAGTGGGACTGGAGAGTGAAAACCTATGAGGATTTTCTACTAAACTTATTTTACCACATTAAAAAAGTCATAAATATGTGCAAATAAGAAAATTAGGGTTGGCTTCATTCTTTTTCAATTTTGGGGTGTTAAATATAGAATGCAAAATAAAAGTTCCAAATGGTTTTGATTTCATTGATCTTCTTTTCTAATTTTTATTAATCTGGCCACCCACAAGAATCAGGAGTACTAAATTTTGATTGAAGGGCTCAATTTAAAAAGGTAAAATCTGAAAACACTCAAACTCCAAATATCTACTTTAGAATTGTGTTCTTTAAGACAACTCATTTATTTTTAAAAGATACATAACAAAGCTAAAAGATAAAAATGACTTTCTCATTATAATAAACAAAATGAATTTTCATTTTCTTTATCATTTGTGTCAAAATTCATGGGCATGTTCTTAAATACCATTTTCAGTAAAATCACTGTTTTTCAACCAACTGAAGTACAATATGTATGCTATAAGTTCACTCCATTTTGATAAAAATTAAACTACCAAAATGGAATATCAACTTAGAGCAGCGGTTCTCAACCTGTGGGTCGCGACCCCTTTGGGGGTCGAATGACCCTTTCACAGGGGTCGCCTAAATACATCCTGCATATCAGGTATTTACATTATGATTCATAACAGTAGCAAAATTACAGTTATGAAGTAGCAACGAAAATAATTTTATGGTTGGGGGTCACAACATGAGAAACTGTTTTAAAGGGTCACAGCATTAGGAAGGTTGAGAACCACTGACTTAAGTTAGCTAGCCGGTGATACCATCCTATATAATCCTATATAAGAAAGAGCTAATATGCTAATTAGACCAGACGGCGGAACTACCTTCAGGAATGACCAGTGGGCAGGACCACGGGGCCGCAAGGCAGCTGGGGCCGCGAGGACCGAGCCCCTTGCACAAACTCGTGCACTGGGCCTCTAGTTTTTAACATAAAGCATCAGGTCACTACAATGTAGCTTTTTACTATGTCCCAGTGGACCTTCAGAGTAACACTCCTTGACTCATAGGGCTAAACATTAATTATTTGAAATAAATAATTCTATATAACATTTCCCAAATCTAACAGACAAGCTGTCCTTTAGGCTCAGTGTTTCTGCACATTCTGAATACCTAATTCAATGCTGAAATATCAAGTATTGATTGAAACTATAGAAAAGATGTGGAGGAAATCCAATATGGAATACTAACACTAATAAAACCTAATTATATTATAAATGAATACCTAACTATATTATAAATGAAGGAGGCTGAGAAGAAAAGAAATACAAAAACAGTATTGTGATTAGATATCACAGATGGTACAAGTTGAAAAACAATCCTATATACTATGCAAATTGTCCCCTTAACAGAGAATTTGTCCAGGAGTTCGACCAGGGGGCAGGGCCAGCCGGGGGAAGGGAGGGCGTACCCAGCCAGCAGCCACTAGGGACTCTAACAGTGCACGAATTTCGTGCACTGGGCCTCTAGTATAAACAATAAAAATACTATATTTTAATCTGCAGGATAAATGTATTTCCTTGAGTCCATACTCATACATTTTTTAAATTATTAAATAAACAGGGGAGAAGGGATAGCTCTTCCTTATAAAAGCATTCCAAGAACAAATGTAGAAAGAGGAAAATACAAACTCGCCATACAACACCAGAGTAATAATGCCGCAGGTAAGATCCACTGATAGATCCTGTATTAGTGGGCAAAAGTTTGAGAAAAAAACAAATTTTCATAGGCTCAAATATCTCCCCTGAGATATTTATTAACCAAAAAGGGAAAAGTAATAACTTCACAGTGAACAAGTCTAACAGACACCACCTTAAGCAAGTGATTAAGGTCAACATTTTGAACCACCATTTCAGCGGTATTCTTGTATAAACTGTATATCCTCAGTCCAATCATACAAAAGATCAGATAAATCCAAACTGAGGAACATTTGACAAAATGCAAGCAATACTGTTTAAAAATATCAAGCTTACAGACTGCAGAAGACTAAGGAGAAATAACAAGTAAATGTAATGTGGGATCTTAGATAAAATCATCAACAGAAAAAATATTTAGTGGAAAAACTGATGAAATTCAAATAAGGTCTACAGTTTAATCCATAATATTGTGCCAATGTTACTTTCCTGGTTCTGATAACTGTATGGCTATATAAGATGTTGACATTAGGGGTAGCTAGGTGAGGAACACATGGAAACTCTGTACTATTTTTGCAACTTTGCTGTAAGTGTAAAGTCAGTAAAATATAGTTTTTAAAGCTACAGAAAACATAGATTTACTACAAAGGTGACAGGAAAAGAACTTGGTGTGACATAAATATTTAAGAGTATTTACTGTTCACTAGCTTTACAGAGCTTAACTTAAAATGTTAGCATTTTTAAGATATGTAACTTAAATTTTAAACTTCTGCATCACTAATAAATAGGGCTTTTTTTTCATAGTATGGTTTGTGACATAAACTACCAAAGATCAGCAACATACTATGAATTATTCTGTGGAAGACAAGAGAGGAAACATAGAAACACAGCAAGATACGGTATCTGAATTTGTACAAGGTGAACACATGTCCCAGCTAACTAAACTATAATGATGGCTACAAGAGAACTCAAAGCCTCCTGATGTCCCACATCCCTGTTCTTTAGGGTCAGCCTCAGTCAAGCCAACTACAGTGGGGCCTTGACTTACGAGTTTAATTCGTTCTGAGACCGAGCTCGTGAAGGAGCTCCTTAACTCAAATTACTCTATCAACTCAATGCAAAAAATCGGCCGAGAGACAGCTGGTATCTCAAAAAACTCGTTAGTCGGGACACTCTTAAGTGAAGGCCCCACTATACTTATCTAAAGTCTGCTGGCTAAGTGTGTATAATGTAAGCAAATGTGACCAGAAACTCTGCTTTTATAGACACCTGTGATCTTAGCCACTTCTGAAGAGACTCCCATCTTTCCCTCCAGGCTCATCCAAATTACTCTCCCATTCTGATTATCTTGCTTACTTTAGAGAAAGAGCTCCTAGGAGCCAGCCCTCTTCTGTAATTTCTATTTACCCCAAGTTAAAGACAGGGGTGTGCCTCCTCTCAAACACTCCTGTTTTGACAAATCTATACCTGCTGGTGAGACAGCCATGGAACTCTGAGAGGGTCTCTACGGCCTGAAAGCTTCTGATGCAAAGCTCAACATCTTAGGGACAAGACGAATCCTTTTCAGGGAAATGAGTCCTTCTCCCAAGGCCAACTACTCAAGGAAAGAAATGAAATTTAGCATCCAAGCAAGCAGTCTGACTTGGATATGTGATTCATAAAACTGCCAGCAGCATGATCCAGTTTATCTATTCAACATGTGGATGCCTCTTTTCTAAAACGACTTAGAAAACAAGAAAAAATGTCTACCATATATAGCACAGAACCCTCTAGCACAGTGGTTCTCAACCTTCCTAATGCCGCGACCCTTTAATACAGTTCCTCATGTTGTGGTGACCCCCAACCATAAAATTATTTTCATTACTACTTCATGACTGTAATTTTGTTACTGTTATAAATCGTAATGTAAATATCTGATAAGCAGGATGTATTTTCATTGTTACAAATTGAACATAATTAAAGCATAGTGATTAATCACAGAAACAATATGTATTATGTATGTGTTTTCCGATGGTCTTAGGCAACACCTGTGAAAGGGTCGTTCGACCCCCAAAGGGGTTGCGACCCACAAGTTGAGAACCGCTGCTCTAGCACATTTACACAAATGGTAAACACATTTTTAAAATATCAAATATTATTTAGGCTATCCGATATAAGATTCCATTAGTTATGTAGAATAACTCAACACAGACAATTATTTTTCATCCTCTAGATCAGCGGTTCTCCACCTGTGGGTCACGACCCCGTTGGGGGTTGAACAACCCTTTCACAGGGGTCACCTAAGACCATCAGAAAACACATATATAATTACATATTGCTTTTGTGATTAATCACTATGCTTTAATTATGTTCAATTAGTAACAATGAAAATACATCCTGCATATCAGATATTTACATTACGATTCATAACAGTAGCAAAATTACAGTTATGAAGTAGCAACAAAAATAATTTTATGGTTGGGGGTCACCACAAGATGAGGAACTGTATTAAAGGGTCGCGGCATTAGGAAGGTTGAGAACCACTGCTCTAGATTCTTCTAATTAAGGGGAAAAACACCTTCAAACACCTAATTGTTTCACCCTATGTTCCTTATTTTTTTATCCTACTTCTTATTGGTTTTGAAAATCCTATAAAGAGGGAATATGCTAATTGACCATCATGCCCTCACAAGATGGCAGCGCCCACAGCCACAAGATGGTGGTACCCAGTCCCCTCAACCCCACCAAGGGCCTCAAGTCCTCCTGCACCCCCCACTGACTGAGGCTCAGGCAAGCAAGGCCGGCCGAGGCGCAGGCAAACCTCAGATGGTGGCTGGCCAGCCCGAGGCTCAGGTAACCAGGGCCGGCCGAGGCTTGCGCTGCCAGCAATGGCAGCAGCAGAGGTGTGATGGGGGAGTCACCTTCCCCTGATCGCCGGGTCACCTCCCGCCCCTGAGGGCTCCCGGACTGTGAGAGGGGGCAGGCCAGGCGGAGGAACGCTCCCCCTCCAATGCATGAATTTTCATGCACTGGGCCTCTAGTAATAAATATTGGTTTCATGTAGCCATATAAGGACCTCATAGTATAATCCTCCTATGCATTTTATAAGAAAAGTTTTCTGAAAAAATGCTTTGGATTAAAAAATGGTGACAGCAATTATGTCAAATCAAGCATATCATAACAACAATCTACCTTTATGAAGCTCTAACTTTTTCCTCCATACTAGGTAAACACTCTAAATGTAACCAAATGATTAATTTGCAATGATAACTAGGCATTTCACCTTCAATGTTATGTTCTAGAACAGGGGTGGGCAAACTTTTTGACTCAAGGGCCACAATGGGTTCTTAAACTGGACCGGAGGGCCGGAACAAAAGCATGGATGGAGTGTTTGTGTGAACTAATATAAATTCAAAGTAAACATCATTACATAAAAGGGTATGGTCTTTTTTTTTTTTTTTTTAGTTTTAGTCATTTCAAACAGGCCGGATCCGGCCCGCAGGCCGTAGTTTGCCCACAGCTGTTCTAGGATCTAGTTAAAAACAAAAAGTCCAGTTCACTTACCGAATTAGCAATGGCATGAATGACTCTAGAAAATCCCACAGCATCATTCAGTTCTTCCTAATTTAAAACAAACAAACAAAAAACTACTCAATTAGTATATTCCTATATTTGCATGGGTTAAACCCTAGCCAAAAAAAGCACTGAAATTTTATAATGAGTTAGCTTTAGTTTCACCTGCTTTGCATCTATCATCCCTAACAATAGCATCTGAAATGATTTATGGTGTTCCTGTATTCTGTTTTAGAAAGTGGAATGAGCAGGTGGCCAATTATTCATTAGTTACTAAAATAACAGTGCCTAGGGCTTACCATCACTTCACATCACTTGTTGCATTTTCCAAGTCTATCAAGCCTTCTTAAAAACACAAACTTTTAAAAGCTGCCACCTGCTGGCCAAATTCAATACTGCATTAAATTTTTAGGACATCCATCCAGCAGTCAACAGATCAAAACAGCATTCCCATAATCCTTTTTTTAAAATGTTTTTATTGATTTCAGAGAGAGGAGGGGAGAGGGAGGGAAACATCAATGATGAGAGAAAAATCACTGATTGGCTACTTTCTGCACACCCCCTACTGGGGATCAAGCTGGCAAGCCCGGCATGTGCCCTGACCTGGAATCTAACTGTGACCTCCAGGTTTATGGGTCGATGCTTAACCATTGGCCAGGCTCTCATTTCTTGATTTTGTTCCTTGTCGAAAGCATTTTTATAAAATTTTTATAGTATAGCATTCTGAAACTCATCCCCACTCAGTTTCTTCTTTCCTATTTCCTTCCCAACAGTGTTTAACCCTTTGGGTGCCAACCAATATCCTAGGAACTATGCTAAAATTGCCAAGGCATTTTTGCTGATTTTACAGCAGTTTAGGAAAAAAATTATGAATCGCAAGTAAATGAAGTTACATATTCAAAAACTTAAGGAAACCTTTACTACATTGACATATTTAGCGATATCATCATCACTAATAAAAGCAGACTTAGAACTGGACGCCATTTCGAAGCTTTAATAGTGCTCCTGGCACTTTTGGCGAAAGACAGGAGGAGCGCAATCGCGCTCCCCAACACTCTAGGGGTTAAATAGGCTCCATTTCTCTCCTATCTTAAAACCCCTTCCTTAACTCTAAGCTCCATGCAACTACTTACTCTCCCTTCTTCTTATCTCTTTACATATAAATTACTTTAAAGACTTTCCTCCACTAACTAGCTCCAGTTTAACTCCCAGGTACTTGCAGCCTTCTACTCTCTGGCATCACCTCAATGAAATTGCTCACCTCTTTAAACGACTCCCAAAGGTAACTAGTTTACTAGTAAGGAGGTGGAGAAATTGGAACACTTGTGACCTGTTGGTGGGAATGTAAAGTGGTATAGTCACTATAGAAGACAATATGGCAGTTCCTCAAAAAATTAAACATAGAATTTCCATTTGATCCAAAAATTCCACTTCTGGGTATATACACCAAAGGACTCGTCCAGCCGGTGTGGTTCAGTGGTTGAGCATCGACCTGTGAACCAGTAGGTAAGGGTTCAATTCCTAGCCAGGGGCACATGCCAAGGTGGGGGCTCAATCCCCAGTGTGCGGCATGAAGGAGGTAGCTGACCAACAAGTCTTTCATCATTGCTGTTTCTAACTCTCTGTCCCTCTCCCTTCATCTGTGAAATCAATAAAAATATTTTTTTAATAAAAGAAAGCAAGAACTCAGAAATACTTGTACACCTATGTTCATAGTAGCATTATTCACAAGAACAAAAAGGTTGAAGCAACCCAAGTGTTCATCGACAAATGAATAAAGAAAATGTGATGAAGAGATAAAGAAAATGTGGTATACAAATGGGATATTATTGAGCCTCAAAAAGAAAGGAATTCTGATATACACTATAAAATAGATGAACCTTGAGGACTTTATGCTACGTGAAATAAGACAGTAATACTGTATAATTCCACTTATATGAGGTACCTAGAGTAGTCAAATTCAGAGACAGAAAGTACCTGGAGCTGGTAAGAGAGAGAAATGGGGAGTTATTGTTTAATGGGTACAAAATTTCAGTTTTGCAGGATGAAAAGACTTCTGGAGACGGATGTGCTGATGGTTACACAACAATCTGAATGTATGTAACACTATGGAATTGTACAATTAAAAATAGTTAAGATGGTAAATTTTGTGTTATGTTACCACAATGAAAGTACAACATTTTTAAAGAATATTTTGAAAAGAAAAACAATTCCCAAGACTAAACCCAATGACCACATCCTTATCCTTCTCTAGAGTATCAGCCACTGTTGAATCCCATTCTTCAAACACTCCCTTCCCTTGGCTGCTGTGTCACAATAATCTCCGGTGCATTTTTCTACTTCCATCATTTAAATGCTGGTGGTCTTCAGAATCCTACACTAAGTCCTCTTCTCATTCCTCCTACACGCTGTAGGTGCTCTAATCCAGTCCCAGTCTCTCTGCCAGCAACAATCAAGTCTAGCCCTCACCTCTGCCCTATGCTCCAGAATGACAACTCTGCCTACAGGACACCTACCCTTGGATGTCCCAAAGACCCTGGTGACCCTACACATATCCAAATAGGCCACACAGGCAAAGGCTTGAGCTGCAAGTAATCTGCATCTTGGTGAAACATCCCAGGAAGAAAGGATGGGAGGCAGAAGCTTGCAAGGAGCTGCTAATATGCCATCTCCCACCCACCTCCCTCTCTGTCCCGGGAGGCTGAGATAGTTTCTCACTGCCTCCCAGATTCTGATGAGGCCTGGGACTTTCTGCCCCACCACCACCACCACCACCACCCTACCCTTGTCAGAAGAGAGCTGCAGAATATAAAAGCACTTGGCTGCAATCGAGAATTGGCTCCTTAATAATGAGGTATCCACAATTCATGTTGCAGCTATCTGGCCCCTTTTTTTTTCAGTGTTGTCTTTTTGTGTGTGGGAACAAGGACCACATGCAGCTGGCACCTTTGGCTGATCTTCCTTCTCTATGTAAGTAATAAAACATCTTAATCTAAAAATGGCTTGTTGTGTCTTTACTGGTTGAATCAGTCAGATGTGGCCCTATCTTACATATCTGTCAGTTTGACATGCACCCATACGCAAAAACCCTACTCCACCTGTGTCCCCCCACCAACATCTGTCAGGCCAACTCCACGTAAGTGAACTGGCATCAGTCTACCCAGTTGCTCAAATGTCAAACTTGAGCATCAGCATCTTCCTTCTCTTTTCCTCTTTCACCACCCACATCCAATCACAAATTCCACTGATTCTACCTTCTAAATATCTCCAGATTTCATCTAAACTACTACTAACTATCCTATTCCAGATCACTGGTATCTCTTAGCTATGTTACTCCACAGCTTAATAGGCCGCCCTGCCTCTAGTCTTTCTCAAATCCATTCTCCAGATAGCAATTAAGATGATGTTCCAACAACACAAATATGACCATAACATCCTAATCTGTCAAATCATATATTCTAAACTTTGTTGTAGTAAAACTAGAAACTTGCTTGAAATCAAGTATTAGTTAGCAGGCAATGAAGACCAATGGCACATAATCCGAATGATAATCAAAAACACTTTTTTCAAGACTGCTTCATATAAGGGAAGATTGGTCAACCATGTCAGACTCACTTTGTTGGCTAGGTCTAAATACTTGTTCCTTTGTTCTATTCTAGATTTTCCTACCAATGCAATTAATCATTAAATTGAATCCAACATATGTCTATAAATATAGAGAAAGTTATTTCCTTTGGGTGTCATTTCTCACCCAAAGGAAATGAATGTAACTCAATTACCTGTTCTTTAGCATGTTTCTGCTGCTCTCTTCTTTTGCGTTCTTCTTCATCTACTTTGCTGACAACTATGTATCGCTCTTTCTAAAAGACATAAAGCCAACATACAATTTTCTGGAAGCAACTTGACCCAAAAAATTCCCAATTCTGCTACCATGAGAAGTTATCCTTTTTATCACTTCATGTCTTTCATGGGCTAAAAACACTGAAAGGATTTTTAAATGCCACAAAAAGTTGAGTTAATGCATTACAAACCAAAATCCTTCTTCTGTGTTTCCATGAAAATTTCCCATGGTTTATTAATCCAACCCAACAGAAGTCAGTTAAAAGTACCAACAGCCCGCCCTAACTGGTTTGGCTCAGTGGATAGAGCATCGGCCTGCAGACTGAAAGGTCCCAGGTTCGATTCCGGTCAAGGGCATGAACCTTGGTTGCGGACACATCCCCAATAGGGGGTGTGCAGGAGTCAGCTGATCGATGTTTCTCTCTCATCGATGTTTCTAACTCTCCATCCCTCCCCCTTCCTCTCTGTAAAAAAAATCAATAAAATATATTTTTAAAAAAAGAAAAATATCAACAGCCCTAGCTGGCTTGGCTCAGTGGATAGAGCATTAGCCTGCAGACTGAAGGGTCCCAGGTTCGATTCTGGTCAAGGGTACATGCCAGGTGGTGGGCTCAATCCCCAGTAGGGGTGTGCAGGAGGCAGCCGATCAATGATTTCCTGTCATCATTGATGTTTCTATCTCTCTCTCCCTCTCCCTTCCTCTCTGAAATCAATAAAAATATATTTTAAAAAAAATTATCAACAGACTGTGAGAATAAGACACTTTTCAAGATAAACACTAAGAAATTACATTGCATCTAAACATGAATTTCTAAACAGTTTTAAAATAAAGTTTCTACATCATTTTATGAACATAAAAAAATCCTGGATTTTCAAATAATTTGTCAGATACCATCTTCCTCATATATTGCATTTTTTATCTATTAAACACATCATAAAACCTCCTATGTCTAAGTTTGAGATTTATCTTCTAGCAAGATTGTTTCTTAATTCACTTTATCTATATATATATATATATAGATATATAGATATATAGATAGATAGATAGATAGATATATAATAGCCTAAGCGACCATCACGAAAGGAAAATCAAATGACCAGTTCTATGACGTACAATGACCACCAGGGAGGAGACGCTCAATGCAGGAGCTGCCCCCTGGTGGTCAGTGCACTCCCACAGCCAACCTCCCGTGCCCAGCCAACCTCCCACAGTCCCTCCCCACAGCTGGCCGGCCCCAATCAGGACTGGACGAGATGGTCCCGATCAGTCCTGATTGCCTACCAGGCCAAGGAACCCCACCCGTGCACGAATTCACGCACCAGGCCTCTAGTCTTTTATATAATTTGACATCCAACTTCAGAGCAACAACTAAATTCTAAAATCCTAAAATTTGGCAAAGGGAACCCATCATCTACCCACCACTACCCATCATAGTTCTGTCAGTACACCTTGGGGATACATGACAATACCTATGCACACAATTATGACCTAAATTCTAAACTTTCATTTTGCTTGTCCACATAACAGGAATGCTTTAATTAGAACATGTACTAACATTTGCATGCTTTCAAATTTACAAAGCCTGCTCACTCCCACTGGATCAGCATAAAAAGCATTACAGCCAAAACCGGTTTGGCTCAGTGGAGAGAGCGTCGGCCTGCGGACTGAAAGGTCCCAGGTTCGATACCGGTAAAGGGCATGTACCTGGGTTGCGGGCACATCCCCAGTGGGAGATGTGCAGGAGGTGGCTGATCGATGTTTCTCTCTCATCAATGTTTCTAACTCTCTATCTCTCTCCCTTCCTCTCTGTAAAAAATCAATAAAATATATTTTTAAAAAAAGCATTACAAATCAGCATTATTACCATGCTCATGTACAAATGAGGAAAATGAGGCTTAAAACAGTTAAATGACTTGCTAAAGGTCACCCAACTCATAAATAGCAGGGCCAAGAAGAGAATTCCAACTTTTGAAATATCAATGTACCATTGCATGTGTTTATTAGCCCTGAATAACTTTTGAGGTTACCTTTTCAGTTTCTAAAGTCTCAACGTGAATGCCTTTGGGATACCTAAAGAAAAGGAAGAACACATCACATCAGTAGAGGAGAAAATGAAAGCAACCACCGTAAGTATTTTAAAAGCAACTATATGGCTATAATTTAATTAAATTATTAAATATGAAATAAGTATTACTATGATAAAACCTATTCAACAATATTTCAGCTGCTAAATGTTCCTCTCTTTTTGCTCTTAAACACACAGGAATGTATCTGATTTCAAATTGTTTTAGGGCTTAAGCATTTTCTGAAATGTCTTACATCACATAATACTGTCAACTCATTACCACATAGTCAAATCTTTCTCCCAAATATAATAATGCTTACTTCCTAATTGATTTTGAAGGTCTTTTTAGATTGTATGGGTACACACACAAAAGGTTTGATGTTAATAACCCTGTAGTTTGGCATGGTAGTTTGTACCAGCCAAGAAGAGGGATCTGGAACCCACATGAAGTAAGTTGCAAGGATAATATGAAAGAAAAGGAGCCTGATCAAAGGACAATGACCTATTCCTATTATGTTCAAAGTAAATTTCCAGTACACATGTCACTGACAAATTCTAATGGAAGAATAAGAACCCCAAACAAAGTCAAATGCAAACAGCAAATTGTCTAACGCTGATGTGCAATTTTCGGGTTACAGATTCACTTGAAAACAAAATGAAACCAATGGAAACATCCCCAGACAAATACACACACAAAATTTTAGATAATATTTCAGAGGATTCACAGACCTCCTAAAACCCATCCATGATCTAGCCCAGGGGTGGGCAAACTTTTTGACTCGAGGGCCACAATGGGTTCTTAAACTGGACCGGAGGGCCGGAACAAGAGCATGGATGGAGTGTTTGTGTGAACTAATATAAATTCAAAGTAAACATCATTACATAAAAGGGTACGGTCTTTTTTTTTTTTTAGTTTTATTCATTTCAAACGGGCCGGATCCGGCCCGCGGGCCATAGTTTGCCCACGGCTGATCTAACCTCTGCTTTAGAAAAAGAATTAACAGCGGCTGGTGTGGTTCAGTGGTTGAGCATAGATCTATGAACCAGGTCACGGTTCGATTCTGGTCAGAGCATACAGCTGGGCTGTGGGCTCAATCCCCAATGTGGGGTGTGCAGGAGGCAACCGATCAGTAATTCTCTCTCATCATTGATGTTTCTATCTCTCTCCCTCTCCCTTCCTCTCTGAAATCAATAAAAATATATTTTAAAAAAAGGATTCAGCTGAGTATTTCTTAAGTCTTAAAACCAAATTTTTATAGTATACTTACAAAGAACAAAAACACTACACCACCCAAAACTTAACACACTAAAGTCAAAGTAATAATTAAAAGAAATTTTAAAAGGCTTTAAAGCATCTATTATAAAGCCCTGGCTGATGTTTCTCAATAGTTAGAACATCAGACCACACACTAGAGTCACAGGTTCGATTCCCCGTCAAGGACACATACCTGGGTTGCACATGCATGTGGGAGGCAACCAATATATGCCTCTCTCTCACACTGATGTTTCTCTCTCTTTCTCCTCCTTCCTTCCTCCCTTCCACTCTCTCTAAAAATCAGCAGAAAAAATATCCTCAGGTGAGGATTAACAAAAAAACCACACACACACACACACAAAACCATAACATTGCCCTGACGTGCTAGCTCAATTAGAGCATTGTCCCAATATGCCAAGGTTGCAGGTCCCCAGTCAGGACACATACAAGAAATCCAAGAAGCAACTAATGAGTGCATAAATAAGTGGAACAACAAATCAATGTTTTTCTCTCCCTCTCTCTAAAATCAATTTTTAAAAAATTTTAAAGCAATAACAAATAAAATTAATTAAGTGGGTATTCAACTTTAAGAAAATAGGGGGATATAGCCTGGCTGGTGTGGCTCAGTATTTGAGCATCAACCCATGAACCAGGTCATAGTTAGATTCCCGGTCAGAGCACATGCCTGGGTTTCAGACACAGTAAGGGGTATGGAGGAAGCAGCAGATTAATGATTCTCTCTCACATTGATGTTTCTATCTCTCTCCTCTTCTCCCTTCCTCTTTCTGAAATCAATAAGAACATATTTAACAAAAAAGAAAGAAAATAGGGGGAAGTAAAATAAAGTGCTACACAATAACTTAAAATGGTCAAATCAACAAGTACAGTAGAATTCTTTAAATTAAATGAGAGCTAAGAGATTATATTTCATTTTTAAATCCTGGGTCCCTCACAGAATTCTTACATATAATATAAACACTTACTTCCAGTTCAAAGTTTGATAAATTAGTTTTCTTTGGAACCTATAAAAACAAAAGAAAAGATATTGGTCTTGGCTTATTAAAAGAAAATCCTAATTGATCAAACACTGGTAGGGAAAGATATTTAAGTTTTTTAAAAAAACTTCAATAAAAGTAATAGGTAATATGCAAACAAAAATGGGCAGGATGCCCAGCAGACATGGCTCAGTGGTTGAACGTTGACCTATGAACCAGGGAGTCAAGGCACATGCCCAGGGTTTGGGCTCAATTCCCAATAGGAGGTGCGCAGGAGACAGCTGATCAATATTTCTCTATCATCACTAATGTTTGTCTCTCCTTCTCCCTTCCTCTCTGAAATCAATAAAAAATAAAAAATATTTTTGAAAAAACGGGCAGGATGTTTGAGGTGTGAGGATTCCTCACCACTTGCCTTCATCAAAGTGTTATTTAATATTATTATACTACCTTTAGAGAAGAGGTTAGAGTTCCTGTCTAACCAATGTTTTACTTCCTGTGGCTTATATAGAGTTAAGGTAGGCAGATGCACTTAAATACTTTTGTGAAGCTAGTCACAAAGGAAAAAGTATGATGTTTAAGTTACTGACTCTTTGAAACACTGATGTTTTTTTACCACAAAAAAATTAAAAGCATAGAAGTAGTCTGCGAGTAAGTTGTTCTCTTCTGAAGCCTTTATAAATTAAGTACTCCTCGAGACTAAAACAATTATGCCACTCAAGCATAACTTTAAACCAAAGTTCCACAACAGTTTTAGCCTCTCCACGATGGGACAAAGCTTTCAGTGTCTCAATATACTATCACACCCACTATATTAATGTTAAAGTTAGTGCTTAAATCTTGGGAGTATGACTACAATAAAAACACTATTTATGAAAGTGTTTTTTTGTTTTGTTTTGTCTTTTTTTTCTATTGCTCATTTTACTTAGTTTGTTACTGTTGACAGTATTACAGATGTCCCCCAATTTTCCCCCCTTTTACTCCCTTCCTTCCAGGTCCTGCCCCACTCCAGGCCTTTACCACACCATTGTCTGTGTCCACTGGTTATGCATATAGGATGTATATAATTTCTTTGGTTAATCTCCTCCCATCTCCCCCACCCCTCCCCTCTGAGGCATGTCAATCTGTTCCATGGCTCCATGCCTTTGCACCTATGTTGTTCACCAAGGCCAAATACAGCACATGTCAAAAATCATCTACCTTTCCCCAAAAAGATGTGAAAAGATTCAGGGCAACTAACCCCGTGCATGGGTCTAAGTCCAAGTTCTTATTTTCTTCACTCTGTAACAAATCTTCTATTTTCTCTCTGAGAAATTAAAATAAAAACATGAATGTCAATACCTTTAAGGGATAAAGTCATCAATAAGGCTTAAAGAAAAATAATTTATTCTGGCATATTCTTTTATTGTTGTTCTCAATAAATTAATGACAACTCCTCAAGGCTACATCAATATAAATGATTTATATTTTTACTTTTCTAGTAAAGCAGTTATACTGATAAGTAAACTAAAAAAGTCTAGACACTCCTTCAATGGCACATTGGCTTATCAGAAACTTCACTTTGAACGAAAAACACATAGACATGTTGCAAATATCTGGACGGGCCTATTTCATTGCTCTGCCTTCAGAGGAACTAGACAGTGGCTACCAGGCCTTTACAGAAGGTCTTCACAGTGACATGACAAGTCTAAATATAGTAAACAGAATCCTATTTACAATGTGCTATTGTCACACAAATTCAGATATGCCGTAATTAAATCAAGCCAATCACAACATCACACCTCTATGAGTACTATGTATGGGCAGCACAGGTTCAAGATGCAGATGTCAGTCCTGCCCCCAATACACATCACACAATGCACAGTTTTGGAACTTACACCACTTGGTCAATAAACTTCTTCTGATCCTCAGGAATCGTCACAGGACACTTGGATGTGTTAGGAGACACATATGATAGAGCTCCTGCACCATTGGACTGTAAACGTTTTTCATCATACTGCTCTCTTAACTGTCTTTCTTCTTCCTGATTTAAATATGGAATTCCTACACATAGTTTTTAAGAAAAATGTATTAGTAGAAGTAACTTTAACATAAAAATTGTTTAACAAACCAAAGAGCCTAAAATATTCAAGAAAGACCATATTTAACTATATCTAAAAAAAATCAACAGAAAAAGCAAATGATTTTGAAATATGTTTTCTATTCATACACTCCAATTATTTATTCTTTTCAACAAATTTTTATTTGGCACTTAGACGTTGTTCCAGGAAATGTATGAGGCACTAGGGAATGTAACAGTGAGCAAAGTAGATGCAACTTGCTGTGTAGTGAATAAAATAACTTTAGCCAGGATGATCAGAGAAGGCCACTATGATTGAGGCCCAAAGCATAAGAATGACTCAGATATGCAAAAAAAAGGAAAGAGTATCTCCAGCAGGGAAGTAAATATAAATGTACTGAGGATGGACATGGCATGGACTTTTCCAAAATCAGCAAGGAAGCTGGTGTTGCCAGAACACAAACAGGAGAATGGCATGACACCAGACTGGAGAGAGGATGGAGCAAGATTACAGGCCACAGTAAAAATTTATTATATTCTAAGAGCAATGGGATGCCATTAGAAGATTTTAAGCAAGATAATTAAATTACCTTCTTCATGTTTTAAAAAGATCACCTGAAATAGGGAAGTCAGAGCTATAAGCAATTGTCCAGGGAAGAGATGATCACTTAGATCAGAGGTGAGTAAACTTTTTCTTAAAGAGACAAATAGTAAATGTTTTAAGTTTGTGGGACATATGGGGGTATCTGCTGCAACTATTCAGCTCTGCTCTTGTGGCATGAAAAGAGTAATACACAATGAGTAAATGAATGGTCACAATTTTATTTACAAAACTAGAGGCCTGGTGCATGGCCTGCAGGGATTGGGCGGAAACTGGCTCTCCAAAATCCCGAGGGGTCCTGGATTGCAAGAGGGTGGCAGGCCAGGCCAAGGGACCCCACTGGTGCACAATTGGGGTGGGGAGGGACCGCAGGAGGGTTCCAGGGTGTGTCCAGCCCGTCTCACCCAGTCCCAATCGGCCAGACCCCAGCAGCAAGCTAACCTACCAGTCGGAGCGTCTGCCCCTTGGTGGTCGGTGTGCATCATAGCAGCTGGTCGAACGGTTGAACAATCAGACACTTAGCATATTAGGCGTTTATTATATAGGACAGGCAGTGGGTCATAGTTTGTACCCTGATTTAGACTATAAAGATGGGAAGAATAATTTTAGAGATACAAGAGACAAACCTGCTGATATACTGGAGATGAGGGATAAAGGAAAGAGCAAAATAAAAAATGATGCTATTAAATTTAAGCAATTAGAAGATGATAGTGCCACTTAATGAGGTGGAAGAAAACTAGGCAAATAGGTTTAAGGCTCCAAAGATGAAAACCAAAAGCTACCTCCTGGATATATGAAATCATCAAAGGGTACAGGTGAAAGGTGTTGAGAGAGAAATTTAGATACCATCAGGATAGGTGTGGTTTTAAAAGCCATAGGATACTAACAAACTTTGTAGAAAGAATTAGATGGAATTAGATCACATCTGTCAACAGATAACACTGCTGAGGTTATTGCCTACATTCATTATGGAAGAAACTGAACTTATCAAACTCAATTCAAAGTTTAAGAAAATACAGACAGGGATGATGCAGTAGAGAAGAGAAAATAATTCAGAAAAAGAGAAGGGCAAACTGAAGGAGCCAGTGCTTGACAAGGAGACAGGAACTAGCCATTGACAGACACAGAAACTCCTCTTCACTGTAAAGAACAGAAGAAAGAGGGCTGGGTCCAGACCTGGGTCTGGTGGTGAGAACTTGCAGCAGCTCTTCTCTGCTTTTATCTGTTTTCAACGAGAGGCAGGGAGAGAAGTTTGGAGAAAGAGATTGTAAGAAAACAGAGAGCTGGAAAGGGAATTTCTAAGTCAATAAAATAGGATTTTTGAGCATGAATGTTTATTTGAAGCTTGTGATCATGAATTTAAAGTAACAAATTAGCTTAGATGTGTCGTGTTTTCCAGCAATATTCAGATGTGCAGAAACAAAGAAGGTGGGTGTTGAGACTTTGTTAGGCAAGTGCAATGGAGGGAGAGGGAAGGAAGGATATGATGGACCATGTGGATAAGGAGGGAAGTCAAGATAGGAGAGTGGAACAGGAGAGTGGAAGGATATTGATAGTGAAAACGCAATGGAGGTCAACAGATTGCTGAAATAAGGTACTGGAGTAAGTGAATGAGAAGAACAGGAGGTAGTGCTCTCAACAAGAAATGTTGGGAGTGGGTGATAAGACCCATGATGCTACCAAGGGAGGTAGAGGCAAGGACTACTGACCACCTGATCAAGAAACCGTAAGACAGAGCATTTGCTGGTCATCCTTGTGGATGCAGAATTCACCCAGAATGAGGAGAGAGGTAGGAGTGGAAAGACAATGAGCCAAAGCCAAAGTTGTTAGTCAATGCTGTGCCCAGGAAATCAGCAGAAAGAGGGGTGGCAGAACTGGGCGACAGTCCTGAAAAAAAAAACTTCAGCTCCTGAGAAGAGAGAATTCAAGTGGTTTGAAAGTGGCATGGGGAAGCAAGGATACCTACTACTGCCGGGCTGAAGGTATAAAAAGAGAGCTGGGAAAAACCACCTTTGTTTGATGCTTCAGGGAGAACATTAACAAAGAGTCATCTGGTTCCGTTTCATAAAAGGAAGTCAATACACTTCTGACAAAGCTACCAAGAGAAACGGGCCTGGCATTTATAAAGTGTGACTGGAAAGATTTGATAAGGAAGAGAAGTGAAGGTCTATATCAGATTAAGAATACCAACAACAGCATGAAGATAAGAATCCTGGTAATAATAATGGCCTGGGGGTTCTGAACCATCTGTGACTAAAATATTCCAAATATTCTGACTATAAAACAATAAGAAGAGACACACTCTAATTTGGCTGTTTCTCTCCTTTTATGAAAATAAAACCATCAGGCTGGAAACTATACTACATCCATATGAGTCTGGTTAAAGTAATTCCTTCAAAAGAATTTTGTGCTTATTCCAATATAGTGTTCTAACTACATTTGGGACTTGTATTTTATAATGGCTTTCAGTATCAAGTGTGAGCCAAAAGAAAAAAAAATTATTTTACATACCCAAATTGTGTTACCCAGTTGGTTTACCCACTATGTTAAGCAGTTTGGGCTCCAAAACTTTTTAGTATTTCCAAAAATCGAAATCACCAATAGAAATTATAATGCAGCACTACTGAAGCAATTAAAAAACAACATATCAAAAACAGCTACAGCCAGCACCGATTTGGCTCAGTGGATAGAGCGTCGGCTTGCGGACTCAAGGGTCCCAGGTTCGGTTCCGGTCAAGGGCATGTACCTTGGTTGCGGGCACATCCCCAGTCAGGGGTGTGCAGGAGGCAGCTGATTGATGTTTCTAACTCTCTATTCCTCTCCCTTCCTCTCTGTAAAAAATCAATAAAATATATGTAAAAAAAAAAAAAAAAAACAGCTCCAGAGACAGAGAAGCATCAATCAGACCTTCAAACCTCCGAGGGAAGGTAGGGGAGGGTGGGGGTAAGGGGGAGAGATCAACCAAAGGAATTGTATGCATGCACATAAGCATAACCAATGGACACAGACACCAGGGGGATGAGGGCATGAGTGTGTGTGTGGCGGAGGAAGGGGGGGAGAGACGATGGCAATGGAGGGATAAGGACACATATGTAATACCTTAATCAATAAAGAAAAAAAAAAAAACATAGCATGAGTTCCAAAGGCCTCCCAGGAAGACCGCACTGAGAGGAAGTAAATTTATTCAAAGTCTATGTTCTAGTACTTTTGGTAAAAAAAAATCTCCTTCCTCACCTTACTCAATAATTCTACATTCACCCTGGAAAAGAATACAATTTAGGAAAATAATTACAGTAAAAGCAGTTATTGACCTTACCAGCAGCAGGTGCTTAATAATGCTGATAAAAACCAAAGGTTTTCCAAACACTGTTCGGGAAATGAATGGAGGAAGAAAAGACACTCTTGTATGCTCTAATATCAGACATGCACTCATTAGATATTTAATGGTCACTTCCCCCTGATGAAAAAGAGGAATCATGCTATGCACCAAGGGCATGGAATGAGACACAGTCCCTTTCCTCAGAGTGCTCAGCAGCCTGTCAGACCAGCAAGTTAGCCATCATGATCATACATGATAGACTTTTTTTTCTCCCATGAGAAATAGAGAAACCATCTCTAATTATAAAACAAACACCAATAGGAAAAGGGAGTTTTTCATTACAGGATTACTAAAATACAGCTACTTTTTAAAGTACTACACCATACCACTTGTCTCACTGAAAGGTAACAGGAAAGCATTCCCCACCGATTTTAGATAAGTCACATAGAGTAAATTATGAATAACTATGTCATACTATGTTACTAACTATGTATAAGTAGTCAATTCACAGAATAAACTATGAGTAAGCTCCACTCATAAAATCAGGAGATTGAGAGGCTTCATTAGAGCCAGTAAAGTAGTGTCTACACTCCTGTTCAGTTCATGCTTAACTAGGTTTAGGGAGGGAAAGGCACAATAAAAGTTTCAAAAACTTGCCCTGGCCGTAGTTAGAGCATCGACCCAGGGACAGAAGGGTGACGAGTTCAATTCCTGGTCAAGGACACATATTTCAGTTGCAGGTTCCCTAGCCACAGTAGAGGCCCAATCAATGTGTCTCTCTCACATTAATTTCTCTCTCTCTCTCTCTCTCTCTCTCTCTCTCTCTCTCTCTCTCTCTCTCTCCCCCCCCCCCCTCCTTCCTCCCTTTCACTCTCTCTGGAAATCGATGGGAAAAATATCCTCGGGTAAGGATTAAAAAATAAACAAATAAATAAATAAATAATAAACTGTAAGCTTAAGAAACCAGGAAAACTAGTGGTATAATTTTTTTTTTTAAATATATTTAATTGATTTTTTTACAGAGAAGAAGGGAGAGGGAAAGAGAGTTAGAAACATCAATGAGAAACACCCATCAGCTGCCTCCTGCACACCCCCAACTGGGGATGTGCCCGCAACCAAGGTACATGCCCTTGACCGGAGTCAAACCTGGGACCCTTCAGTCCGCAGGCCGACGCTCTAACCACTGAGCCAAACTGGTTAGGGTGGTCTAATTTTTTTTTAAGTTAAAAAAAAAAACTTTTTTAAAACTAGAAGGCTGCATGTGATATACTGGAAATCTGAGATTCTGTATCAGAGAGCAAGCACAAAAAGATAATTCTCAACCAAATCCACATTTTCAAGTTCTAAAGATAAGTCACAGATAATCTTACCATTGCGGAAAACTTTATTGAAATCAAATCCTTGGCTTGCTAAAAAGTCAATGCTTGAGCTCTGAAACAAGAGTAAACAAGACATACATTTCAGTGATTTTAATGTCAGGTATGTAAACAGAAGTGGAGAAGTAACTCAGGTGAGTAAACATAGGCAACCAGACAAGGAAACAACATGTCAAAAGTCAGAAGACAAGGGATTTCTACTCCCAGGCTGCCAAACAATCCATTAATTGACTTAAACTATCCAGGCTCTGCTCCTTTATAACTTACTAGTGTCCCAGTGCACAGATTCATGCACATTGAAAGGAAATTAATTAGAAGAAATATTTTAATATCACTATTCACCCTTTCTCTATAATAGAAGTCACCACAGCTCAGCATTAAACCAGATTCAGGGCCATCAGTGCCCTAGCAACAACATAACCCATGGCCGAAGGTAGAATGGCACGACCCTGCAAGGAATCGAGCTCCCTCCTCTCTGGTTCCAGGGTGTGTCACCGGAGAACCACTGCTGCCAAGTCACCACAGTTCGACAGCTCCTGCATTGAGCGCCTGCTCCCTGGTGGTCAGTGTGTGTCATATGTACCGGCCAGTTGGACGCTCTGACAGTCGCTTAGCCTTTTATCTATATACTAGAGGCCCGGTGCACAAAAATTTGTGCACTCGGGGTCCCTCAGCATGGCCTGTGCCCTTTCGCAGTTTGGGACCCCTTGGGGGTGACCACTTGCTGGCTTAGGCCTCCTCCCCGTGGGATTGGGCCTAAGATGGCAATCAGACATTCCTCTGGCAACCTGGCAGCCCTCGGGGGATGTCCACTTGCCAGCAGGGAGCAGACCTAAGCTGCAGTCAGGCATCCTTAGCACTGCTGAGGAGGCAGGAGAGGCTCCCACCACCACTGCTGTACTGGCAGCCATCAGTCTGGCTTGTGGCTGAGCAGAGCTCCCCTGTGAGAGCACACTGACCACCAGAGGACAGCTCCTGCATTGAGCGTCTGCCCCCTGGTGGTTAGTGTGTGACATAGTGATCAGTCATTCCCAGTCCTTCTGCTGTTAGGGTCAGTTTGCATATTACCCTTTTACTATATAGGATAGAGGCCTGGTGCACAGGTGGGGGCTGGCTGGTTTGCTCTGAAGGGTGTCCCGGATCAGGGTGGGGGTCCTGCTTGGGTGCCTGGCCAGCCTGGGTGAGGGGCTGATGGCTGTTTGCAGCTGGTCACACCCCCTTCAGGGTGGGGGTCCCGCCTGGGTGTCTGGCCAGCCTGGATGAGGGGATGGTGGCTGTCTGCAGCTGGTTACACCCCCTTCAGGGTAGGGGTCCCCACTGGGGTGCCTGGCCAGTCTGGGTGAGGGACTGAGGGCCATTTTCAGGCTGGCGGGTGACTGAAGCTCCCAGCCTCTTTTTTTTTTTTTTAATTCTGGGATTTATTTACCTTCTATAGCTGTCACTAGAGCTGAGAGCCGGCTCCAGCTCTGAGGCTGTGGCTGATTGAAAGCAGGTATCTGGGTTTGTTTAGCTTCTATAATTGAAACTCTGTTACCATCACTGGCGCTCTAAGCTCTGAGCCCACTGCGGCTGAAAGCAGGTACCTGGGGTTTGTTTAGCTTCTATAATTGCAACATTGTTGCATCCAGAGCTCAGAACTGGGCTGAGGCAGGCGGGGAACCTTGGCTTCCTCCATCACTAGAGCAAGCAAGCCTCATGTTCGCTTCAGCTGCGTGGCTGCCGGCTGCCATCTTTGTTGGCAGTTAATTTGCATATCCTGCTGATTAGCCAATGGGAAGCATAGCGGAGGTATGGTTAATTACCATGTTTGTCTATTATTAGATAGGATAAAACAAATATTCCTTGTTTCACAATATTTAAGAAAACTACTTGGTGAACATATATATGCCAATAGGCAGAAAACTCCTGATCACTGTACTGACTAAGAGACTATAAGTAGAAATAAAATATATTTATACTATCTCACCCCAGGTTCAACTTTAAGGTAGCTCAAATGTGCAGGTTATAAGACATCACTATCCACTTCAAATTACCATTGAGATTCTGAAAACCCGAAATCTAGACTGGATGGTCTTTACATTCAAGATCAAAATAGATAAAAATTCCCAGTAACAAGATATTCAACAAACATCTGAAACCTAGGGTGAGTTGAAATATTTAAGTAAATTTAAATAAAAACATTAAATAATATTACACAATGTACATAAGAATGGCAGAAATCACAAAGTTCTTACTCAAACTGAAGAGTAGGAATCATTACTGTGGCTACTCTTATTTTACTCCTGTCTTAAGTCTAAATTGAAAGGGCAATGCAATTGAATCATTTTAATCTGATCCCTCACAGAACTACCTTTCCTGAACTGTACTTTGACATTGTACCATCAGTCCAGACTGTCTTATTGTCCCATTAAATGCATTACAGTATTTACTTGAGAGATATGGTTAAAGACTAGGCTTTCTACACTAATGATTTCTTTATGATAATGGAAGAAGAAATGTTCTGAGGTCTCTAATTTGAGAAAAGCCAAATTTCTCTTGATCCTGGTTTATTTAGATCCTATGGCCACAAATTGTGTGTTTCCCCTTTTCTTAGCTGGTAGGAAGCTCAGAGACAAAGAGTGGAAACATTCTTTGTCACAAATTCTGTGTCCTAATCATACCATAGTAATCATATCTGCACTTTTCTTTTCTTCCAATTTTTCACTTACTTTGTTAAAATGTATATAATACATGTATCTTTATCAGCCAACACAAATTCTTTTTCAAATCTGGTGGGTTATAAAAAGACAATCTTAACCCCCCCTGCCCCCCAACACACACACTTAGGTACATGTACATCATTTTCCATCATGTGCAAGTTTTCTACGGTTTAAAACAAGCAATCTTAAAAAATAAAAAATAAAAAAACACACACACACACAAGCAATCTTTCCCCTGAGGTTTTCCTGTTCTGAACCAAGACCCAATGATTTCTGACTTGAGCCACAAGCCTCCTTCTGTCTCCCATGCCTGTATAGTCTTCTAATTCTGTCTATCTATATATTCCATCCCCAACATACACACCAAAATATGGACTATGGAAAGGCATTCTTGTCCCTCCAGTCACTAGACTCTAAAAGATCCTAACTTCCTTCTCTTTAAAAATCCTGAGTGCCTCGAACAGGGGAGGCAGGATAGGAACGGCCCACAGTGCTACCACCACCCTTAGTGCCTTCTTCCCTGACATCATGCTCCAGTTCCTGGTGGGATTTCCTTTTGGCAAAGTGGTTGAAATGTACTAGATATGGCTCAGAATTATGACATGCCAAACCTGGATAAAAAACTTGATTAAGCCGAAACCGGTTTGGCTCAGTGGATAGAGCGTCGGCTTGTGGACTGAAAGGTTCCAGGTTCGATTCCGGTCAAGGGCATGTACCTGGGTTGTGGGCACATCCCCAGTGGGGAGTGTGCAGGAGGCAGCGGATAGATGTTTCTCTCTCATCGATGTTTCTAACTCTCTATCTCTCTCCCTTCCTCTCTGTAAAAAATCAATAAAATGTATTTAAAAAAAAAAAAAAAAACTTGATTAAAAAGGACATGGATGCCAAGAAGAAACCCCCTAGTTCATGAGACCAACTCCAGCACTGACTCCAGGAAATCCTGACTCTGCTCTTCTCCAGGGCCTCCTTTACACCTGAACCAAAGCTTCTGTCTCCAGTCTCAGCCTTCGCTTTGAGCACAAATGGGGCCACAAGTTAAGAACTGTCCTTACTTTCCCAACATCTTCACCTCTTCCCTTCCTCCTTTAGCAGCCTGGGAGGTCCTAAGACTAGAATTATGGTACTAGATTAGTAAATATGGCCTTTACTTAAAAAAAATTCCAGAGTCACCCTGGCCAGTGTGGCTCAGTTGTTTGGAGAGTTGTCCCGTACACCAATGTTTCTCTCTCTCTCTCTCTCTCTCTCTCTCTCTCTCTCGCTCTCTCGCTCTCGCTCTCTCCCTCCCTTCCTCTAAGAATATATTTAAAAAAAAAAAAAAGATGCAGTCAAAGATGCACCTATTCCATTTCTAAAGCTATACGTTTTCCACCCAAACAACACCCTTTAAGTTACGCAATGATGTAAATGGAACTGGCTGTAAATGATGTAAATAATGTAAATGGCTGGCATGGCTCAATGGTTGAGTGTCAACCTATGAACCAGGAGGTCAACAGTTCTATTCCCAGTCACATACCTGGGGTTTCAGGCTTCATCCCCAGTGGGGGCCTGCAGGAGGCATCAGAACAATGATTCTCATCATAGATGTTTCTCTCACTCTCTCCCTCTCCCTTCCTCTCTGAAATCAATAAAAATATATTATAAAAAAAAAAAAACACACTATGGTTTATTTGATAATTTAACAAAACAGATTACAAGCCCTGGCCAGTATGGTTCAGCTGATTTAGTGTCATCCCTTGTGCACCAAAAGGTTGCTGGTCCAATTCCTGGTCAGGGCACATGCCTGGGTTTTGGGCTCATCCACGTTAGGGGGCGTGCAGGAGGCAGGAAATCAATGTTTTGCTCTCACATTAATATTTCTCTTTCCCTCTCCCTTACTCTCACTAAAAATCAATTTTCAAAATAAGTTTCTAATCCTCACCCCAGGATATTTTTCCATTGATTTTTTAAAGAGAGTGGAAGAGAGAAGGAAAGACAGATAGAAATACCCATGTGAGAGAAACACATCGACTGGTTGCCTCCTGCATGCGCCCCATGGGCCCAAGCCAGGGAGGAGCATACAACTGAGGTACATGCCCTTGACCCTTGGACCCTTCCGTCCGCAGGCCAGTGCTCTATCCACTGAGCCAAACCGGCTAGGGCTTTAAAAAAAATTTTTTTAAACAGGTTACACAACTAAAATTACCTTCACCTTTTCTCTTCATCCCCAGGCATACCTGAGATTAACTCTCAATTTTATTTGCTTATATCCTGCCTTATTATAGAAAGAATTTGACATGACTCAGTCACTCAGAAGCCTACCCTTCAGGCTTTCTTAACTGCATTACTACTTACAAACAGGAGAAAGGAACGTTGAGAAGACACAAATGAACTTATGTTCCTACTGGAAGAGAAGCCAGGGCACAGTATTATAAAGGGGAAAAGATTAACACTTATCTTTAATCACATATTTACACACTATCCCACTTATTCACGTTCTCCTTATCCATTATAACAGATTAAGAGGAAAGAAAAAGGAAACTGATATTTAGTAGTGTCTACCAGCTCAGCTACCACACCATAAAAGGGATGTTCTAAGGGAGAATCTCCATATGCTTACCTTGGCTCATAAGTAAGCCCCCTCCTCCTCAGGAGGAGACAATGGTTTTTTCCACGCTCCCTTTCTAATTGATGAACTTGGAAAAAGGAACTAAGGGCCTCTAGTTTAGCACTCTGCTCTTCCAGAAAATAAAGCTCTACCCTTGGAGATGGGTGCAAAAAGGATGAGGTGGGAAGAAGCCTGCAGGTCCTGAGCTGTGAGTTTAATTGAGGTGTAAGATATCAAAAATCCCAAAAAGAGCCACATTATAAAGGCAAGTTCTCAAGCCCATTATCTGGCTACACTTGGAACACTTCATGCAGTTCTCAAAGTTTTGAGAACTTTATGCAATTCTCAACGTCTTACTAATAATAAAGCTCATGTTCTGATTTCCATCTGTCTGTCACTTGCATCTTACTCCTTAATTCATTCCAAAGTAAAGGGTAAGACAGCAGTGCAATTAATTTAGAACCCTAAAATTGAAGGTCAGATATAGTGTACAGATGATATCTTGTGGAACTGTGCACCTAAAACTTGTGTATTATTTTGTGAACCAGTGTCACACCAATCTATATATATAAAAATCCAGCAACCGGGAAACCATAATGAACAGAATGACCAGTCGCTATGACACCCACTGCAGCCAGCAAACTAGCTAATCTGGGGGTGGGGCTGGCCTGCCAACCTCCCGCAGCCCCTCCCCTGGCCAGCCTCGCCCCTGATGGGCCCCCACCACCTTGATCGGCCCATAGCTCCTCCCCGTGGCCAGCCCCACCCCTGCTAGCCCCGCCCCAACTGCAATAGGGAGCAGAGCCAACCAGCCAACCACCTGTGGCCCCACCCCCCACTGGCCCCACCCCTGATGGGCACCCACCACCCCGATCGGCCCACAGCCCCTCCCTCCAGCCAGCTCCACCCCCCGATTACCCCCCACACCAATCGGGGGTGGGGCTGGCCGGCCAACCTCCCACCGCCCCTCCCCTGTCTGCTGACCCCCGATCACCCCCCACCCCATTTGGGGGCGAGGCTGGCCGGCCCCCAATCATGGGTGGGGCCTGTCAGCCAATCACCTGCGGCCCCTCCCCCTAGCTGGCCAGGCCCTGATCCACCCCGACTGGGGCCAGGGCCGGCAGACACCACCCATGCATGAATTTGTGCACTGGGCCTCTAGTAAATTCAATAAAAAGGAAAAATTAAAACATAAAATAAATAAATAGAACTGAAGGTCAGAGATGAAATAGTTTTCCCAAAGCTCAAAGTTAGTGGCAGAACCAAATTTTAAAGAGAATTCTGATTCCACATATCCCCACAGACTCATCAGCAATTCATAACAGAAAAAAAAACTTAATTATGTTACTAACCTGACAAACAAATTTGACATCTGGTGAGGATCTATTGAAGGGTTTCGGGAAAACATAGAAGTTAAATGACTTTATTATATACCTGGGAAAATAAGATATACAAGGAGATTTAGGGGGTTACATTATGCCACAACGAAAGCATTCCCACCACTTGTTAAAACAACCTACTTTGAATGTATGCAGTCATACTTAAAAGCGCAAAGGCCAAACTGAAACAGCAAAAAGTCCATGGAATGCTGGAAAAGAGAAATAAAACATCTGTCAAAACAATGCTGTATATTTTATGTAAGCAACAGTATTCTCAATCAGGTGGGCTTTCTAATTACTCAATTTGACTTTGGCAGAATACTTCTGATTAGAAAAGATTACAGATTATGTATTAGAAGCATTATTAATTTATATACATCTCTTAATGTTCTTCCCAATTAGACACCTATCCACCATCCAGAGCATCATATTAGGCCTATTTCCAAATTATTAAAATAATTACATCATACTTCCTATAAATCAAATTAACACTGAAAATACTAAATCTTCTCCGAACATGTTTTCCAGCAAACAATTATTTTTACTGTTGTTTTAAACAACACTAAAATATCGTTTCATAGCTCGGGTTGAGAAATCAATGTGCAAGTTTAATGATTATATTTCTCTAGAATTCAATGTAAGGAGGACCAACATGGGGGAGGGGCGTTTCTAGCACATCCACTTACCTTTTTGAGCTTCTGGTACCTCTCTTCCGGAGTGTCAAAACCATTTGTTAATGTGGTGACTGAAGGTCCATCACTGATTCCTAGATTTTAAGAAATAAAAGCTTTTAACTTGTTAGTAAATACTAATGTAAAAATGTCAGTCAACTACTCAATGGCTCTGTAATTTTATATTCTCATGTATTACAAAGTGCTTCTCACTTCACTCTTTCAAAATTAGCATTCATTTCACTGGCCACCAAGCTAAACTCTATAACACATTTAGAAATGTTAGTGTTTCTATTTCAGAACCAGCAGTTCCAGTGTCTAAAATAGGTTTCAAAACACAGGAATAATTTAAGAAAACAGTATCTATGATTAAGTTTTGCTGCTTTCAAAAGTTTAATGCATAATCAGATATCAACAAATTCTGAAGTCTATTATTGTTAGAGTCCCAGTCTTGGCCAACAGTTTTAAGTAACAACTATACAACAAAGGTATTTTCCAGGTCAAAAGAAAATTATTTCTGGTGAAAACTCTTAGCTTCCCAGAGAATTGAGTCCAACTAGAAAAGGCATGTATGTATAATTAAAGCCAACGATCTACAGGGTGTCCCCCAAAAATGTATACACACTTTGAGATTACGAAGTCAGTATTTATTAGCATACAGTTCATTTTCAAAATTTCAAAGAATCAATAGAAATGAGTGTGTATACATTTTTGGGGGACGCCCTGTATTTACTCCCAGCATGGATTCCTTTAGAAAGAGCTGAAGAGTTTTTTAAACATGTAAAATCAGAGTGAAAGTGGATATCTACACCAAAGAAAGTCTACTGTTCGTACTACCTTTAACAATTTAAAAATTAATCTCTAAAAAAAAAAAAAATTAATCTCTGATCCAAAAAGAAAAAACCCTTGCAATTGTACGTGTTGGTAAAGTATTATACACACATACACACCCACGCCAAGGTAGGCAATGCACACTTCCACAAATGCATAAAGCCTGACCCAGAAGTCAGTCACAAAGGACAAACATTGTATGATTCCATTTACAGGCAGTGCCTCGAGTAGTCAAATTCAGAGACACAAACAGTGGTTGCCAGAGGCAGGGGAGGAGGGAAGGTGAAAAAGTTCAGGAGATGGGTGGTGGAGATGGTTGCACAAAAATGTGAACGGACTTAATGCCACTGAACTATTTTTAAATGGCTAAAATGGTCAATTTTATGTTATGTATTTACCTAACACGCACACATAGAGCCTGACCCTAACCCGGAAGCAGCACCAAAACCATCTTCTACCCGCAACCCTCAGAGCCCCAACCATCAAAAACCCGCTTCCCTGCCTTTGAAACGCGTAAGAGGAAATGCTGAGGCCCGTGGAACTTCTCCAAGGCTACAAACTGGGGGAAGGGGCCAGCGGGCAGAAGGCAGGGCAGGTGTCAGGAGGGCAGAAGGCAGGGCAGGGTGTCAGGAGGAGCCCTGGCCCCGCGCCTGCAAGGAGGGATACCTGAAAACTCCCCATCGATGGCAAAGAAGTCCGCCTCCTCTATGGCCTGGTACACTTTGTGAAGATGACTCTTAAAATCTGCGGAGAAACCGAGAAGCTCAGAACGGGGGGCTTGGCTTTCCGCCCACACACGCCTAAGGGGAGAGGGGAGGAGGACCCATGAGCTCCTAAGGCCTGGGGCCCGAGGACAAGTGTACAGGGGGGGGGGGGGGGGGGGCAGAATGCAGGGAACCTAGAGAGTCCAGGCCCTAAGGAGCACATGGGCCGGAAAGGGACAAGCACTGAGGGTGTACGGACCCGGGAGGAGCCCGGGTGCCCTGAGGGTGCCCGCAGGAGAGCAAGGCCCCGAGGGGGGCACGGGCCAGAGAGAGACAAGCGCCCAAAGGACACGCAGGCTTAGGAGGGGGGCACACTCGGGAGAGGCTGCCTCAGCCCCAGGCCCCACCAAACGGATTGGCGGGCCGTGATCCGGGCCTAGAAAGCCGAGTGAGGGGGACCGTGGGGACGCGGGGAGGTGCACGGCCGACACGCACTGCTCCTGATTATCTCCATCCCGTAGGGTGCCCGGAAGCCGGGCCGCCTCGGCCGTTCTACTCGCGGAGTTCCGCAGCGACGGCAGCGGCGGCTGAGGTACCAGCTACAGAGATCGCAGCGGCGATTTCCGGGAACAGCGCGCGCCGGTGCGCAGTCACGTGCGCCAGCGTCACGGTAGGGGCGGGGCCAAGGCTGGGCTTCCCTCACCCCTTCCAGGGACAGAGGAGGGGCGTGGCTATCGAAGTCCCTAGCCATAGGCGATCTAACTTAGGAGGCCAGGTCGTGGGGCGTTCTGTTTGGAAGAAATATGCATACCCTGACATCCAATCAAGGAACAAATGTTTCCTGGGTTCCTATTATAGTCCAGGCACTCTGTAAGGAATGCGGATACAGTGATGAACAGAAGACAAGGTCCCTGGCCCCACTGGAGCTTAACTTGGGGGAAGAGGGGAAAGTTAAGCAGGAATCAAACTTGCCACTTGGAAGCATGATAATCTTTTTGAAGAGAAAGAGCAGGATGATACAGTAATAATAATAATGTGAGAGAGTGTTATTTAAAAAGGTAATGAGGGCCCAGCCAATGTTGCTCAGTGATTGAGTTTGGACATATGAACAGAAGTTCCTGGTTCTATTCCAGTGAGGGCACATGCCTGGGTTGTGGTCTGGATCCCCAGTAGAAGGCCTGCAGGGGGCAGCAGATCAGTGATTCTCTCTCATCACTGATGTTTCCATCTCTCTCTCCCTTCCTTTCTGAAATCAATAGAAATACATTTTTAGCGGCCTGGCAACTGAAGGGCCTGGGGACTGAAGGGTCCCGGGTGCCATTCCAGTCAAGGACACATGCCCGGTTGGGGGCTCAATCCCCAGTAAGGGGCCTGGGGGAGGCAGCTGATCTATAATACTTTCTCAACATTGATGTTTCTATCTCTTCCTCTCCCTTCCTCTTTGAAACCAATAAAAATCTATTTTAAAAATATATACATATTTTTTTAAATTAAAAACACTTGTGTATCAAAGGACACTATCCAACAAGGTGAAATGGCAACCCATGCATGGAATGGGAGAAAATATTTGCAAATCATATATCTAATAAAGGGTTAATATCCATAGCATATAAAGAATTCCTACAACTCAGCAACTCAAAAACAAACAATCCTATTACAAAATGTACAAAGGACTTGAATAAATATTTATCCAAAGAAGATATACAAATGGCCAACAAGCACATGAAAAGATGATCAATGTCACTAATGCAAATCAAAATCACAATGAGTTACCATTTCATATCCATTTTTTGAGAAATTAGAACTTCCTGCACTGCTGGTGGGGATGTAAAATAGTGCAGCCACTATGGTCGTTCTTAAAAAACTAAAAATAGAATTATATGATGCAGCAATTCCACTTCTGGGTATACACCAACAGAATTGAAAGCGGAGGTTTTTGAACTTCGCAAAAAAAATACCCTATGTAAAGTACACTGCGGACTTGTAATATTATTTTAATTTCTGGGTAAATTTATTTGCTAATCCATTTATTAGCAGCATTTTTCACCATAGCCAAAAGGTGGAAACATCCCAAGTGTCCATCAACAGATGAATAAGCAAAATGTGATATGTACATACAGTGGAATACTATTCAGCCTTTAAAAAGAAGGAAATTCTGCCCGGGCTGGATTGCCCAGTTGGTTGGTGTGTCATCCTGTACACCAAAGGTTGCAGGTTCAATTCATTTATGTTAAGTGAATTAAGCCAGTCATAATAAAATACTGTATAATTCCAATTATATGTGATACCTGGAGTAGTCAGATCCATAGACATAGAAAGTAGATGATGGTTACCAGAGGCTGGGGGCAAGGGACCATGAGGAGGTGTTAAATGGATATGGAATTTCAGTTTGGGAAGACGAAAAAAATCCTGAAAATGGATGGTAATGATGGTTGCATAACACTGTGAATATACTTGATGCCACTGAACTGTACACTTAAAAACAGAAAAAAATGGTAACTTTTATATTACGTATATCTTACCACACACACACATGCTGACACCTATTACCAGATTATCCTCCAGAAAATGAGTTCACACACTTCCGGCACTGACACAGGTCATTACCAAATCTGTTTACTCTTTGCCAATTTCATAGGTAGAAGTCATCCAAATGACCAATTTAACAATCTCCAGACCATCCATTTAAAACAGATTGACTCAGCA
Organism: Myotis daubentonii; assembly: GCF_963259705.1. Lineage (NCBI taxonomy): Eukaryota > Metazoa > Chordata > Mammalia > Chiroptera > Vespertilionidae > Myotis > Myotis daubentonii. The sequence continues at coordinate 25,066,482 of NC_081843.1, forward strand.
TGAATTCTCATCGTATCAAGAGGCTCGAAGAAACAAAGTGGTAAAGTCATTTTAATTCCGATTCTTAATACTGTAAATGGAACTTTAGGCATGGTCCTCTGATTTTCTGCATAGAAATGTGAATGCAAAAAAAAAACCCTATGTGAAGTACACTGCAGACTTGTAATATTATTTTAATTTCTGTGTAAATCTAATTTGCTCCAGACTCAGAAACAGCAGGCTGGAGGGAACACACATACAGGAACCTCAAACTTAGGGTGTTACGCACTGCCCCTTCGGGGTCCCTGAAGAGGAAGGGGCGGGGCCGATGTTGCTACGCATGCGTCGAGCTCCTCGGCGGGGAGTGGCCGCTCTAGGCAGCGGGGAGGTTGCGGGGTGGGGGAGCTGGGAAACAACTGCGACCTTTCCTCTATGGTCGGAGCCCCGGGCACCTTCCCTGGCGTCTTAGGTTACTTCCGGAAGTGAAGCTGCCACCTCCTCTACTTCCGCGGGGTCCAGCCTGGGGCAGCGGACGGGTGGGCCCCGGCTTGAGCGCAGTGGTAAGCAGCCGCGCGGCGGGTGATAGCGAGAGGGCGACCCAGGCTCGAATGCGGGGCGGTGTGTACGGAACGGGCGTGGGGTTCGAGGTCCGAGGAGGCGCGCGGGGCTTTCCTTATCCAGGCCCGAGTTCTGAGCAACCTCAGCCCTGGCCTTGGGGCGCAGACCCCCGTCTTGGCCAACTTCCCCCGTCCCTTCCCGGGAGCCCTACGTCGACACGGCGGGTCGGCGGGCCTCGCTGGTGTCCCCTCGAGGGTCAGCATCAGCCTGTCGCTCCGGCATCTCCTCAGGGCGAGAAGGAGGGGGCGTCGCTTCCACGATGAAGGGGGACGACTGGCGTCCCCGAGGAGCACCTGCCGCAGCCTGCGCCAATGCGATCAGAATGTATTAGGCTCCTGATAAATGCCAGGCTGGGCTTCAGGTCTAATTGGCGAGGCACTAACCTGCCACAAAACGGGACGATTGCTCCCGTTTTAAAATGGGATAACGGGCGCGCAGAAAGGCGAAAGTGAAATCGCACAGTCACACTGGGGATGGGCTAGGCTAGAACCAGCTCTGTGGTTCCGTACTTACGGGCAGAAATCTGAACTTGTGCAAAAGGGAATTTTATTTTTTTAAAAAAATAGGCAAATGAGATTCAGGCTGTGTGTCTAACGGAATCTTTGGCGGGCAGGGCCTGTCAGTGCCCCAGGCGGCTGCCCTCCTACTTTGGTGAAGAGAAGTGAGTCAATAGCTGTTGTGCCCTCAAAGCCCATTGGTTAGTCCATTGGGGGTTGCCTTTATGTCACACTCTGAAAGGCCAATAGGAAGGAGGTTTACTCCCCCTTCCAGCCCCCCAAGGCACACCCCAGAGTCCTTTTCGAGCACACGTGCATAGTGAATTGTTTGGTTTGTTTTTGTTATGGCTGTTTTGTTTCCTGCCTAACTCCATAAACTTGATAAAATACTGTTTCTCCAGTTCTATGTTCTTTTTTTCCTCTTTTAAAAAAAAAAAAAAAAGCTCTAGTGCTTGGTGCTGGCACTACTTATATAGCTGGCACTCAGTAAGTACAACTATTAATAATTTTAATACCTATGGACCATACAGTAGTTTCTATGGTTAGAAGTTATCACTTAAGCCTCCTTCAGAGTATATGTGTGTGTATATATATATATACATATATATATATTTTTTAATATATTTATTTTATTTCAGAGAGGCAGGGAAAAGGAGAGAGATAGAAACATCAATGATGAGAGAATCATTGATTGGCTGCCACCTGCACATCCCCACCTGGGATCGAGCTGCAACCTGGGCACGTGCCCTTGACTGGAATCAAACTGGGGACCCCTCAGTCCGCAGGCCAACACTTTATCCATTGAGCCAAACCAGCCAGGGCCAGAGTATATATTATTATCCTGAACTTATAAATGGGAAATTAGAGGCTCAGGGAGAATAAATGAGACCTGCTTTGGAACCCAGGTCTCTCTGATTCTGGAGACTACACTGACTGCACTATACCAGCTTCTCCAGGGAAGTTACAGTCTTTGAGATGAGGAAACATGCACAAATAAAAGTTACTGGTATATTAATGCACAGAACTGGAAGGGTTAATGGGGGGGGGAATATAGTCATTAAAGATGTTCAGATAAAAAGTTAATTTGGGTCTTGTCAGCTGGACACTTGACTCAGATGGTGTGGAGCTGTGTTACAGATGGAGGGAACTGTGTGATATGGGAAAATGAGCAAGGAGCAGGAATTAATATGCGGGACTAGAGTATGAATAGGTGCATAGTAGGGGATAATCACAATAATAATAATAATAATAATAATAGTTAGCACTTAAATTGCACTAACTATGTGCCAGGCACTATTCTCAGTGCTGTGCACATGTTAATTCCTTTAATCAACAACCTTATCAGGAAGATACTAGAATATCCCCATTTTACAAATGAGGAAACAGGAACAAAGGCAAAGCGATTTGCCTGAGGTCACACAACAAATAATTGGTGGAGCTGGCTTGAGGAAAGGAAGGGCTTGGTCAGAACTGTGTTTCAGGAGGATGGTTTGGGCTGTGGTGAGTGGAGGGACTAGAGCAGCCGTGGGCAAACTATGGCCCGCGGGCCAGATCCAGCCCGTTTGAAATGAATAAAACTAAAAACTAAAAAAAAAAAAAAGACCGTACCCTTTTATGTAATGATGTTTACTTTGAATTTATATTAGTTCACACAAACACTCCATCCATGCTTTTGTTCCGGCCCTCCTGTCCAGTTTAAGAACCCATTGTGGCCAAAACCGGTTTGGCTCAGTGGATAGAGCGTAGGCCTGCGGACTGAAGGGTCCCAGGTTCGATTCCGGTCGGGGACATGTACCTGGGTTGTGGGCACATCCCCAGTGGGAGGTGTGCAGGAGGCAGCTGATCGATGTTTCTCTCTCATCGATGTTTCTAACTCTCTATCTCTCTCCCTTCCTCTCTGTAAAAAATCAATAAAAATATATTTTTTTAAAAAAAAAGAACCCATTGTGGCCCTCGAGTCAAAAAGTTTGCCCACCCCTGGACTAGAGAGAGGAGCACATGAGATTAGTAGTGTTACTGAAACTATTCTGTTCATACCTTACCCATATGTTGTCTGAAACATATATTTAGGGCATATAAATGTTTTTTGTACAGGCCTACATCAGAAATATTTTGGGTTCGGTTTTGGTTCCAGGCCACCTCAATAAAGCAAATATCACAATAAAGCAGGTTGTAATCTTTTTGCTGGTAAAGGGTCCTGCCTTTAATTTTTAAAAATGCAACATCTGTGAATGGCAATAAATAGAAGCACAATAAAAGGCGATGTTCCCGTACAGAACAGCTGTGTAGTTACCAAACTTCTGTGTGCATAGGAATCTCTCCTGAGCGGCTTGTTTAACGTGCATTCCTGAGCCTCCCTCCCAGATATTCTTTGGTGATATCTTCTTTCCCAGATAGCTTCAAACTTCCCAGGTGATTCTGATGGAGGATCTAGGAAATTACTGTGATAGGGAGTCAATTTTTGTTGATTTGATTTTCATTTACAAATTTCTGGAGCCCAGCTTTGTGCCTGCAACTCAGGGGTGATGATGGAATTCTATCAGTTGGTTTCTGACCTCAGGATTTGGTCAAAGAGGCAAAGACTACTCAAACAGTAATGTGCAAAAAGTGTCAGAGCAAGCTAAACCTGAAAAGGACATGTCAGTTTTTAATATGTGAATCATAATAGAATCGCTTATAAACAACAGTTCTAAGTATAGTTTACTGGTACTTACCAGTCGTTTTTTGATAACTTTCTGAGTTATTGTATTTCTACAGCATTTAATACAGGATAGGTCATTGAATATGTGCTGTGTAACAGAAAAGAAAGAGGACAGTCTCTAGAGAGAGCCAGGACACCCTTCTCAGTGTGCTCTTTCTTCTTGCTCAACACCACTCATAGGCAGTAAATCACGGGTGCAAAAGTTCAGGCAGCAAGTCAACATCCAGTGAGCTACTAGCTACCTTTGTCCTAGTGATTTCTGACCTCATCCAGAAAGAAGATCTATTTGGAGCCGGAAAAACACAAGGTTCTGTATGCTGAGAGCCTGGAAATGCTTCTCTTGTAAAGGCTTCTCTTAATGAAAGCCAGTTTTTGCCACCTGCCAGACGTGCACGTAAGTCTCTCTCTCTTTTTTAAATATATTTTATTGATTTTTCACAGAGCGGAAGGGAGAGGGATAGAGAGAAACATCGATGAGAGAGGAACATCGATCAGCTGCCTCCTGCACACCCCCCACTGGGGATGTGCCTGCAACCAAGGTACATGCTCTCGACCAGAATCGAACCTGAGACCTTTCAGTCCTCAGGCCGACCCGACCCTCTACTCACCGAGCCAAACCGGTTAGGGCAACACGTAAGTCTCTTTTATTACCATTGCTGACTCTTGCCTTGCTTACATCTGGGCACTTTTTTTTAAATTTCATAGTCACTAGAAATGCGTAGTCACTCTTTGAACATTTACTAAAGTCTGTAGCATTTGGGTAGTGTTTATAGTGATGTCCCCAGAGGTGGACTTGGGTGCCAGAAATGGGGTGCTCCCAACCACCCTCACCCCTATTTCTTTTTCCTTTTTTTAAAGATTTTTAATTGATTTTTAGAGAGAGAGGAAGGGAGAAGGAGAGAGAAACATCGTGACAGTGAAATATCAATTTGCTGCCCCCTGCATGACCCTACTGGGAATTGAACCAGCAACTTTTCAATGCTTAGGACAACACCCAACCAACTGAACCACCCCAGCCAGGGCCTCACCCCTATTTCTATTGTGAATGTTTGCTTATTTATCTCCTAGACAGCATACTCACTTTAGGAGTCACATGTGAGAGTTCATGTTTCAGAATGCAGTGTTGTTAGATTCTAGTTTGTTTTCACTAGTTTGGACTTCTCAGCTTTGCAATAGCAGCTCTCTGATGTGGCCTTGATAATAAAGCAGCAACTCAGTCCTTTGAACTAATAACTGTTATTGATTACATTATTGGGATAATGTAGTGTTATGAGGACAAACTTTTAAGTCAGACCAGGATTTGGGCCTCCATTTTCTTGTCTATAAAATAGAGATGATAGTAATAATTATCCCTTGGGATTCTTATGCCTTTCACATTTAAGAGCTTGGTAAATGTTAGCAATTGTCAATATTCTCTGATGTCAGGTAATGTGTATTGAGAAGAAATGGTCTAATTAGAGGCCCATATAAAGCCAAAATATTTTTATTCTTGTAGTGAACAACTCTGCTAAGAAATGACTGAGATCATAATTTTCAGGCTAGTATCCCTATAAATTTGCCCTTCAAAGAATTATTCCTAAAGCATTAGGTATGTACTCTAATCACAATAAGCGTCTTGTTGAATGAAGAGATAGAACTATAATTATATACCACTGAACAAAGCAGTTTGAAGATTATGATCTCTTAGAGTAGTGGTCGGACTCATTAGTCAACAAAGCCAAATATCAACAGTACAACGATTGAAATTTCTTTTGAGAGCCAAATTTTTTAAACTTAAACTATATAGGTAGGTACATTGTTATTAACCTAATTAGGGTACTCCTAAGGCTTAGGAAGAGCCACACTCAAGGGGCCAAAGAGCTGCATGTGGCTCGCAAGCCGCAGTTTGCTAACCACAGTCTTAGAGAATTAATAATCATTACATAATGAATCTTTATAAGCTAAGGTGTAAAAATTCTTAACTTGAACTCAGAATTAATGCAGTCTTTTTTTTTATAAACTCAATAAAATGTATTAATTGAGTGCCTGTTGGGTGACTAAAGAATCAAACAGGTAACAACAGCATAGTAATCATGAGATAGTAGCCCTCTGGATACTGACCAGATCAGACAACTTTGCTTCCAAGGGAGGAATAGCCAAGTTCATTACAGGTTCTTTCATTACATAGAATTAATTACTGGGAGATTGTTTGTATCTTAGCCCCCTTTTTTCATAGATTATTTCAGATAACTATACATACCAATTAGGTATTTCTTTGGAAAACCATAAAAAAAGGTTATGGTGATAGATATCTTAAAATTGCCCGTTATTGGAGACTGTGATCATTTTTTCTATCAAAACCAATAGACCAAACCCATGAACATCTTAGAAAAGATTAACTATACAGTTTGTTCATATATGTGATATTCATGCCATATTTCACATATTAATGCTTTTTAAGATTGTATATCATTTGTTAACACTGAAATTTTAGAGATGGTATGTTCTTCAGGAAGTAATAAGTCTCCAGGTGTTTTAAAAGTTACATTGGTGAGCTGTTAGAATGAGTTGGTTATGTGGCATGGACAGGAGAACAACTTTAGGGATTCCTCAGTTGTATGAGTTGGGAAGTGTTATCCAGCTGGAATTTGATATGGAAGAAGAGACCACATTTAGTAAACACTTCCTAAGCGCCAGAACTAACATGCATCCCAGGAAGTGGGCAGTAGTAACCCCGTTCCTTGCATATGCTAATGTTAGACTTGGAGAGAATAAATTCTTTCTCCATGATCTCATGGTTCTTAAATAGTGGAACTGGGTCTCACAACCTATCTCCAGATTTTATTATATATACATAAATATATTTTTAATTTTTTTTTTAATTTCAGAGAGAAAGGGAAAGGGAGAGAAATAGAAACATCAATGATGAGAGAGAATCATTGTCGGCGGCCTCCTGCATGCCCCCTACTGAGGATCGGAGCCTGCTACTGTGGCATGAGCCCTGACCCGGAATCCAACTGTGAACTCCTGGTTCATAGTTCAACGCTCCACCACTCAACCACAACAGCCAGGTCCTATCTTCAATTTTAAAACTGAGGTGTGCATCACAGTCGCTCAGAATCTGGAAGTAAATAATACCTCCAAAAATTAAAATAAGTGTCTTTAAAGACCTTGTATAAAATATTTGATTCATAGAAGAGCCCACAAACTCTCACTCCATTCATTTTGACCTAGGTCTCTGGGGATATGATGACAGTAGAGCCTACTTAGAATTTTTAGACTTAATCCCTGCCCTCAAGTTCCTCCAGAGCCTTTCACACACTGCGTCTGCTTAGTAGGGTTATCTATCCTCTGAGTCTAAAGCAGAATAGAAGCAGTAATTTTAAAAATTATTGCCCTGGCCAGTGTGGTTCATAGTTGGAGCGTTGGCCTGCACACTGAAGGATCATGGGTTTGATTCCTGGTCAGGGGCATGTACCTCGGTTGCAGGTTCAGTCCCCAGCCCAGTTGGGGCATGTGGAAGGCAATCAATCAATGTGTCTCTCTCACATCGATGTTTCTCTCTCTTCCCAAACTGCCTTCCACTCTCTCTAAAAATCAATGGGAAAATATCCTCAGGTGAGGATTAACAACAACTGCAAAAAATTCTGTTGCTGCCCTGGCTTGGTTGGTTGAGCATCTCCCATGCACCAAAAGATCACAGGTTCAGTAAATTCCCAGTCAGGGCACATACCTAGGTGGCCAGCTCCCGCCACAGTAGGGGGCGTGCAGGAGGCAGCTGATTGATGTTTCTCTCTCCCTCTCCCTTCCTCTCTGAAATCAATAAAAAAGTCTTCTATTTAAAAAATTTAAACTTATCTTTGAAGTTTGGTGGACTTTTCCAAATTCAGGCATTCTTTCCATTAGTTTTGAACTAGGTAGTTAACACTTGTAATTTCATGTGATAACTAAACATAAATCAAAGTGTATCCATGTGAACGGGGCACTCGGGGTGGGAATGGGATGACTGTCTTGCCACAACCCTAACCACAGGCCCCGTCTCCCTGAGGCCTTTAAGACAAGGGGAAAAGACCAGGAGGCTACAGGGCTGTTCTAACACATACTTACTTGTGAAGCAACTCAGGAAAAGCCAGGAACCTCGCAGCTCCAACCTGCTGGTGAGTGTGCTGAGAACAGCTGTAAGCATCCTCATGAACACTGGGCCTTCTCAAAGAAGCATTTAATCACAACCAGTGTGTTTAGTCAGAACCCACAGCTGGGAACGTTAGTGTCTGAGCTCGATTTTATCACTGAAAAGGCACTTTCATCCTTTAGAAGTACTGCTTTTTTTTTTTAATGGAAATAACCCTAATATATACAGGTAGAAATAGCAGAAAAGATCTACTGAATTTGGTTAAGATGTGTATTTTTTCTGTTAACTTTCACTTTTTGAATTTAGGGTAAAATGAAACTAGCCAAATTCCTAAGGTGTAGTCCAAAGTCCATGCAGTTTTTAGTTTGTTGAAGACAATTATAAAACAGTGGCCACCTCAATTTTTCAAAATATGAGTTATAAAATACACTTTGATGTCAGTGGGTGATTTGTTTTCTCTCATGAAAAACAAACTTTCAGATCTGGTAAGCTATGAACTACTGGGGCATTCTAGTTTTAAAAGGCTAATTTGTGAGAAATTAACTTCATATACAGTCATTTCTCTGCAAATGACTGAAATTCATACCTCACTCTTTTTTTTTAATCCTCGCCTGAGGCAATTTTTCATTGATTTTTAGAGAGAGTAGAAGGGAGGGGTGAGACAGAAATATTGATGTAAGAGAGACACATCGATTGGTTGCCTCCCACACACACCCCAACTAGGGCTGGGGATCGAATCTGCAACCAAGGTATGTGCCCTTAACCAGAATCGAACCTGGGACCCTTCAATCCATGGGCCAATGCTCTGTCCACTGACCCAAATTGGCCAGGGCATTTGGCCTCACTTTTAACTCCCAACTTCTGTTTGTGTCTCCAGTTGCTCACTAGACAGTTGTACATCACCTCAAACTCAACTTTTCTAAAATTCAACTAACCTTTCCAGGATGGCCCCATCTGTTTACAGTGACCTGTTTCTATCAGATGTACTGTTCTTCTTCCCCAGTTCTGAAACCTAGCCAGCATCTTGGATTTTTCTTTCTCTCTAGGCACCAAAGTCCACAAATAATAATAATTATAATTATAATTATTATTATTATTATAAATACTGTTATTCTTTTTTTATTGATTTTAGAGAGAAGAGAGAAACATCGATTTGTTCCACTTATTCATGCATTCATCAGTTGCCTCTTGTATGTGTTCTTACCAGAGATCAAACTCACAACTTTGGTGTATCAGGACAACACTCTAACCAGCAGAGCTACCCGACCAGAGCCCATAAGTTATTTTCTTAACATCTTCTGGATAGATTGATCCCTTTCTTTTACTACCTTTGCCATTTTCATTTTTGTCACCTTAGTTCCAGCAGTGATAACAGTTCATTTGTAACTTGTTCCAACCTAATCCTTCTTGATGAGATTTATTATCCTAATGCACAGCTGTCTGATCTCATTGCCTCTGACAGCTGTATGTGCTCCTATTGGCTCACCTGTCTTTAACCAGGCACATAAGACCCTGTATCGGACCTGTAGCTCCTATATCACTCACTGCTCCCCATGAAAACACTGAGAGCAGCACCCAAGTCAGGCCCATCTTTTCTGACCCCTTGCCCAGCCCTCAATGGAAGCCTTGTATCTTTCCTTTGACACGGAGTCCAGATGTGAATATGAATGTTCCTAAAGGGCCTTCCCAATGTCCAAGCTCACAGGGAAAGTTCAGTAAATAGCAGTGTTTCAGTTGTTTCCTGGGATGATACTGTCCACATGGTAGTTGTTCAATAACTATTAACCAAGTAAAGAAACTACTCAAAATGATTTCTTTTTCCAGAAACCTATATATAAGATCTCTCACTTCTTTAGCAATTTGAAGAGACTGTAGAAAGGAAAGCACTTGGAAAATTTTTCAAAGTTCCTAAATAGCCCTGGCCAGTGTGCTTAGTGGTTAGACCATCAACCTGTGCATCAAAGGTTCTCAGGTTCAATTCCTGGTCAAAGGCACGGATCTGGGTTGCAGGTTCACTCTCTGCTACCCCTGCCCCCAGCCTTCCCTGTCCTCACATTGATTTTTTTTCTCTCTCCCCATCTCACCCTCCTTTCTGCTCTCTCTAAAATAAAAAATAAATCAATAGAAAATATATCCTCAGGTGAGGATTAATAACAACAAAAAGTGTTCCTGAACATACAAGTAATGAGCAAATGTGATTATCAGAAATAATTTAGAATTTGTCATTAAGAACATTTATTTAGGTTCTTTTCTTCCAAATAGAACGGTTTTTAATAGACCTATACAAAAGATTGTTTCCATCTTTGCTACCATCAATTGTAAATAACTATTATTTATTTAAATTAACACTAAGCTTAAAATTTAGTTCTGTTTATTCTGAGTTGAAAATCTCCCATTAGTGTTTGGCCAAAAGAAATATAATACAGTATACTTTTTATAATTTTTATATATATATATATGTATATATATATATATGTTTTACAATTATTAAAATGTCAGACATTTTCATTAAGAACAACTCCGTAAGTACAAAGAAACCACACACCAAGCAAACAATCATGACCCTCCACTCAACACACCCACTACTAATACTTCATTGTATTTTCTTCTAGTCTTTGTTTATAGATTTGCTCATTTAAATTATAGTGTTATCATGTTCTATGTAAAAATGTTCACCTTATAAAGGGTGATAAAATTCTCTTATCACTGCATTTGAAAATCAGGTAAATTGCCATATGCCCAGCTCTGTACTAGGCACTTTACTTGCATTCTCTTATTTCATCCTTAAAACCTCCTAATGAATAGCTGAAACAAATATAATATTGAATGTCAACTGTAATTGAAAAATACCTTTTTAAAAAAAAGATTGATTCAGTGATACAGAGTGACCCATATCCTCAGGTTAATATGGACTCTTCAACTGGTGATAAAAATTCTTGGAATCTTAAAAATAAACAAACAGAAAAACTCCTGATGAGGTAAATCTATTACCACCCCCATTGATACTTGAGAAAGCTGAGACTCAAAGAGGTCGAGACCCACAACTGGTAAAGGGTAGAGGTGGGGTAAGAACCAAGGCAGCCCAATCCTGGGACCTGTGTTCTTTTTTTCTTTTTTTTTTTTTAATATGTTTTTATTGATTTCAGAGAGAGGAAGGGAGAGGGAGAGACAGATAGAAACATCAATGAGAGAGAAACATCATCGGCTCCCTCCTTCATGTCCCCTACTGGGGACCAAGCCTACAACCCTGAATTGAATTTAGCAACCTCCTGGGGCATGGGTCAACGCTCAATCACTGAGCAACACTGGCCAGACTTGGGACTTGTGTTCTTACCTACTGTGCCTGCAAAGTGTAAACTGAGCTCAGTGTGATCAGTGTGACTGATTTACATTTTTTCTTTCACAATAGCGACATTGAGAAACTCACCCACCACTGTGATAATGCCTACACTGTGATAATACCGGGAACACAATGAATAATCATTTTTTAGCCCCTGTTTACACCACACACCATCCTAGCCACTATACTGTCATGGTCTCTAGTCCTCACAGTAAGTCTTGAAGGTTTTGTATTGTTACCACCATTTCATAGCTGAGAAAAAAGGCCCAGGGAGCTCAAGAAATTTTATGCACAGTCACAGAGCTAGTGAGTTGGAGAGTTGAGATTCTAACTCCATGGTATTCTCCATCATACTGCCTCTTAATAAAAAAGTCTCATGAGCCTTAGATGAGAATAAGAAGAGAATGGATCCTTTGCCATTTGCATATTAGTGATATTAGCATATTTCTCTGGCACCAAATTGGCCAGATCCAGAGGGCATGCTATGCATGTTTGGGTTGATTTGGGGAAAAGGGTAATATTGAGCCATGGTGGGGTTGATCGGGCACAGAGCACCTCAAAAAAAAGGCTTCACTTCTTGGAACTGCTCCTGTGGGAGCCTCTGAAATCAAATGGCTATGAAATAAATAATTACCTAAAGGAAAGGCAGATTTATTTGGACAAAATGTGTTATTTACGTGAAATACATTTTGTTGTTGTTGTTAATCTGCACTCCAGGATAGTTTTCCATTGATTTTTAAGGAGAACAGAAGAGAGAGGGAAAGACAGAGAGAAACATCAATGTGAGAGAAACACATCGATTGCCTCCTGCACGAGCCCTGATCAGAGCCCAGGCCAGGGAGGAGCCTGCAACCAAGGTAGATGCCTTTGACCGGAATTGAACCCAGGAACTTTGGTCTGCAGGCCGACGCTCTATCCACTGAGCAAAACTGAAATACATCTATTATTGCCAACTCCAGACATTTCACCAGGCCAAGAAGCTGGTTTATTTTAAATCACACCCACTGAAAAGATTTTAATTGAGAAAACTGAGACTAGAGAAATTACATTTTCAAAGAAATTAGTGAAAGAGTAGGATCTAGAATTCTCCACACTGCCTCCCAAGTCTATTGAACTTGCCACTACACTATTTTGCTTTAGCTAATTTTCAAAAGTAAGACAGGCCAGGAAGAAATTCAGTAATGTTTATCTGGATTTTGGAATGTGAATTTTTAGAAATCAAATTTGTCGCATTTAAAAATTAGCTTTAATTGAATGGCAGTAATCTCAAATACCTACTAAACTAATTGTCCTATTTCTGTTGCTGTCTCTCTCTTTTTCTAGATTTAACGATGCTTTACAGCAGTTTTCTAAGTCTGAAATTTTCTATGCCTGTGAATCCCACAATTTGCTAAGAGATGGAGGAATCTCAGCAACATGACCTGAACACGATGACCCTTGAGAAAGATGATCCCCTCGAGAGCGCCAGCCCTCAGATTTCTGTTAGTGAATTTTCTTGCCACTGCTGTTACGACATCCTGATTAACCCCACCACCTTGAACTGTGGGCACAGCTTCTGCCGGCACTGCCTAGCCTTATGGTGGACCTCTTCAAAGAAAACAGAGTGTCCAGAATGCAGAGAAAAATGGGAAGGTTTCCCCAAAGTCAATATTCTCCTCAGGTATGCTCAGTCCATGTTGGTAGCACATACTGCTTGTTCGATATGGTTTCTCTTAGTGGGGCAGCTGTGTCTGAAAAACACAGACACACAGAGCTGAACTACTGTGGTCATTCTGGATCGGCTGGAATGTAAATCAGGGAGCTCAAGGACCTGAAAATCCAAACTCCCTTCCTCGTAGGTGACTGTGATTTGTTTATATTTATTATAAATAAAATAAATTCTCATTATCAGACCATTGCTTGTAATCCTTTGCCATATAATACTTTTTTAAAAATATTTTTTTTATTGATTTCAGAGAGGAAAGGAGAGGGGGAAAGAGATAGAAACATCAGTGATGAGAGAGAATCATTGATTGGCTGCCTCCTGCACACCCCCCACTAGGGATCAATCCTGCAACCTGGGCATGTGCCCTGACCGTGAATCAAACTGTGACCTGGTTCACAGGTCATCACTCAACCACTGAGGCACACCAGCCAGGTCATGTAATACTTTTTATTGATGTGTATTCAATGAAAACACCCTAGGTCTAATGGGGAAAATGCTATCTATATATATAAAAGCCTAAGTGACTGGCCGACTGGCCTTTAGCTATGACACACACTGACCACCAGGGGCAGACGCTCAACGCAGGATCTGCTGAGCAAATTTGCAGAGTGCCCTCTTGCACTCCAGGACCCCTCGGGGAATGTCGAACTGCCAGTTTTGTTCCAATCCTCATAGGCCAGGCCAAGGGACCCCACCACTGCACAAATCTGTGCACCAGGCCTCTAGTAACTGTATAATTCTGAATAACTGGTTTGATGCTGACTTTCATAGTCTTTGACTAACCTCTGTGCCAGCTAACACATTAATTGAAGTAGGTTCTATTGCATACATAGCATCACACAATAAATGGCAAAACACCTTTCAGTTATCAGGTTATTCCATTCATAATGTTTAAAGTTCTTTGGGGATGTTGCTTATTATGAGGTCTTTGAGACTAAATTCCTTGTCTCTTCTTCTGTTGTTGTTTTGGTATTTAATAGAGTACCAAAAAGTTCTATGAAAACATTAATTCAACTTCCTCTTTTTCACAGGAAGTGTATTTACAAGCACTTTGGCCTTGATGGTTGATCTTTTCTCTTACTACTCAACTTCACTTTTTTCTTTTTTTACAAATTAATTTTTTTTTAAGTAAGAGATAGAGAAACACTGATTTGTTCCATTTCTTTATGCTTTCATTGGTTGATTGTATGTGCCCTGACCAGGAATCAAACCTGCAAGCAACCTTGGTATATTTGGACAATGCTCTAATCAACTGAACTATCCGGCCAGGGCACGAATTAATTTCTAATAACCTAAGCAATACATACATACATTCATTTGTTTGCATTCTTTTTAAAATATTAGAGCATTACTGATAAAGCTAAAAATCCCCTTGACCCCCTCTCCATCTTATAATCCTTCCTTCCTTTGTCCCAGAGTAACTTCAGTTATGACTTAGTTGTGATTTCTTTCAGACTTTTAAAAAGATATATATGCCAATAAGAAATGCAAACACTTTCTCATATCAGTGGTATTCTGTCTGTATAGTTCTAAAGTTTACAGATTTCATTCAACAATATGTCTGTCTTAAATTTATCCATCTTGATAAACAGTAATATCCAGTAAATTCATTTTTAAAACTATGTAGTGTTCCATTATATGAATATACTGTGTTTTATTTAGCTTTTTTCCTAATATGTCCCCTAAAAATGGGTCATTTCCCATTTTTTTGCTGTCTCAAAAGTACTAGAGTACTTGCATATTATTAAATGTTGACAGTATTGTTTTGGCTTTTAGACATTGTAAGTATATTTAGTAAAACAACTCTGTTGTGTGTTTTTTCTGTTCTCCATAGGGATGCCATTGAAAAGTTATTTCCTGATGCCGTTAGGATGCGATTGGAAGACGTTCAGCAGAATAATGACATAGTCCAGAGCCTTGCAGCCTTTCAGAAATATGGGAATGATCAGATTTCTTTAGCTCCCAACGCAGGCCGAGTGAATCAGCAGAGAGGAGGGGGATTCTTTTCAGGAGTGCTCTCAGCTTTAACTGGTGTGGCAGTAAGTTTATAACTTTTTCACTGTCCCCACCTCCCAGGGTTTCTACTGAAGTCAGTTCTGTTTAAATAACCTAAATGATTGATGACATAGCTGTTTGTGGTAATTCAGTGCATTCATTGAAATCTGCTGGGTTGTATGAGTCTTTGAGGATGTTGCTTACTCAAGTCAACAACATAATAGTCAGAGCCCAGTAAATGTTAGCTTTCTCTCATTTCATCTTCCTCCCATTTTAGAGATGGGGAAATAGGTGACAGAACTGGAATATGAGACCATGTCTGCCTTTATAAGAGTCATGAGCACAGCCTTTTACTAACTCCCAATGAAAAGACTATTTCCTTTATTTAAGTTCCATGCTATAGAAATCTAAATGTTACAAATTTTTCAATAGAAAAAGCACATGAGTTAGTCCTGTTGGCCAGGTGATGGGATCATGGGTTCGATGTTCCCAGGCACCCTGTGAAGAGTCCCTCCGCTCCTATCTCCGTTCCCTTACGACCCAACAATCAGCAGCGAGTTGAGCCTGCCAAGAGTTGTGCTCCCCCGCTTTCTGGCGCTGGCCTTGCCCTGCTTCTGTGTACAGACTTGGCATAATTCCCTTCTAGCTCAGCCTCTCCCCTTCCCTGCCCCACATTCACATATTTAGAAACTGGCACCTCTAACTTTTCTGTGTCTTAAAATCCCTGTCACTTTTCCCCAGGTGGTCCTGCTCGTGTATCACTGGAGCAGCAGGGAGTCTGAGCATGACCTCCTGGTCCACAAGGCTGTGGCCAAATGGACAGCGGAAGAAGTTGTCCTCTGGCTGGAGCAGCTGGGCCCTTGGGCCTCTCTCTACAGAGACAGGTTTTTAGCTGAAAGAGTAAATGGAAGGTGAGGAGCAAAATCTTTGACACATCACTGACATTTTTTAAAACAGCTTTATTGAGACATATTTACATACCAGAAAATTCACCATCTAAAGTGTATAGTCAGTGGTTGGGGTTTTTTGTTTGTTTGTTTTTTTAATATATCTTATTGATTTTTTACAGAGAGGAAAGGAGAGGGATAGAAAGCTAGAAACATCAATCAGCTGCCTCCTGCACACCCCCACCGGGATGTGCCCGCAACCAAGGTACATGCCCTTGACCGGAATCGAACCTGGGACCCCTCAGTCCACAGGCCGATGCTCTATCCACTGAGCCAAAACAGTTAGGGCAGTCAGTGGTTTCTAATGTATTCAAAGGTATGATAATGTTCTAGTTTTAGAACATTTTCATCACCCCCAAAAAGAAAGCTCAATCCTTGTTTCCCCCATCACTCTGCCCTATGTACCACCATTCTACTTTGCCTATTCAGAGTATTTCATATAAATGGAATTATATAATATGTGGCCTTTTATGTCTGGCTTTTTCATATCATGTTTTAAGGGTTCAGACAAGTTGTAGCATTCATTTTTATGGCTGAATAATATTCCATTATGTAACTACACAACATTTTATGTATCCATTCTTTAGTTGATGGACATTTGGGTTGATTCCAGTCTGGGAACTATTATGAACAATTCCACTGTGATCATTTGTGTACAAGTTTTTGTGTGGACATATATTTCAGTACTCTTGGAGTGCAATTGCTGGGTCATAAGTGTGTGTTTAACTTTTTGAGGAACTGTCAAACTGTTTTAAACTGAAAATACGGTCTACTAAATAGGTCTGTGTCTATATTTACATATTTGTGTACATATACATATAGACAAATGTATGTATATATGCTAGAGCAGTGGTTGCCAACTGGTGGTCCTCAGACCACTGATGGTCCGTGAGGTCCGAAAGGTTGGCGACCGCTGTGCTAGAGTCTATTTAATTGATCTCTACCTAAAAATATTTGGATTATTTCCTTTTTCCTTTTATAGACAGTTTCACACAACATTGTAGCAAGTACCTGGAGGAACGCATTAGTATGAGGAACTGATAAGTTGCTCTGAGGAGGCCTGCTTCTGCCCATCAACAAACCCCTGCCCTTCCAGAGCACTGTCCATCTTTGCTGGGATCCCTCCCTTCCTTGGAGGGACTGTGTAGGGATGTTACTTAGAACACCATGCAGTGCTGAGAGGAGCTGCTTGTTTCAGACTTGGAGTCCACTCACTGTGAGGCTGCCTGACTGTCCCACTTCCCACCCCAGTCACTTTCCTCCCTGAACTGAACTTCCAATATTTGACTCTCTTTTGTGGAAACAGAATGCTCCCACTGTAATTGTCTGGGAGATTTTTTGTGTAAAAGTTAGTGTGCCCCTCCCCCAGCCCAGAATTGTGGTTTTAAAAAAAATTCTAGTTAGCCGAAACCGGTTTGGCTCAGTGGATAGAGCGTCAGCCTGCGGACTGAGGGGTCCCGGGTTCGATTCTGGTCAAGGGCATGTACCTGGGTTGCGGGCACATCCCCGGTGGGGGGTGTGCAGGAGGCAGCTGATCGATGTTTCTCTCTCATCGATGTTTCTAACTCTCTATCTCTCTCCCTTTCTCTCTGTAAAAAAATGAATAAAGCCAAAACCGGTTTGGCTCAGTGGATAGATCGTCGGCCTGTGGACTGAGGGGTCCCGGGTTCGGTTCCGGTCAAGGGCATGTACCTGGGTTGCGGGCATATCCCCAGTGGGAGATGTGCAGGAGGCAGCTGATCGATGTTTCTCTCTCATCGATGTTTCTAGCTCTCTATCTCTCTCCCTTCCTCTCTGTAAAAAAAAAAAAAAAAAAAAAAAAAAAATCAATAAAAATATATATATATAAAAAAATGAATAAAGTATATTAAAAAAAAAATTCTAGTTAATACAACATATCTTTGCATAACTGCCGTTTCTTCCAGAGGACAGATTCCTAAAACAGGAATTGCTGGATCAAAGGGAGTAAACCTCTGCTACTTAAATATTACCAAATTACCCACAAAAGGACATCCGTGCACAGTCCTCCAACAGTGGTGTGGGGCTCACCTGCCAATGCGCAAGGGAGTTTCTAACAGTGAATCACTGTGCCGGTGGATTTGTGTTTTCTGATGAAAGGGAATAGATGAGACAGCTACAATTATTTTTATTAAATCACTACCCCGAAACAACTACTTCTAATGTCATAACGTTTTATTGGCTTTCTTCCCAACTTTTTTTCTATGCACACACAATTTTAAAAAATAGAGCAAGCCCTGACCAGTGTGGCTCAGTTGGTTGGAGCGTCCGTTGTCCCATACACCAGAAAGTGTCAGATTCAATTCCAGGTCAAGGCACATACCCAGGTTGTGGGTTTGATCCCCAGTTGGGGCACCTACAGGAGGCAACCAATCAGTGTTTCTCTCTCACATCGCTGTCTCTCTGTTTCTCTCCCTCTCCCCCCAATCAAATAAATAAATAAATAAATAAATAAAATTGTCCCACTTTTGATGTTTAGAAAAAAGGAAAAATAAAAAACAGAGTAATATGTGAGAGATCAGAGTGCATAGCTGAAAGATCAAAGGTTAGGAGCAAAGCAGGCCTGAGTGTGGCTTGGGTAGGTCACTTTATTTCTCTGAGCCAGTTTTCTCATCCACAAAATGGGCATAAGGCCACTTACCCTACAGAATTGTTAAATGGATCAGTGATGATTTATGAAAGTATTTTCACATAGTCATTGGCAAATAGTAAGCAGTCAATTGTTTGGTGTTATTAATGGTATTTTACTTATTAGGTCTCTTACCTTACCTCAAGGCTAAAGTATTTGTGTTGATACGATGTAACTCTGTGGAAAGTTTCGTTCCAGTACACAACCTCAAAAAAATTCTCCTATCACCCTCTCCACCACAGATTGCTTTTAACTTTAACAGAGGAAGAATTTTCAGGGGCACCGTATACCATAGAAAACAGCAGCCACAGAAGAGCCATCCTCATGGAATTGGAGCGTGTCAAAGCACTAGGCGTGAAGCCCCCCCAAAATCTCTGGGAATATAAGGTGAATTCTTTATTTTTTTTAATTGAAAAAAGTATAGAGAACAACATAAATCCCCTGCATGCCCACTGCTTAAAACATCACAGACGATTGAAGCCCTGCCTCCCACCCTCTCTATAGGTCCCACACTCCTACAGCAAAGCCCTAGGAGCATTGTTCTGTAGGTTTTAACCTTAACCTAAGAGGCGTGAACTGAGCCTGTCCTTCTGCAAGTGGTGTTTATCTCTGTGGCTCCCGTTCATTCGTTTTCTTTGTGGGCAGGTTTCCATTGCACAAGTTTGTGACAATGTATGCATTTTCCTGTTGGTGTACACTGAGATTATTCTCATTTCTGTATTAACTGTATATGTTTATGTGGTATTAACAATTCATGGGCGTGGGGTGGGGGAGTTCATGAAAAATAATGTCTTTTATGGGCTTCTTAAGGGGTAATAATGAAAAAATGTTTGGAAACAATACTTTAGAATAAAGTATTCCCATATATGTTTATGTCTCACCTAAGTTAGGACACAAAGTTATTTTTAGAAGTTAGATTTTTCTAGAAACTATTAGTATGGGAAATTTCAAACATACCCAAAAGCAAGATAAAAAAAACTGCCATCTGTCCATGCCAGGGCCATGTTTATTTCAATAATACCCCCACCTAAAGATTATTTTGAAAATCTGAGATGATTTACCCCTTAAGGAGCCCTTTAAAGACTTGACTTGGGGAGTTGAATACACAATACAATATACAGATGATGTAGTATAGAATTGTACGCCTGAAACCTATATACTTTTATTAACCATTATCACTCCAATAAATACAATTATAAAAGGGGGGGAAAAGAATAAAACAAGATGAAGCCTGAAAAAAAAATAACTAAAATACCACCATTGTACCCTCTAAAATAATTCTCTATATATTATCACTTGTCAGTATTTAAATATCCCACATCATTTTTTCCCCCAGTAGATTTGTTCCAAACAAGGTCCAAACAAAGTCCACTTTTGGTTGTTATGTCTCCTAAGTCTCTTAGTCTATAGGTCCTCCTTCTTGTTTTTGTTACTCTGTATTTATTTGTTGAAGAAACCAAATAACTTGTCCTGTAGTTTTCCCACATCTTGAATTTTGCTGGTTGTCTTTCTGTGTTGTCACCCAATAGGTTCCTTTGTCCCTTACATATCCTGTACTCTAGTAGTTTGATCTAGAACAGCAGTTCTCAACCTGTGAGTCGCGACCCCTTTAGGGGTCGAATGACCCTTTCACAGGGGTTGCCTAACACCATCGGAAAACACATATATATAATTACATATTGTTTTTGTGATTAATCACTATGCTTTAATTATGTTCAATTTGTAACAATGAAATTGGGGGTCACCACAACATGAGGAACTGTATTAAAGGGTCGCGGCATTAGGAAGGTTGAGAACCACTGATGTAGAGCTTGCTTTGGTTTCAGTTTCATATTTGGCAAGACTACCTCATAGGTAATGGTGTTTTCTTCCATTAAGGGGCATATATATAAATGCAAAATGACTGGACAGCGGAACAACCGGTTGCTATGACATGCTTTGACCACCAGGGGGCAGACCCTCAAAGCAGAAGCTGCCCCCAGCCCACAGGCCCTGATTGCCTGATTGGGGCCTGCCAGCCAACCTCTCAGTCTCTCCCCCACAGCCAGCAGGCTCCGAACGCCCAATGGGGAACAGGGAACCAGGGGTGGGTGGCGGTGGACGTGGGTGGCACCAGGCCAAGGTGGGTACAAGTGAGCGGGGCCCGGGTCACCCTACCAGTTGCCCCACACACAGAGGACGACTGGTAGCGGGGGGAGGGGCCAGATGCTGGCAGCTGCAGAAGATCAGCCCTGATCGCAGGCCAGGCCTTGGGACCCTACCCATGCACAAATTTCGTGCATCGGGCCTCTAATAATGTTTATAATGTTCAGTTGTCTCTTTTCTATGGTTACAGCCACTGTGACCATTGATTGTTTAGAATTCAGGGGTCCTCAAACTTTTTAAACAGGGGGCCAGTTCACTGTCCCTCAGACCGTTGGAGGGCCAGACCATAGTTTAAAAAAAAACTATGAACAAATTCCTATGCACACTGCACATATCTTATTTTGAAGTAAAAAAACAAAACGGGAACAAATACAATATTTGTATTTGCATGTGGCCTGCAGGCCGTAGTTTGAGGACCCCTGGTTTAGATTCATTGTTCATTAAGGGTTGCAAAATGGCGATACTATAATTCTCTCATTTCTTTTTCTTTTTTAATCCTCATTAGGGATATCATATTATTGATTTTTTTTATTTTTTATTTTTTGAGGGAGAGAGAGAGAGAGATTCGTTGCCCCAACTGGGACTGAACCAGCAACCTACATATGTCCCTAACCAGGAATCAAACTGAAACCTTTTGTTGTATGGGACGAAGTACCAACCAACTGAGCCACCTGGCCAGAGCTCATTTTTCTTCATTTGTTAGCTGAAATACATCTGGAAAAAAAAGGGGGGGGGGGAATTCCCTCAACAACCATTTTGATTACCCTAAGAACAGTTTAGACCAGAAAGTCAGATTAAGTGTTTGATTCTTTCCCTTTATTTAGCAGTTTCAGAAGAATGATTTGACTCCCTATTAATCTCCAAGGTGACCAATTTCTTTAGGAGCATTAACTGAAGATTTTAACATTCTTGATATGTTTGAATACATTTCAGTAATTATACTAATTGATGCTCATATTGTTCCATCTTTTTTGAGGAGGAGGCCCCTCAAATTATTTTCTGAGTTTGTTTTTTAAATTTAACTTTTGAATTGAAGAATAATGTGCTTGCTAGTGAATCCTTTTAACATGACCTCATTAGTCTTTGATACTTTTCCTTTCTCACTGACAAGATGTTCAAGTTACTCTTATACCTTTCCGTACCCAAATCTGGAATCAGCCATTTCACAAGTTGTTCCTTTTTAAAGTAATCTTTTACTATAGAAAACTTTATGTATAAACAAAAATAGAGGGAAGAGTTTATTCATATGCAAATTCAACATGTATTGACTCATGGGCATTCTTATTTCATCTGTCCCCCTTCACACCCTCCCCACACCCCTAATCCTGAGAATTTATTAAAGCACTAGAGGCCCAGTGCATGAATTTATACACAGGTAGAGTCCCTTGACCTAGCTGGCAATCAGGGCCTCTTGGTGGGGGATGAGGGGGTCGCAGGAGGTTGGCTGTGGGAGCACACTGACCACCAGGGGACAGCTCCTGCATTGAGCATCTGCCCCCTGGTGGTCAGTGCACATCATGATGACTGGTTGACCGAGTGTTAATATGCTTATTTGCCATCCTTACATTTTCTTTGGTGATGTGTCCATTCATATCTTTTGCCCGTTTTGTTTGATTCTTAGTAGCATAAAGTAAGTTGAATTATTTTAGTTACTTTTACAGTCAGGAAAAATATGAGTACACTTCATTGTAGCAAAGTTTACAAAAGTAAATAAAATGAAAATAAATTGCCATAATCCTACCTGAGATTCAGACAGAGTTAACATTGCATTTTGCTCTGTTTTATTCTAGAAAATTTTCTGTGCATAATTTAAACAGTTCGTTTGTGTGTATTCATTCCGCAAATGTTTATTGACAAGTGGTGTGACCCAGGTGCTCCACTAGGAAAAGGATCTCAGCCCTGAACAAGGCCTTGCTTTCATGGTGCAGATACCATTGAGATCAGATTGCTACACATCTTTGAATATTTTTTTCACCTAACATTATTCATGAGCAGTCTCCAAAACTTTTCATATTCAT
The DNA here is from genome assembly GCF_963259705.1 of Myotis daubentonii. Lineage (NCBI taxonomy): Eukaryota > Metazoa > Chordata > Mammalia > Chiroptera > Vespertilionidae > Myotis > Myotis daubentonii. Next base: position 25,089,185 of record NC_081843.1, read on the forward strand.
TTTTCAATGGTTAAATATCTACTGGAACTTTATTTTTTTTTTAATTAAATCTTTATTGTTCAGATTATTACATTTGTTCCTTTTTTTCCCCCCCCATAACTCCCCTCCTCCCAGTTCCCGCCCCACCCTCCGCCCTCACTCCCCACCCACTGTCCTCATCCATAGGTGCACGATTTTTGTCCAGTCTCTTCCCACATCTCCCACACCTCTTTCCCCCCCAAGAATAGTCAGTCCATTCCCTTTCTATGTCCCTGATTCTATTATAATCAACAGTTCATTCTGTTCATCAGATTATTTATTCACTTGATTCTTAGATTCACTTGTTAATAGATGCATATTTGTTGTTCATAATTTGTATCTTTACCTTTTTCTTCCTCTTCCTCTTCTTAAAGGATACCTTTCAGCATTTCATATAATCCTGGTTTGGTGGTGATGAACTCCTTTAGCTTTTCCTTATCTGTGAAGCTCTTTATCTGACCTTCAATTCTGAATGATAGCTTTGCTGGATAAAGTAATCTTGGTTGTAGGTTCTTGGTATTCATCACTTTGAATATTTCTTGCCACTCCCTTCTGGCCTGCAAAGTTTCTGTTGAGAAATCAGCTGACAGTCGTATGGGTATTCCCTTGTAGGTAACTGAGTTTCTTTCTCTTGCTGTTTTTAAGATTCTCTCTTTATCTTTTGCTCTTGGCATTTTAATTATGATGTGTCTTGGTGTGGTCCTCTTTGGATTCCTTTTGTTTGGGGTTCTCCGCGCTTCTTGGACCTGTAAGTCCATTTCTTTCACCAGGTGGGGGAAGTTTTCTGTCATTATTTCTTCAAATAGGTTTTCAATATCTTGCTCTCTCTCATCTTCTGGCACCCCTATAATTCTGATGTTGGTACGCTTGAAGCTGTCCCAGAGGCTCCTTACACTATTCTCGCATTTTTGGATTCTTTTTTCATTTTGCTTTTCCGGTTGGGTGTTTTTTGCTTCTTCGCATTTCAAATCATTGACTTGATTCTTGCGCTCCTCTGGTCTGCTGTCGGGCGTCTGTATAATATTCGTTATTTCAGTCTGTGTGTGCTTAATTTCTAGTTGGTTCCCCAATATAAGATCGAGGGTCTTATTAGTTTTCGTGTAGATCTCATTAAGTCTATCGGCAGCTTCTAAACAGTTCTTGAGAGACCTTAAAAGTGTGGTTCTGAACTCTATTTCTTCCATTGACAATTTTGTCCTGTTTCTTTGTCTCCGCATTTTGTTATGCTTCCTTGGTGCACCCCCTAGTGGTCTTTGTTCGCAGTCTTATAGATAAATCTTGATTGTTGTAGCTAATTCCAGGGAGGGTTTGACCTCCAGGCCAAGTGGCTATGAGAATCAGCTGTGTCAGCAGTGAGAGAACTTCTGTCCTCTAGGGAGGTGCTAATCTAGCCTTTGCCTGAGGCTATCCGGCAAATGCCTCTGTGCAGGGCTTGGGCGGGGCGGGTCGCACAGGATCAACAGGGTGGGCCGGAGAGAGCAGTTATGGCGGCTCTCAGTCCTGTCCCCTGGGGCTCTGCCTCTCTGAGTCCCAGCACCCGCTGCAAAGCTCGGAGAGAAAGCTGCACTCGCTCTGACCGAAGCCAGACAGTCCCGCTTCTCCCGTTTGAGTCTGGGTCCCTAAAGGCTCGCCCGGATCTGGTGCTCAGAGTCTGCGACTCCCTCCCGATTGAAAACAACAACCGCGCCCTCCGCCGCCAGCCCGCTCCGCGCACTCCGCACCTCAGAATTTGACTTCAGCACTGCGCCTCCTCTGAGTGTTACTGGAACTTTATTACTTAGGTTGCATATTTTATTTTTTCTCTGTCACACACAATGCAATGCTAAGCATTTTGTACATAAGACCTTCACTTCAGACTATGTTTGTTAAGTAGTGCCTACTAATAAATTGGTTAAATTAAAACATTTTTTTAAAAATATATTTTATTGATTTTTTTACAGAGAGGAAGGGAGAGAGATAGAGAGTTAGAAACATCGATGAGAGAGAAACATCAATTAGCTGCCTCCTGCACATCTCCCACTGGGGATGTGCCCGCAACCCAGGTACATGCCCTTGACCGGAATCGAACCCGGGACCCTTCAGTCCGCAGGCCGACGCTCTATCCACTGAGCCAAACCGGTTTCGGCTAAATTAAAACATTTTTAAGAGTGATGCACTTTGCCCTGGCCGGTTTGGCTCAGTGGATACAGCATCGGCCTGAAGACTGAAGGGTCCCAGGTTCGATTCCCGTCAAGGGTACTTGCCCGGGTTGCCAGCTCAATCCCCTGTAGGGAGCATGTGGGAGGCAGCCGATCCATGATTCTCTCTAATCATTGATGTTTCTATCTCTCTCTCTCTCCCTCTTCCTTCCTCTCTGAAATCAATAAAAAAGATTTATTTTTTTTTTTTTAAAAAGAGTGATGCACTTTGGCCCTTGCTCTTTGGCTCAGTAGATAGAGGGACTGAAGGGTCTAAGGTTCAATTCCGGTCAAGGGCACATGCCCAGGTTGTGGGCTTATTTTCCAGTAGGGGACATGCAAGAGGCAGCTGACCAATGATTCTCTCATCATTGATGTTTCTATCTCTCTCTCTCTAACTCCCTTCCTCTCTGAAATCAATAAAATATATATATTTTTTAAAAGAGTGATACATTTTGCAGAATTGCTTTCTAAAAAGGTTGTGTTCTACTAGTAGTACCTCGGAGTATGTGTCTCATCCCCCCTCCCTTCCCTAGCTGTGGAGAGAGGTTGGGTCTTTATATAACGTAGCCTCTTCTCTCCATTCATTCATTCATTGTTTATGCAAACCACGCAAAAAATGGCTGATGGCAAGGGGCGTGAGGTTGCAGACAGAGCATTGGTGGGGACTGGCTGCCATGGTTGTACCATGACCTTGTGCTCACTATTTTCTGCAGGCTGTGAACCCAGGCAGGTCCCTGTTCCTGCTGTATGCCCTCAGGAGTTCCCCCAGACTTGGTCTGCTGTACCTCTACCTGTTTGACTACACAGACACCTTCCTACCCTTCATCCACACCATCTGTCCTCTGCAAGAAGACAGCTCTGAGGAGGACATCTTCACCAAACTTCTGGTAGGTCTGCAGTGCCTTGAATGAAATTATCCTACCATTTCTCAGTGTGGTGCAGAACTGGAGACATGGCTGTAGCTTGTCATGAAGAGTAAACAACTTCAGCTTTCATTTGGATTTTGCAAGGAGATCCCCTGCAAAAGAAAATAAAGAAGGGACTTTTGCCCTGGCTGGTTTGGCTAAGTGGTGGGAGCATAAGCCCATGAGAACCAAAGGGTCGAGGGCTCAATTCCCAGACAAGGGCACCTACGTTGCAGGCTTGATCCAGGGTCAGGGTGCCTGCAGGAACAACCAATAGATGTGACTCTCTCAGATCAATGTTTTCTTTCTCTCTCTCCTCCACATCCCTCCCCTCCACTCTCTCTAAAAAATTAATGGAAAAAAGTAACTTTGGGTGAGGATTTTTTAAAAAAGGACCTTTTCCACCCCAAGAAGCCTATTTTGTTTCCCATATTGCATAGCAAGAGGGGCTACCCTCTGGACTTGAAATGTTTAGCGGGGAAAACCAGCATTTCTTTTATTATACAAGATAGGATAGGTCCAGATTGCCCGAGGGTTAGATTTGTGAGTCTGCTAGCTTGGTAATCTGTCTTTCAATAGGTTCCCCAAAGGATGAATGATTACTTGTGTTACCACAGACAGGGGTAGTATTTGTCCTATTGGCCATAACAGTAAGGCAGCGTCCAGCTCACTGATGGGAGTGAGTCCTCTTCTAACCTGAAATGGTTGCCCATCATGGCTCTGGTTTCTTCAGCTTGACCCATGGATCCTTCAGAGTTATTGGTGGATCCCATTGACTAGGTGATTTCTTCTGTCTAGTTGGTTTTTTGAGGGTATGTTGTCCTTTGCATTGCTGCTCTTGGGGAAATCCCTCTGATCTGTTTACATCAAAAAGTCACATGGATATAGGAATTGTCATTTATGATCCACACCCACAAATTGTTGAAATAGAATTCCTAAATCTCCTAATATCCTTTTTAAAACATTTTAGGCAAGTCTCCTACCTGACTTCAGCCTTGGATATCGTTCAAAGCCTGCTGATGAGCCCCTTTGCACAATGTTTCTCTACCCACTTTCCAGCTGTTACCTGCCCTTGCTGGAGTGGAGCTTAGAAACCCATCTGACCTTTCCATTTTAACAAGCCCCAGCAACCCCTGCCTGTGCATCAGGCTAACTTGTTTCTTGGAATGCTCATTGCACAGTCTTACTGAACTTCCATTAATTTCTGGATGCCTATGAATTATTTAAATACTTTTGTTAATTATACACTAATATCTTTAATCAAAGTTTTTATTTTCCCAAAAATTATTTTTCCAAGGTTTGTGTTAAATTTTTCCATGACTTGTTAACTTTCTACCACAGCTAAGATGTTGAATTTAGGAAACTGAGGTACACATGTAGTGATGATGAAATTATAAAACTGGTTAATTTCAATTTATATCAACCCCATTTTTTATAACTCATGATTAGAATTTTTTGCTTCTGAACTTCTAGAATTATGTAACAAGCATCTCAGTTCAACCTCTTTGGTAATATTTAGGCAATGTAAGATTAATGATTACAAGGTGAGTTGATGGAAATTTCATTTTAGATGGTTTGGGTGTGTGTGTGTGTGTGTGTGTGTGTGTGTGTGTGTGTGTTTGTTTTAATAAATGTAAAACTCACTGGAATAACTACAATATTATATTTTGTATAAAAGTCAATCTTCATAATTTTTTGTATTTTTATTTGTGTGTTATTTTTAAAGGATCTTAGAGAGCCCACATGGAAGCAGTGGAGAGAATTCCTTGTCAAGTACTCCTTCCTTCCGTACCAGCTGATTGCTGAATTTGCTTGGGACTGGCTGGAAGTCCATTATTGGACGTCTCGGTTTCTCATCGTCAATGCCATGTTACTGTCGGTTCTGGAATTATTCTCCTTTTGGAGGATCTGGTCAAGAAGTGAACTGAAGTAAGTGTGTTTTTACATTAGATATGGTTGGAGCAATGGGGACTGGAAAAGATGTCTAAAGTATTACTTAGACACAAAGACTCCTCGTGTTCTGGTTTTGAAACACCTACTTAAGCAGCAAAAGGAAAAGTGACTTTGTGGTAGCAGGGTGGAGAGGTTTTCATGGTGCTCATTGTTAGTGTTTCTCCATATATCTTATCCCATGTACCCTACCATATAATTCCTGGGAGTGGAGGCTGTACATGAAAGATTTTAATAATTAGGGGATAAACAAGTGGGAAAATGAAGGTGCTTTATTTAAAAAAACAATTATCGTAAAGCATAAAGAGATCTGGTGAGAAATCCTGTGGGCATGAGTTCTAATCCTGCTCTGCTGCCACTGGAACAGTAATAAGGGCTTTGGATTAATGCGTAAAATGAGAATTGGACTAGACAGTCACTGACTTAGTACTCTTGGTTGCAAGTGAAGTGACAGAAACCAATCTAAATTGGCTTTCCTAAAAAGCGAAATACCCAGTTAAGGCTTCCCACATAGCTGAATGCAGAGACCTAAATGCTACCATCCGAACTGACTGTCTCCCTTTTGCAACTCTGCTCTTTCCTGTTCAGCCTTAGGCAGCTCTCTTTAAGTGGGGGCCTTGGGTCACTCCAGGCGTAGATGGGAGCAGCTTAGCACCTTGTGGAAGGAGAGCACTTCTTTCCCTATAGTACTCATGAGTCTCAGGGCTCACGTGCCTTTACTCTGATTGGCCCAGCCTGGGTCACGTGCTCACCTGAACCCATCACTTGGTGCAGGGGTATATGGGGCTCTCCTTGTCCAGGCTCAGAGCATGTACTCATCTCCCCACCAGGGGCTTCAGCCACACCCAGACCACATGGAAAAGAATACGGGAGGGAGGCACCCCAAAGGAAAACATAGAAGGTGTTGTTAGAAGAAAGGGAATGGCTGCTTGTCAGACAGAAGTATCCTTGAACTCTGAAATACCCTATATAACTCACAAGTCTTGGCTTCATCAATAAGGAGCAGCCTTATAAATAATTCTGAGAACCTGATAAGAATCTCCCTCATTTATTTCAATTCAATGAACTCCTTTCTTCATGTACAGTTAATTGAGCCCCTTCTCTGCCCCTGGCTTTCTTCTCGGCACTGCAGATTTTTTGGTAACGAAGACAGTCTTTACTCTGAAAGTCTACAGCCTCGCAGAGAAAATATGTATATTAAATACATACAAATGAGACACAGCGATGAAGCAAGTGGAGTTGGGGCTGAAACGGGGATGCCTCACCTGGTGTAGATAGTGCCCTGGGGAAGCACCGTCTAGAGCAGGGGTGGGCAAACTTTTTGACTCGAGGGCCACAGTGGGTTCTTAAACTGGACCGGAGGGCCGGAACAAAAGCATGGATGGAGTGTTTGTGTGAACTAATATAAATTCAAAGTAAACATCATTACATAAAAGTGTACGGTCTCTAGACTCTCTAGACTGTGTCCTGGGAGTTGAAGATGGATTAGTCAGGCAACGCTGTGTCTCAGGCAGTGGGGACAGAAAACAAGGTCTCTGCAGCCAGGCCACCTACCTGACTCTGCACTAGGAGACAGCCAAAGCCTGAGCACTGTGGTGGTGTCTTTAGAATTGCCAGCACTATTCCACCTCTCAAATGCTTCTCTTCTTTTTCAGGACTGTGCCTCAGAGGATGTGGAGCCATTTTTGGAAAGTATCAACACAGGGGCTTTTTGTGGCCATGTTCTGGCCCCTCATTCCTCAGTTTGTTTGCAACTGTTTATTTTACTGGGCCCTGTACTTTAACCCAATTATTAACATTGATCTTGTGGTCAAGGAAGTCCGACGGCTGGAAACCCAAGTTTTTTGAGTGGGCTGCCCACGCTCTGAGGGACTCCTCCAGCCTCCCTGACGTCTGAGCTTTGATGCTTGAGTGAAGAGGGGTTGGGAGCGCACAACTACCTATTTTCTTTCCCTAGTAAACAAGGTGCTGCTTTCTCTGTCAAAACCTACAACCAGGTCCTCTCTCCCTCTGCCTTGGTCATTGTGGCAGCAGGGACTGACATCCCAGAGCTGGGCCGGCACAGCAGCACCTCCCACCTGGCCTCCTTGCCCACAGGAACTTGGGAGGCCCCGTCCACTACAGCTTGCAAGGAACCAGGGTCCTCAGAGGATGTGGTGTGGGCGACATCAGAAGGCTGCCACATCAGGAGTCCTAACCTCAGTGACTGACAAAAGCTCCCAGAGCAAGTTGGAGTTCTGAGACTCAGCCCAGGATCCGGCTTATTGGGGCCAGGCCTGTCCTCTAAGTCAAGTTTAGGAAAATGGGAGAAGACTTTGTCATAGGCATAGACAGTTGCACTCAAAAAAATACAGAGGAAAAACCAAAATCCAGTAGACAATTGTTTTATTGAAGAGTTGCTAAGAAGTTGAAGAGTTAAATATCTAAAAGATGCAGTTTGAGACTAGAATGATGGTTACACTCATCCTGTTTCTACTAATCATTGAAAGTTTGGATCCCTTTCTCTGAATGGGGGGATTGAGTGGGATGTCAGGGTAACAGAGGTGGGATATCAGGCTGTGCTGCCTCAGTGCCACTTAGAATTGCCTTGGCACTGGCCAGGTGGCTTGGTTGGAGCGTCATCCTGTACACCAGAAGGTTGCAGATTCGAGTCCCAGTCTGGGCCTGAATAGGAGGCAACCAATCAATGTTTTGCTCACATTGATGTTTCTCTCCCTTCTCTAAAATCAGTTTAAAAAAAATTTTTTTTAAAGCATATCCTTGGGTGAGGATTTAAAAAATGGTTTTGTTTTGGGGTTTGCTTTGTTTTTGGATAATTTAACCCAAAATCCAGGAGAGTCCTTTTGTTTAATGAAGCATTTTACACATTGACCTCACACTGTATAATCTCTATCATCTTGTTCTGATGTATAAAACAGCAAGTGTAATTACACCAAGTGCTGTAATTGTAAATATGAATGAGATAAACTATGCCTCTTATTTCATTCTAATGTGATCCATGATGGGCCTCGCAGAGATAAATTTGCATCCAAAGGGTTTCTTTGTGACTCCATGAAACATTCATTAATCCTTTGTATCTTTGAAGATTTCACTCAAACTTTGCATCTGAAAGTTTAAAAAATTACTTGAAATAAAAATAAAATATTTTTTATAAAGACAAAACTTCTGTAGAAAAAAATTGTTGAGAAAACATGAAGATCTGAATTGCTCAGTACAACCTACTAGTCATGCTGAAGTCTCCCTGCCTGATGGGAACATTGAGCCAAGGAGTCACCCTAAAGTATCTTAAGTGAAAGGAGAGAAAATGTTTTCTTCCTCCTGTGTTTGCTCATCAGGCCCCAGGATTCCCTGACTTTACCTGCTTAACACCCATGACTTGCCAGAGACACGCGGCACTGCAAGCTTGGGGACAGTGCAGTATTTTCACATCCCTGGTCTCCTGCCTTGAGGGGTTACTATTCTTTCCAGACAAAGAGATGGAGACTGGGTGGCACTAGTGGAGCAGGACCCAGGCTGGACTACCGATTGCCCGACTCCTAGACCGGTGTCCCCCACCCACTCCCCACATTCTGCTTCAAAGAGGGTGCCATCCACATCTGTTCAGGGGAGAGCAAAGGAGACCTGGCCTAGAGCAAATGGGCTGGGCTGGACTGTCACTAATTGTCAGCAGGAGGGACAAGTACTTCAGAGCCAGGGCCACAGCTGCCTCTCCTCCATCAGACCTTCTCAATCAGCAGGTTTACATGCATCAACAGAGGGTGTCCATTTAAAATATTCAGACCCTTTGGTGTAAGAATTCCATTTCTGCAAATCTGAGTTAAGGGATAATGAAAAGGGGCAGTGGGATTTGGCAGATTTATTCAAAGAATCGCCAACACATGAATAATTGCTCAAAATAGGAAATCACCAATACTCTAAAGTTAGCAATTTATAAACTGGCATGTAATACCTATTTAAAATGGGATTTCCAGCCCTGGCCAGTTTTGTTCTGTGGTTAGAGCGTTGGCCTGCGACTGAAGGGTTGTGGGTTCGATCCTGGTCAAGGGCACATAACTCAGTTGCAAGCTTGATCCCCAACACATGTGGGAGGCAACCAATCAATGTGTCTTTCACATCGATGTTTTTCTGTGTCTCTCCCCCTCCCTTCCATTCTCTAAAAAATCAATGGGGGAAAAAATACTTTCTCGGGTGAAATTAACAACAAAAATGGAGTTCCCAAATATTTTTTAATGACATGGAAAAAAGCTTATGAAAAACAAGAGTTTTAACTACATTTTAAAGAATAGTTTGTTGATTTTTAGAGAGAGGAAGGGAGAGAGAAACAGAGATCAAGCCCACAACCTGGGGATGTGCTCTGACCAGGACCTGAACCAGCAAATTTCCATGCATGGAATGATCCCCAACTAACTGAGCCACACCAGCCAGGACTCAACTACAGTTTTTTAAATTACAGGAAAGACTGATGGACAACCAACTAAAATGCTAAAAGTGGTTATTACGGTTTGTGGGAAATGGGATCATTTCTTTTCTCCTTTATATTTCTCTGTATTTGCCTTTTTAAAAAAGCAGTGAGTATATACTACTTTTGTAATCAGAAAATAAATTTTAGTAAAGGTGTAGGATGGTCCTGGTTGGTTGCTCAGTGATTAGAGTGTTGGTCTGTGACTAAAAGGTCCTGGGTTTGATTCCCAGTCAAGGGCATGTACCTTGTACCTTGGTTGCAAGTTCCCGGCACTGGTAGAAGCCCATGTAGGAGACAGCCAGCCAATTAATGTGTCTCTCATGTCAATGTTTCTCTCTCCACCTCCTCCCTCCCACTCTCTCTAGAAATCAATGGGGGGGGGGGGGGGGAAATACCCTCAGGTGAGGATTTTTTTAAAAAAGGTGGAGTAGGATGGGCAAGAATACTCTTTCTTGAGCTAACAATTACTAGACCTGAACTTCACAAGGGTGGATGGTGTCATGTAGTCATCTTATTTATTGCCTCAACCTAGGACTTAGAACAAGGCCAGGCACTTAGCAGGTGTTTATCCATCAAGAGCAGGTTAAAAGACAAGCTCAGCCTTTTCATAAAGGTCGAACCTCAAACATGGTACCAGACCCAATACAGTCATAAACACCGTCATGGTTTTGTAAATAGGCATGGGGTTTTGACCTTAGTCAAACTGGCAACCAAACAGGATCCAGCCCCAGGTTTGGAGAGGGAGGGAGAACAAACACAAGTTGCAGCTTTAACACTTTAACTCAGTTCCCCTCTGAATATGGCTGTTGGTTAGTGAAAAAAGAGTTTTATTTCCTTGTACAATAACATTTCAAGTCAAACTAGTCAGTCACATTTGAGCGGGTCATGCCCACATAAGAAACGTGGATAGAAGAGGTACTTTAAATGGTACTCGTTTTCGGCTAAGCAGTAAGCAAGCTCCTGGTCACACTTGCACAATTGTTCTTGACATTCATCCTCTGCCGGTCCTGGAAGAAATGGGGAAACTGAGGTTAGAGCAGGAGCTTGCAGAGACTTGAGGATAAACAGGAGGGAAACCGGTAACACTGTTGGCAGTAAGGGTCATAAATTGCATGTGAGTGACACTTGACAATTCACTATGTGATCTCCAGCCTCAGGGAAACTCCAGGAGGGAGGTGATACTGGCCCCATCTTGCTGAAAAGAAAATAGAAGTTGTCAGAGAAGTGTTTTGAGGTGCTGCGTCCAAAGTCCCTTTGACTTTCTAGCTTCTCTTTCGTATCAATATTACACAATTTCATTTGAGGATCCATTGAGACAAGCAGTAGGGAACCATCCAGGCCTTTTCTTGGGGGGGGGGGGGGGGGGGAATGCCTGCTCTGCTGCTTCCTAGCTGTGTGATCTTGCCTAAATGAGTCAAGTCCTCATTTAAATGGGCATTATCCACTTGGCAGGATTACTGGGAAGCCTGGGTGAGGAAGCCTGCCCAGGGGAGACTTGGCACTGAACCTGCACTCAATCAACGTTGCATGTAGTAGATATGTGCCTGTAGACACATCACTTCACCCTCCCTAGGCTGTTTCCTCAAGTGCAACACAGGGATACTAATAGCACCTACTCCTAAGGGCTGTTGGAAGAATGGGAAGAGACCAAATCAGTAAAATGCAGGGGATATGGGAGGCACTAGTAAGCTGAAGCTGACCTGCTAAAGTTGCCAGCTAATCTTACCATCCTATCTAATAAAAGAGAAAAATGGTAATTGGTGTACGACGATACCCTTTTCATTGGCTAATCAGGGCTATATGCAAATTAACTGCCAACTATGATTGGCAGTTAACTGCCAACAAGATGGCGGTTAATTTGCATATGTAGGCACAATGCAGGGAGGCGAAAGGGAAAGCAGGAAGAAGCCCCCTGCCACTGACAGTGATCGGAAACCCAGGGGGGAGCTAAGAGCTGGGGGGCAGCCATGATCGGGGAATCAGGTGCCTTTGCCGCCCTGGCCAGTGATAGGAGGAAGTAGGGGTGGAGCCAGCGATGGGAGCTGGGCACGGTCGAAGCTGGCAGTCCCGGGAGCTAGGGGTCCCTTGCCTGGGCCTAAAGCGGAGCCCACAATCGCGGGGCCGCTGCAGCTGCGGGTCCCCGCTGCCCGGGCCGGACGCCTCAACCAGAGGCGTTAGGCCTGGGCAGGGGCGGAGCCTGCAACCGTGGGGAGCTGGGGGTCCCCTGCCCAGGCCTGACACCTCTGCCGGAGGCCTCAGGCCTGGTCAAGGGGCTGATCCGGTGATTGGTGATCGGAGGGTGATGAGGGTCAACTCCTCTGGCCGAGGCATCAGGCCTGGGCGGGGGGCTGAGCCGGGGATTGGGGGGATATGATGGTCCCCTTGCCCAGGCCTGAAGCCTGGGTCAGAGGCGTCAGGCTTGGGCGGGGGGTGGAGCAAGCGATCAGAGGGAGATGGGGATCCCCTGCCCAGGCATGATTCCTGGGCCAGAGGCCTCAGGCCTAGGCGGGGGCCAGAGCCAGTGATCGGGGGGAGATGGGGATCCCCTGTCCAAGCCTGACACCTCTGGCGGAGGCGTCAGGCCTGGGCAAGGGGCCGATCCTGCGATTGGAGGGTGATGGGGGTCAACACCTGAGGGCTCCCAGTATGTGAGAGGGGGCAGGCTGGGCTGAGGGACACTCCCCCCCACACACACCCAGTGCACGAATTTCGTGCACCGGGCCCCTAGTTCAATATAAAAGAATATCCCCACCCTGCATCCCTGCTTTTTTATTGAGGAAAAATTCCCCTATCAAAATTTACCATTTGAAAGTGCACAAATCGGTGGGGCTTAGTGCATTCATAATATTGGGTAACCATCACCTCTATCTAGTTCCAAAACATTTCTATCACCCCAAAGAGATCTTGTACACATTAAGATGTTGCTCCCCAATGCCCCTCTCCTGAGTCTTCAACCATTAATCAGCCTTCTGTCCCTATAGATTTGCCTATTCTGGATATTTTATACACTTGGAATCATATAGCTCGTGACCTTTTGTGTCTGTCTTCTTGCACTTAGCTCCTTGCATCACATTTTCAAGGTTCATCCATGTTGTAGCAGGTAAGTACTTCATTTTCTGACACAGCAGTTATAAAAGCACTTGGCACAGAGACAATTTCCCATTCTCCTCTTTTTAGACTTCTCTGTCTCCTTTATTTTTTATGTTTTTATTAATTTCAGAGAGAGAAACATCAATGATGAAAGAGAATCATTAATTGGCCTCTTCCTGCACACCCATTACTGGGGATCGAGCCCAAAACCCCGGCATATGCCCTGACCGGGAACAAACCATGACCTCCTGATTCATGGGTCAGCATTCAACCACTGAGCCACACCAGCTGGGCTACACTTCTCTGTCTTACCTAAAACCTAACACAGGGGCTGGCACAGAGTAGATTCCCAATAATATTTGCTGAGAGGATATGAAAAAGCCATACATCATTTCCAATTCTCACACAAACACTGCAATTAATTTTTACTATTTCCATTTTATGGATGTGCCGGGGTCCAACCCCAGCAGGTCCAAAAGAAGTGAGGCTCAGTGGAATTCAGTAACTTGTCCAAGGACACAGAGCTGGGAAAGGGTGGACCAGGACTCCAGCCCAGGATCCCCTGATCCAGTGCCTGAAGCCGGTCCATCCTTGTTGCTTGACACAGTCGCTGCAGGGAAGAAACATCTGCACAGCATATGTGTCAAGGGACCTGGCATACTGTTCTTAATATGTTTGCTCCCCTTCTTAGCGCTCTGTGTTCTAACCAGGGCCACCTCCCCGAGAAAGGTTGTTTCCCCAGGTGGGGATATTTCCCTGGAGTTAGGAATTAACAAGACTAAGGAAGGGAATGAATCAGTAAAACCCCCTAGTGTTACAAAATACCATGTACTACTTATGAAGAACTTGGACTAAGACTGTTGGCAGTAAATTTGGGACTTGTTGGGCCCACATCCCCAGGGGTCTGCCCACCAGGGAAAGCACCAAAGCCTACACCCCTGGAGACCCACCGACACAGGGCAGTCCCAGGGAAGGCAAGCAGCGGGGCTGGGAGGACATAACTTTTACTGGGTAGGATAAACTCCTTCAGTCACTTCCTTGAGCAGTAGAATAGTGACCTTGGAATAGCCCTTATAATGGAACACAGAGATTAACCTAGAAAAGATTAAAATCAACAGACCTAGATAGAGACAGGATTTTTGACAAAGGTCAGATAAGAAACTAAGGACATGAAACCAGGAACTGTAGAAGGCCAAGGGAGGACCCAAAACATACCATTATGTCAAGCTTATAGATACAGTTGTAACAGGACAATAAAGGAGAGAATAAAGAGAGAACCTGGCTATGCTGATCAACTGAACGCTGTCTCCGTGTCATTCCTTCTTCACCGACTCCATCCACACCTTTGGGAACCCCTGGACCTGCTGGGGCTGGACCCCAACAATTCAGCACCTGTACCTCCCTTCTGTTCCCACCCCCACCTCTGAGCAAGAAAGATTCTTTCAAAAGCAAGACTTGGTCTCACTGCTCCATAGCCTCAGGAACCTAACAGCATCATGTTATTCCAGAATAATAAAAATTTAAAAGGAAAAATAGCTCCCATGGGTTAAGTTTAAAATAAAGGCCTACCAGTAAATATTATTATATGCTTAACATTTTAAAAATATATTTAAGTCAGGCCCATAAATGGAAAATGGGCCACACCTGTAATTAAATAAACAACTATGTTCAGAATATCTCCAAACAGAATAAGAGAATATTTTTAGTCAAAAACGTATAATAGGTATTTTGGTTCTCTTCATTTGGTTCAGGGAGGGCAGGTCTGTAAACAGGCACAGACTCCATCAACAAATATTTTACAAATTCCATTTTAACATGGTTAGGGGCAAGTCAAAGGGAAGAAGGGGAAGATCTTTCAGATTTCCAACTCAACGCCCATTTCTTTTTTTCTTTTTTTTAATTTTTTAAATTTTTTTTATTGATTTTTACAGAGAGGAAGGGAGAGAGATAGTTAGAAACATCAATGAGAGAGAAACATCGATCAGCTGCCTCCTGCACATCTCCCACTGGGGATGTGCCCGCAACCTAGGTACATGCCCTTGACCGGAATTGAACCTGGGACCCCTCAGTCCGCAGGCCGACGCTCCATCCACTGAGCCAAACTGGTTTCGGCTCAAGGCCCATTTCACCTCCTCCCCACCCACACCGGGAGGGGCAGTTTGGGGACAGGGAATGTGCCCAGGAGTAGGCACATCACCACCATGTCAGGCAAGTCACTGCTTTCCCTGTGCTTCATGTCTCCGACTCTATATGAGAGGGCTGGACGAGATGATGTCTGGGGCACTTTCAGTCCTAAACACTAATATTATTTTTCAATATTAAGTCAGCCTAGTTCTTATGCCAGCTCCTAAGTCATACTGAGAAGATATGGCTGAGGACCTGTGCCTATCTAAGACCATCCTTCTAGTAACTCTTAGTTGCCTCCTTTCCTCTGGAACAGACCATGCTGCAGGAGCTAGGGTTCCAGTGGAAAGTCACACCAGAACCTCAGTTCTCTCTAGTGGGAGGTAGTGTGTCAGAGAGAGGTTCAGATCAGGATGAGAGAGGGAGGAGAGGAGATGGGAGAGAGTAGTAACCTCTGTCCAATCTGTTTACCACATTATAAACCCTTTTATCATCTTTGCTACACCCATCTTCCAGGTAAGGCAACTAAGGACCAGAGAGGTCATCCTCCTAGGGCCAAGAGATTTTCAACAAGGGAAAGAAGAGTTTCTTCCACAAACAGTACTGGGACAACTGGATAGTCCATGCAAAACAATGAAGTTAGACTCTATCACACACCATCTACAAAAATTAGCTCAAAGTGGATCAATGACCGAAATGCAAGATTCAAATGATAAAACTATTAGAAGGAAACAGGGAAATAATTCTTCATGGCCTTGGATCTAGCAATGGATTCATAGATAGGACACCAAAGACATGATCAAGAAAAGACAAAATAGCCCTGGCAGGGTTGTCCAGTGGTTAGAGCGTTGGTCCACAGAACAAAGGGTCTGGGTTCCATTCCTGGTCAATGACATGTACCTTGGTTGCAGGTTTAATCCTGCATGTGGATTAAACCCTTTCACTCTCTTTAAAAATCAACAGGGAAAATATCAGATGAGGACTTAAAAAGAAAGACAAAACAGAAAAATTGGATTTTATCAAAATTACATTTTTTTTAATCCTCACCTCAGGATATTTTTCCCATTGATTTTTAGAGAGAATGAAAGGGAGGGAGGGAGGAGAAGGGGAGAGAGAGAGAGAGAAAGAGAGAGAGAGAGAGAGAGAGAGAGAGAGAGAGAGAGAGAGAGACATCCATGTGAGACTCATCCACTGGTTGACTCCTGCCCATGCCCCTGACTGGGGTGGGGGACAGGGGACGGGTGCAAATCCGCAACCCAGGTATGTGCCCTTGACTGGGAATCAAACCCAAGACCCTTCAGTCTGAGAGCCAGTGCTCTAAGCACTAAGAAAACCAGCCAGGGCCAAAATTACAACTTTTTAAAAATATATATATTTTTTATTGATTTCAGAGAGGAAAGGAGAGGGAGAGAAAGATAGAAACATCAATGATTAGAGAGAATCATTGATTGGCTGCCTCCTGCACACCCCCACTGGGGACTGAGCCTGCAACCCAGGCATGTGCCCTTGACTGGAATCGAACCAGGAACCCTTTAGTCTGCAGGCCAACACTTTATCCACTGAGCCAAACCAGCTAGGGCCAAAATTACAAATGTTTTTGAACTAAAAACATTACCAAGAAAATGAGCCTTAGCTGGTTTTGCTCAGTGGCTAGAGCATCAGCCTAAGGACTGAAGGGTCCTGGGTTCAATTCTGGCCAAGGGCACATACCTGGGTTGTGAGCTCAATCCCCAGTAGGGGACTGCAGGAGGCAGCCAATCAATGATTCTCATCATTGGTGTTTCTATCTCTCTCTCCCTCTCCCTTCCTCTCTGAAGTCAATAAAATATATTTTTTAAAAATATGAAAAGAGCCCTGGCCAGTGTGGTTCAGTGGTTGAGCATCAACCCATGAATCAAGAAGTCACTGGTTCGGCCCTAACAAGTTTGGCTCAGTGGCTAGAGCGTCGGCCTGCAGACTGAAGGGTCCCAGGTTCGATTCCGGCCAAGGGCATGTGCCTTGGTTGCAGGCACATCCCCAGTGGGAGATATGCAGGAGGCAGCTGATCAATGTTTCTTTCTCATCGATGTTTCTGACTCTCTGTCCCTCTCCCTTCCTCTCTGTAAAAAAATCAATAAAATATATATTAAAAAAAAGAAGTCACTGGTTCGATTCCCAGTAAGGGCACCTTCCCAGATTTCGGGCTCGAGCCCCAGTAGGGGGTGTGTGGAAAGCTGATCGATGAGGTTTCTCTCTCATCCATGTTTCTCTCTCCCTCTCCCTTCCTCTCTCTCTAAAAATCAATAAAAACATTAACAAAAAACATTTTCAAGAAAATGAAAACAGCCCTGGCAGGTGTGACTCAGTGATTAGAGGTCCAGGGTTCGATTCCCAGTCAAGGGCATATACCTGGGTTGCAGGTTCCTCCCTGCCCCAGGTTGGGGGGATGGTAACCGATGAGTGTGTCTTTCTCACATTCTCTCTCTCTCTCTCTCTCTCTCTCTCTCTCTCTCTCTCTCTCTCTCCTATCTGTCTCTGTTTCTCCCCTTCCCTTGCCTCCCTCCCTTCCACCCTCTCTCTCTGAAAAGCAATGGAAAAAAGTATCCTTGGCTGATGATTAACAAGAAAAAGAAAAAGAAAAAGAAAAGATAACCTATAGAATGGGAGAAAAATATTTGTAAATCACATATCTGATAGGGGTGCAGTACCCAGAATAACTCAACAACAAAAAGACAAATAACCCAATTAAAAATTAGCAAAAGACCTGACTAGTCATTTCTCCAAAGATATAAAAATGGCCAACAAGCACATGAGAAGACGCTCAACATCATTAGGGAAAAGCTAATAAAAACCGCAATGAGATATACAACCACCCACTTGTAAGTACCATCTCCAAGAACGTAATCTGTCCATCCGTCCTCCACCCACATTTTTAAATTTTGTTTCATTACATGTCAAAGTAATTTGCATAGATCCCATCAGTCTGCATATTCCTTTTCTTTTTAACTTTTAATCCAAAATAATTCATGAAGGTAATCTTTTTAAAAAAATGGAAACATGACAGAGAACATAAAATTGCCTCCTACCATCACTCCCCTCAACCTGGTTCTGTCCCTAGAAATGACCACAGCCTTCCTCAGTGTGGAGTGTCTTTACATTTTTCTGAGCTTTGCAAGTGTCCACATGTAGTTGTGGAAAGTCGTATGGTACTATTTGCAAGTTTTTCTTTTTAACACAACGAACATGTCATTCTGCAGTTTGCTTTTTCATTCAACATCTTTCCATGTCAGCATATGGTTCTACCTTATCTCTTCTCCAGGCTGCAGTCTTCCACAGTGAGGATACATCATGGGTTTATATACCCAGGCCCCATCTGATGGACAGTTAGGTAGTTTATTTCTGGTGTCATTTCTCTCTTTTTCCATTTTTGTCCAGACAGAAAAGAAATGGGTTTCTTTGGCCCTTGCTGGTTTGGCTCAGTGGATAGAGCGTTGGCCTGTAGACTGGAAGGTCCTGGGTTCGATTCTGGTCAAGGGCACATGCCTGGGTTGTGGGCTCAATCCCCAGTAGGGGGCTTGCAAGAGGCAGCTGATCAATGATTCTCTCTCATCATTGATGTTTCTCTCTCTCTCTTCCTCTCCCTTCCTCTCTGAAATCAATAAAACTATATATTTTTAAAAATGTTTTAAAAAAGAAAGAAATGTGGTTTTTTTTTGTTTATTTGTTTAAGTGTTCAGTATTAGAGATCATTTATATTAGATCAGTCCAAAGGGTGGTCTACGGGGAGCTGGAAGCAGTGGTAAGTTATTACAAGCAGATGCCCCAGGAACTCTGGGGAAGGTTGGTGTGAGTGTTGCTGGGAACTCACCACATTCAATGTGCTGATTGTTGCATGTCCAAGGGTAGGACTGCAGCTTGGGTATGCAGCCAGCCTCCTCACTGGCATGCCGGTAGCAGCAATCATGACGGTGACAGCACCTGTGGATGGCAAACAGGCAGACCAGCAGGTGAGTGAAGGCTGCTCTCCTGGCCATCTTTCCATGCCAGGACTATGGGTGAGCATCTTCTGGTCCAAACTTTGTTCCTGAGAATCCTATCTTGTGAAATACATCTACTGATCTCAGTGTGAACTGCACTGCCTCCATCGCCAGCCAAGCTTGAGCCTGGCCCCTGCCTGCCTCACTCCCGTGGTCTCTGAGCTACTCTCCTCTCTGTTGCTAGAACGAGCCTGCCTCCCGCCTTTGCCCTCTGCCTAGGACAGGGGTCTGCAAACTTTTTGACTCGAGGGCCACAATGGGTTCTTAAACTGGACGGGAGGGCCAGAACAAAAGCATGGATGGAGTATTTGTGTGAACTAATATAAATTCAAAGTAAACATCTACACTAATAAAAGAGAAAAATGGTAATTGGCGTACGAGCTACCCTTTTCATTGGCTAATCAGGGCTATATGCAAATTAACTGCCAACTAAGATTGGCAGTTAACTGCCAACAAGATGGCTGTTAATTTGCATATGTAGGCACAATGCAGGGAGGCGAAAGGGAAAGCAGGAAGAAGCCCCCTGCCACTGACAGTGATCGGAAACCCAGGGGGGAGCTAAGAGCTGGGGGGCAGGGCAAAGGCGGCCCTGGGGCCGCCTTTGCCCTGTCCCCCAGCCATGATCGGAGAATCAGGTGCCTTTTCCGCCCTGGCCAGTGATAGCAGGAAGTAGGGGTGGAGCCAGCGATGGGAGCTGGGCACGGTCGAAGCTGGCAGTCCCAGGAGCTAGGGGTCCCTTGCCTGGGCCTAAAGCGGAGCCCACGATCGCGGGGCCGCTGCAGCTGCGGGTCCCCACTGCCCGGGACGGACTCCTCAGCCAGAAGTGTCCCGCAGGGGTGGAGCCGGCGCGATCGCGGCCCCTCCTGCTGCCACTGCAGGTCCCCGCTGCCCGGGCCGGACGCCTAGGCCAGAGGCGTCAGGCCTGGGCAAGGGGCCGATCCTGCAATTGGAGGGTGATGGGGGTCAACACCTGAGGGCTCCCAGTATGTGAGAGGGTGCAGGCTGGGCTGAGGGACACTCTCCCCCACAAACCCAGTGCACGAATTTCGTGCACCGGGCCCCTAGTCATTACATAAAAGGGTACGGTCTTTTATTTCAATAGTTTTATTCACTTCAAACGGGTGGTATCCGGCCCGCGGGCCGTAGTTTGCCCACGGCTGACCTAGGACAACTGCATGCCCACTCTTCCTCCTTTAGGTCTCGGCCTAAGTGCCAGCTCCCATTGCCAGAATGTCATCAGGACCCCTGCTTCCCAGGCTATGAGGGTCTCCTTGTTACACCCTCTCATAAAACCAGGTTCCCTCCCTCCAGGGCAGGTTTATAATGAGACCCTCATTAGCAAGAAGGTTAACAACCGTCCTCCTCACTGACCAGAGCTCTAAGACAGTGGTTCTCAATCTTGGCTGCACAGTAGAATCACCTGGGAATCTTTTTAAAATCCTGATTTCTGGGCCTCATCCTCCGGAAATTCTGTTTCTTTGTTATGGGGTGGGACCACAACATTAGCCTCAATTTCCTCATTTCTGAAGTGGGATTGTTGTGAGGACTCAAAGGGGTTCTCAAAACAGTTTCTGGTGCACTTTAAGTCTGATCAGTTTTGTGTTTTGTTTTGTGGTTTGTTTTTTCAGCCAAAGAAATCATCCCATAGCCCAGCGGTTCTCCACCTGTGGGTCACGACCCCTTTGGGGGTCGAACGACCCTTTCACAGGGGTCGCCTAAGACCATCGGAAAACACATATATCATTACATATTGTTTTTGTGATTAATCACAATGCTTTAATTATGTTCAATTTGTAACAGTGAAATCGGGGGTCACCACAACATGAGGAACTGTATTAAAGGGTCGCGGCATGAGGAAGGTTGAGAACCACTGCATAGGCAGTAAAACGTGCTATTTCCTCATAGGCCTTAACTACCCCCAGAAGGTGGGAGACCTTCTAGCCTGGCTCACGCATAAACTCACCAGTCCATGGCATCCAGGGGCTTGCCTCGGCCACCCAGGCCACAATAGCAGCCGTATCTAATATAGGCCAGGGGGCTGCGGGAGCCCACACAGTGTACGGTCCCTGCCAGTTCTATGAGCCCACGTCGGTGCACATGTGACTTCAAGGAGGCTGGGGGAAAACAAGGGTTAGAGGCTGCCGGTCAGGTCTTCCCTGGCCCTGGGGAAGGTCACTGGCCTGAAAGAGCCTGGATGACTGCCTGGGTTTGAATCCTGCTCCTCCCAGTCCCTGGCTGGGTGACCTTGAACAACTTACTCAAACTCTCTGTGCCTTGCTTTCTTCGTCTGTAAAATTAGGGGGGTAAGTGCACCTCTCTTCATAGAATGAAATGAGATCATGTATGCAAAGCACCTGGCACACAGCAAGCTCTAGCTATTATTACCAATAGCTTCAAGGCAGCCATGAAAGAGAAAACAAGACACAGAGCCACAGCATCTGAAAGATCTCACCGCTGGGCCCCCTTCCTGGAATGCCCTGATTCCCAATCTCCGGCCCTTGTCAATTTCCGACACAGTCAGAGTCCAAGTTGTGCATCAAATGTCTGTCCCACTGCCCTAATCGGTTTGGCTCAGTGGATAGGGCGTCGGCCTGCGGACTGAAGGGCCCCAGGTTCAATTCCGGTCAAGGGCATGTGCCTTGGTTGTGGGCACATCCCCAGTAGGTGATGTGCAGGAGGCAGCTGATGGATGTTTCTAACTCTCTACTCCTATCCCTTCCTCTCTATAAAAAATCAATAAAGTACATTTAAAAAAATGTCTGTCCCATTGCCGGTGATGAGCACTGGACATCAGAGATGAGCTAAACGGGGTCCCTGCCACCAAGGAGGGCTCCTCTGTGCAGGCTTCCCTGTCCCTGGTTCTCTCCACCACCAACACCACCACTTCCATCTAGACCAGCGGTTCTCAACCTGTGGGTCACGACCCCCTTGAGGGTTGAACGACCCTTTCACAGGCGTCGCCTAAAACCATCGGAAAACACATATATAATTACATATTGTTTACAGTAGCAAAATTACAGTTATGAAGTAGCAACGAAAATAATTTTACGGTTGGGGGTCACCACAACATGAGAAACTGTATTAAAGGTCGCGGCATTAGGAAGGTTGAGAACCACTGATCTAGACTCTGGTTCAGGGCCCTTTCCATCTCCTCTTACTTTCCCTGCCTAGCCTCAGCTTCCTCCCACACAGGGAGGTCCTGTGGCCCGAGCCCAGTTATGGCTCTGACACAGAGCAGTGCACAGTAGGTGCAATGGGAACCCCTGCCTTTCACAGCCACACAGCCAACAAGAACCTGGCTGATTGGGGGCTCTGATCCACGCTTCTGACTCCCAATCCAGTGCTCAGTCCTCCTTGCCCAGTAACAGCAGGGGAAGGAGACCTGCCAGGGTAACAGAGCTGAGGGGCACCAAGGAGGGGGCCACTGCTCAGGGTCAGGCATCTCCAAACTCTCTGTAACATGGGCATCAGAGAACACACTCCCTGTGAGTGTGTGCCTGTGCACCCCTTAGACTAAGACTAAGAGAGGCAAAAGGACCCATCCCGGGTCACAGGGCTGGTGGGTCTCAGAGCAGACACCCAGGCCCAGACCTGCCTGATTTCTGGGAGTCTGCTCTCCACTGCTCTGGCACTGCCGAGCCAGAGATTTATGCATTACATCTAGTCATCGTGTCTCTGTTCTAGAACAAGTTGTTACTACACTGACGCTTTTTAAGAGTACAGACCAGAATTACATCCAGCTCGCTCTCTCGGGATTTGCCAAGTGCTGCCCACACCTCTGCCTGAAACCACCCTTCAGAGAAAGCTCAGGGGCCTCACTGCAGCCCAGAGACCCTGCAGGAGCCTGCCTCTCCCTCCTCTCCAGTGTCCTCTCTGAATGCCCACCACAGAGATCCTGCTCATCATTCCCTGTTCCTCCAGTTACATTCCCCGTCACATATATCCTGTGCTGCACATGCCCTCACCCCATCCTCACCCAGCTCACCTGTCACCTCCTAGAATCTGCCTCACCCTCAGGTCGACCACAGGAGCCCTGTCACATTGTGCTGCTATCTGCTTCCCGGAGTGACTCTCTAGCCTGGGAGCTCTTGGAGGGCAGATCTCTGCCACAGGCAGCTCCAGATGCCCTGGCACACAGATGGCTTCCATAAAAGGTCCCCTGACCTCTGGCTCCACCAAGCCCCGGTCTAAGCATACATGACCGGGCCCCAGTCTTAATCCTATACCCCACAGCTGTCCCCGGAAGTCCCCCACCCTGACCTAACCACACTCCGGCATCTCAGGGTCCTGGGGACAGCCCTATGGAGAACCCAAGCATGGGGCAGAGGCCAGCACTGGGTTTGGAACCAAGGAAAACACTCCCTCTTCGGTGAGGCAGGTCACTCTGCGGTCTGTTTGCTCTGTCTGCCCACAGCAGCCTTGCTAGGAGTGCCGAGGCCGTCTGGGCTTCCTATGGGCCTGAGGGTGTGTGTGTGTGTGTGTGTGTGTGTGTGTGTGTGTGTGTGTGTGTGTGTTCTCCTTGGGGAATCTTTGCTTGTGTCTGTGTGTGAGTCTGTCCATGAGCCCTACAGCTAAGTGCCCAGGTGAGGCTGGGGGTGTGTGTGTATATGATGTGGTTTCTGTAAATCTCCCTGTGTGTGCCTGTGCACCCCAGAAATGGGGAGTCATTGAGGGGACCTCTCCAAGTGTGGTGCCTAGGGAGGGGTAAGAAGGCAACCACATGTTCCTCCCCCACCCCAGACAGGGCAGACCCTTCTTCCCCTGCTCCTCCAGCCTCTGGTGTCCCCTAGGTAGTCCCACTTCAGACCCCAGGGACAGGTAGATGGGGAGGGTCTGGTGGCTGAAGAGGGTTACAGTGATGGAGGGGGTGTCTGGGGAGGACACCGAGACCCTGGGAAGGGCTGGCCTAGTTTTGGGTCCCTGGGAGGAGTGGATGAGTGGAAGCTCTTGGGGAGGACAGGGGACAAGGCTCTTAGAAACCTGGTAAGAAATGTGTCAGTGAGCCAGAGAAAGGAGGGATTGGGGCAGTAGGGCTCCCGGGACCTTGGAAAGGGCTGGTAAGTTGGAGTTCTTGCAGAGGGGTGGGAGCAGGGCTGGGGCGGAGGGAGGGCTGAAGGAGTCCCAGGAACTCCTTGATCCTCCAGGGGCGCACTCCTCACTCACCTGCGTAGGGCAGGAGTCCGGGTACCAGGAGCAGCAGAAGCGGCAGCATTGCTGGCTGGCACAGAGGCAGCTGACCCATAGGAAGGCAGCAGGTGTGAGACGATCTGGCTGACCAGTGTATATAGTCACCAAACGGGGGCCCAAACCCCCTCCCCCACGCCCCGCCCCGCCCCGCCCCTGCCCTCACCTTACCGCAGGGCCGGAAGGAGCCCGGCAAGGGCAAGCCCCTGGAGCGGCAAGAGAAGTCCTTCCAGGACCTCTGCATCTTGGTCATGGAATGGGCGTTGGAGGCCAAAAGAGAGAATCTGGCCCAGGAAGTCTCCAATTAGGGTTTGGGGAGAATTAGGGAGGAAAGGAGTTTAGCACAGGTCGACCCACCAAGTAAATGCTCAAAAAGGGAGCTCTATTCATATTATGATTACCTGCAGCCCCCTTCCAGCACTCACCTGGGCATGAAAAGAAGAGTTGGAGGAGGGGGAGAGACAAATTATTTTAAACACTTTAAATGTAGGAAACTTGGCGCTCCATGTACCTCTAGAAATCAGCTCTCTGCACCGTGCCCTCCCCCTCCCCCCGCCCCCCACCTCACCACCACCATCACCGTTGGGAAACTGAAGGGGTCAAAGATTTGCCCTAAGTGGGTTCTGGTGAGAGAGCCGAACTGGTGTAGGAGGGGGGCTGGCCTCACACCCCATGCCCTTTCTGCCTCAGGCTTCTCATCTGGTCAAGGGTAGCAAAGCCACCGTGAGGCAGTGAAGACAGACACAGCAGGTGCTCAGCACTGAAAGGCAGTGACAGTTGCGGCACACATCTGTTCCCCTTCGTCCCTACCCGGTGTCATCAATTTCTGACGATGTCTAGTCAAAACTATTTCTGAGAGTGGAACTCCTAGACTCCTCCCATCTCCACAGCCAAGCTCTCCTAAAAATAATGGCAACTAATAATGGTCCAGTTCAGACCGGCCAATGAATGGAACAGGGAAACTGAGACGGGAGCTGAACAAGAGGCACAGCAATTCACAGCAGATACAGCAGATCACCTCCCTAGAGATAACAACGTCTAGGCTCATTTGTATTTCAGCTCCAGGCCCAGAAAAGCAGCAAAACCAGGTGGGTGACACCGGACCAGCTGCAGTGACTAAGGACACCCTGGCATTGACAAATCAGTGAAGACCACGACTCTGAAGGAGAATATTCTGCTGAAACCCTCTCCTGAGACCTCCCCTAAAATTCCTGCTTGCAAGGGAGATACATTCATTGAGACAAAGGAGCCCTCACTCTCCCGCCCAGGACCACGCCCACGCCTCCCCACAGCTTCTTTCCCCACAGGCGTGCCTCTAAGGGACCTCTCCAGGCTTGCAGTCAGGGCAGCAAATACAACAGCAAAACAGTCCCAGGCAAAACTCCTGAACCTGTCCCTAAGGCCCCCTTTACTCTGACTTTTTAGTGAGCCAAAAGCAGACAAGCCTAGGCTCAT
Source organism: Myotis daubentonii (assembly GCF_963259705.1). Lineage (NCBI taxonomy): Eukaryota > Metazoa > Chordata > Mammalia > Chiroptera > Vespertilionidae > Myotis > Myotis daubentonii. The sequence continues at coordinate 25,114,569 of NC_081843.1, forward strand.
TTCCTTGTTTCATGGTTCTGTTATGGACCAATGTTCGCGAGAGTAAGACCACCAACTCCAATTAGGTCTTAAGCAGCAAGTGAGGATTTATTGAAAAGGTGATCAGCGGCTGCCGCAGGCGTGTTCTCCCACGACAGCACCGACCTTGGTTCTGGGCCAGCCTTTTATTCCCAAAAACCATACAACGGTTGTCTAAACACACACAAAGTTACCTGAGATACAGACACAAAGTTACCAAGGTATTCATTAATCAACTTGCCCAGTTGCTCTAGATAATAATATCAACTTGCCCCGTTGCCTATACTACTAATATAAACTTGCCCCGTACCCTAGGCTACCCTCGACCACAGTTGGTTCCATTTCCCTGGTACAAGAGGGGCTTAACTGTAACAGTTCCCCAGATTGAATAAACGTCCTCTAAAATTCACCTGGACTCGTATTGTGAAGTTTTTCCTGCTTCAAAGTCAAGAACCCACACACTATGGCTGGTCCTAGGAAAAGCCCCAGCCAAAGCCGTTTCCAGTAACAATGTCTCACTAGCTATAATGTGGTAAGAATCCCCACCTTTCAGAATTTTAGAGAGTGAGGGGGGGCGGGGGCGGTGGTGGTGGTGGTGAGAGAAACATTTGTTGATGTGAGAGAGACACATCGATTGGTTGCCTTCCACATGTGCCCCTTTTGGGATCAAGCCTGCAACCCAGGTATGTGCCTTTGACCTGGAATCGAACCCGAGACCCCTTGGTGCATGGGCCGATGCTCTTACCACTGAGCCAAACCGGCCAGGGACAGACCCATGATCTTAGCATAGCCTCAGACCCCTCCGGTGTCCCCATTTCACAGGAAAAAAATCGAGGCTCAGAGAAGTTAAGAACCAAGAATTGTGGGTGCCCAGATTAAAATTCGTTTCTACATGTTGCCAAATCTCTGTCTGCCTCCTTCTGAGGCAGGATAGTAAGAAGCTAGGAAATTTCCTGGGCAAGTAAAACACGGAAACTGAGATGGATAAATGACGAAGCAGCTTGCAACCATCTAGAAATCCTATCTTCCCTAAACCGAAGACACTTAAGAGAAAATGGCTTACACCTCTCCCCAACCAGAGGCTGATTAGTTTAAATCACTAAGGGAGCTAGAGAGCAGAAATCCAATTAGTGCCATTTGTGCCAAGGACAGATGAAATTAAGGGAATAAATCTCATTTTGGCACATCTGCATAAAAATGATGAATATTCTATTGAGATCCTCTCCTACGACCTCCCCTCAACTCCCAGCCTTTAAAAATCCTCAAAATGAAGTCCCAGCAAGAGCTCTCCATCCTGGGGAGCACACCCAAGCCTTTTCCTTCCCGCTATCTCCCCCCACAGGCATGCACCTCCTGAACTCTAAGGGACCCCACGAAACTTGCAACCAGGGCAGCAATGGTCAGTGACAGCTTGTCCTGGGCTAACCCCCTGAACTGTTCCTAAGACCCCCTGTTCTTAGACTTACCAGTGAGCTAAAGCAACCCTGCCATGGCTCCTTTCTTTCTTTTTCTTTCTTCCTTTCTTTTTTTTTTAAAATTTCTTTATTGATTAAGTTATTACATATGTGAACATCTCTCCACATTACCCCCCATACCCCCCACTCATGCCCTCACCCCCCTGTGTCTGTAACCATTGCTTAGGCCTATATGTTTGCATATAAGTCCTTTGTGAAGTATGGTAGCAATCATCTCAGGTAGAAACTATAGTTTAACTTTAACCCTGCTGTTTGGTTTCTGTACCTATTTGCTTTGTTTAACAATAGAAAGGTTATTTTGACTTTCTGAATTATATAAATCATCCCTTTCAATTGAATGCCTTACTGATTGTAATGTGAATATCCCATTGGTTGTGATCTTACTGGTTTTAGAAAGCAAATTCCTCTGTACCTGGGAACCAGGACAGCACAATTATCCCAAGACCTGAGGGTTCTAGATAATGTGTCCCTGTCAACCCAGGGGTCCTAGATAATGTGTTTCTGTCAACTCAGTGACCCGGAGACCCAAAACAATAATTAACATGCTTAACTCTGCTTCTGTAAACTGCTTTTTTGTGAACCAGGTTCCTCATACCAAACCTTGGAATGTAATCAATACCTTTGTGATTTTTGCCTATATAAATCTGGTGTTGCGGCCATCTTATCACTTCGAGATTTGGGAGAGCGAAATGCCCCCTCGGAGTCCCGGATTGCAATAAATGTGACTCTTTAATTCGACTTCTTGAGGTGTCCTTCTGTGATTCTCGAGGTACATTATAACATTTGCTTGATCTTCCCCCTTACCCCCACCCTCCCCTACCTTCCCTCTGAGGTTTGATGGTCTGATCGATGCTTCTCTGTGACTGGATCTGTTTTGTTCATCAGTTTATGTTGTTCATTATATTCCATAAATGAGTGAGATCATGTGATATTTATTTTTCTCATTGGCTTATTTCACTTAGCATAATGCTCTCCAGGTCCATCCATGCTGTTACAAATGGTAAGAACTCCTTCTTTTTTACCACAGCATAGTATTCCATTGTGTAGATGTACCACAGTTTTTTAATCCACTCATCTACTCATTTTTTTTAATTGCTAAAAGTATTACAAAGGGTATTACATATGTGTCCTTTTTTTCCCCCCCGCCCTTAACAATCCCCTGGCTGCCCCTACTCATTTCTTTCTTATAACATTTCTAGAGAGCCAAAGCCACCCCACCTAGGCTCTCTCCTGTAGCTTCTTCTATCTTAGGCCCTTTCTTGTATCCCTGTCCCCGGTTTTAAGAAATGTACCCTCAAAATCACCTGGACCAATGTTGTGAAATCTTTCCTGCACATAGTCAAGAACCCACACACTGCCGAAACCGGTTTGGCTCAGTGGATAGAGCGTCGGCCTGCAGACTGAAAGGTCCCAGGTTCGATTCCGGTCAAGGGCATGTACCTGGGTTGCGGGCACATCCCCAGTAGAGGGTGTGCAGGAGGCGGCTGATCGATGTTTCTCTCTCATCAATGTTTCTGACTCTCTATCTCTCTCCTTTCCTCTCTGTAAAAAATCAATAAAATATATTAAAAAAAAAAAAAAGAACCCACACACTTACCAGCTGCCCCTAGGCCAGTCCCCTTCCCGTAACACTTTTATGAAAACCTAAGGCATCAGGCCATTCATCTGCCACCCTCAGTCATTCTCTCCACTGGAGTGAGCTCCTCAAGGCAAGGCGTGGTCTCTCCTCTTGAACCCCTAACATGGGCCTGCCTGCACACAAGTGTCCAATGAGGGCTTGTCCGCACAGATTATGGGTCTCAGACTCTCCAAAACATGGGGTAAAAAACATTGTCTTTCTTCTAAGGATCTCCTATGAGCAATGGGGGATAAAATATCCCACATAAATATATGGAGAAAGACGTTTGCTTTCAAGGAATTTCCCAATCAATGTGCACAGAGGAAACCTCATTTACACTGGTGCCGGGAGCCAGTCCATCCTTGCTGTTTCAAGGGACCTGGCATATATAGCATACTGTTCTTAATATGTTTGCTCCCCTTCTTGGCACTATGTGTTTTAACCAAGGTCACCTCTCCGAGAAAGGTTGTTTCCCCAGGTAGGGATTTTCCCCTGAAGCTAGGGAGGGAATAAAACCCCTTAACTAAGTGCCAGGCGGGTAATTAATCACTTTAACTACGAACAATCATGCTTAAGCTACCTAACCTTTACTTCCTGGAATGGAGATAAGAAACTCCCTAACCTTTGGAATAGAGATTGATAGGATTGGAATCAACTGGTATAAATACAGATGTAACAAGACAACAGGACACAGAACCTAGACACAGAACCTACACAGAACCTACACAGAACCTAGAGACAGCAGAACTTCACTGGAGATCCAGACCAGAACTTGGCTGGAGATCCTGGCTAGAGATCCTGGCTAGGCTGCTGATCAACTGAACGCTGTCTCCGTGTCATTTAGTCTTCGCAGCACATATACTAAAATTGGAACGATACAGAGAAGATTAGCATGGCCCCTGCGCAAGGATGACATGCAAATTCGTGAAGGGTTCCGAGAACAACAATGGCAGCTGCAGGAGGTCGTTTTGAAAGTTCGAGGAGTATCGAAGAGCGTAAGGAGCAGACCCGGATCGCCAGAGCCGAGGTGTTGCTCCAGGCTAAAGCCAATTTTGAGAAGGAAGAAAGGCGTAAAGAACTTAAACGACTTCGGGGTGAGGATACATGGATGCTACCTGATGTGAATGAGCGGATTGAACACTTCTCACAGGAGCACTCTGTGAAGAAAAAGAAGAAAAAAAACAAGCGTTCAAAAAAAGTAAAGAAAGAGAAGAAAAAAAAGAGCAAGGAACAGAAGTATGAAAAAAACAATGAGTCATCTGATAGTTCATCAAGCTCTGAAGATGAGTGGGTTGAGGCTGTTCCACCCCAGACTCCTGGCAAGGAAAAGGCCTGGAAACTGAAAGGTGAAAAGTCAGAAAAAGAAGACAACCGAGGTATTTGGAGGGATGAGTGGATGACTGTTGATTTTATGTCTGTTAAAACTGTGTCATCATCATCACTCAAAGCTGAAAAAGAAACAAAAAAGAAAATAGAGCAAGCAGAAACCCAAGCACTTGAACAGTCCAGACTGCTAGAAAGAGAACTGAATCCATACTGGAAGGATGGTGGGACTGGTCTTCCACCAGAAGACTGTACTACGTCATCAGTTACTAAAGTTTCAGTAATAGAAGATGGTGGATTAAGCTGGCTAAGGAAGTCTTATCAAAGAATGAAGGAACAAGCTGAGAAACAGAATAGAAATTTGAAAGACATTGTAGCTGAAAGATATGGGTCAATGGAAATATTTCAGTCGAAATTAGAAGAAGCTGAAAATACTGCATCCACAAAAGAAGACTGTAGACGAGAACGCTGGAGGAAGCCAATGTATTCAGATAAAGCACCGAGTAGTCAAGAAAGTAGAAAATCAGACTTGACAAAATATAATAAAAGTTCAAGGGATAGACATAGTTCAACAGATATTACAAAACATAAAGATAAGTTTTATGGTGATGAAAAAAATAATAGACCTGGGTCTTCAGAAACATATAGAAGAGACTCCAATTCAAGGCAAAGTCAAGAGTTTTCTTCTCTTGGAAATTTGAGACCTAAATTTATAAGGCCCTCTGATGATGAACTGTCATTTCATCACATGGGCAGGAATGTTGAATCTAGTTCACCCTCAGCACTGGCCACTCAGGGTTCTGTGCGTTGTCGTTTTCGAAAACTGACAGAGAACAGCGAAGAAAATTTATCATCACGAAGTCGCTCTGATGAGAGAGAAGGAGAGAGGAAACATTCAAATCGAAATCCATTGGAAACCAGTCACAGTGTTGGCTATCGACATATCTCAGAAGATGGAAGAGAGAAATCACACGATGAAAGCTCGACGGATGACTCTCCGAGAAAAGAACCTCTACAGGACACAAAGTCTTCATTTTCAGGAAGTCTCCCTGAGGATGAGTCCATCCACATCCTGAGTGTTGATGAGAAGAACAAGTTGGGAGCCAAGATTATCAAGGCAGAGATGATGGGAAATATGGAGTTAGCTGAGCAACTTAAAGCCCAACTTGAAAAAGCAAATAAATTCAAAGAAACTATATCATCAAAAAAATCTGGGATAGAGAATGAAGACCAGCAAGAAGTGATTCTTGTCAGAACAGATCAGTCTGGGAGAGTTTGGCCTGTGAACACACCAGAGAAACCTCTGGAATCTAAAGGAGGAAGAAGGAAGAGACAGATGGCTTCAACCCATGAGGAAAAAGAAAGGGTCAGATACTTTCGTGATGATGATAATTTAAGTCTAAACGATTTAGTCAAGAATGAGAAGATGGGAACAGCAGAAAATCAGAACAAACTTTTTATGAGAATGGCGTCTAAGTTTATGGGAAAGACAGATGGAGACTATTATACTCTGGATGACATGTTTGTCTCCAAAGCAGCTGAAAAAGAACATTTTGGTGAAGAAGCAGAAAACCAGAGGAAAAAAGCTATTGCTGAACACCGGAGTCTTGCTGCACAAATGGAAAGGTGTCTGTATTGTTTTGACAGCTCTCAGTTTCCCAAGCACCTTATTGTTGCAATAGGTATTAAGGTTTATTTATGTTTACCCAACTTTAGATCTCTTACCGAGGGTCACTGCCTGATAGTCCCTCTGCAGCACCATAGAGCCGCTACCTTATTGGATGAAGACATCTGGGAGGAAATTCAGATGTTTAGAAAATCATTGGTAAAGATGTTTGAAGATAAAGGGTTGGATTGCATCTTTTTAGAAACTAACATGAGCATGAAGAAACAATATCATATGGTTTATGAATGCATTCCTCTCCCAAAGGAAATGGGTGATATGGCTCCCATCTATTTTAAGAAAGCCATAATGGAATCTGATGAGGAGTGGTCTATGAACAAGAAATTGATTGATCTGTCTTCCAAAGATATCAAAAAGTCTGTGCCTAAAGGCTTACCTTACTTCTCTGTGGATTTCGGTCTTCAAGGAGGGTTTGCTCATGTCATTAAAGATCAACACAGCCGAAACCGGTTTGGCTCAGTGGATAGAGCGTCGGCCTGTGGACTGAAAGGTCCCAGGTTCGATTCCGGTCAAGGGCATGTATCTCGGTTGTGGGCACATCCCCAGTAGGAGATGTGCAGGAGGCGGCCTATCGATGTTTCTCTCCCATCGATGTTTCTAGCTCTCTATCTCTCTCTCCCTTCCTCTCTGTAAAAAATCAATAAAATATATTTAAAAAAAAAAAAAAGATCAACACAAATTCCCTCATTACTTTGGAAAGGAAATCATTGGTGGGATGCTGGATATAGAGCCACGACTTTGGAGGAAAGGGGTCCGAGAAAGCTTTGAGGATCAGAGGAAGAAAGCACTGCAATTTGCTCAGTGGTGGAAACCATTTGACTTCACCAAAAGTAAAACATGTTGAATCATACCTTCCAGTGTTATTTCCTCTTCAGGTTCCTTTCAGTTTTATTTCCATTGTACCTAATAAGCAGCTGACCCTCAGGTCCCAGGGAAGTATGCTCTGGGTCTCTGACCACAGTGCATCACTGGATCGTGTCGTGTCCTCCCCACTTGCTCCTGAGGACTTCATTGCAGTAACCCAGAGTAAGGCCAGCTGTGTCGGTGACCTGCTCACATTTCTGTTCTGTGCCTACGTCTTGGTGTTCTGAACTATTCTGTGCATATATGGAAAGACTTTTCTGAAGGATTAGCCAGGAAGCATAACAAATCATGGGTTCAGAAGGAATTGGGTCAACGTCAAGGTTAAGTCTATTGATTGACTTCTTTTGCACTTTTTAAATTAAGAGTTGGCATATTCAGTAATAATTGAAATTTCTTTTCATAGCATTTTATAGAAGATCTCTTAATTTTCTACCAGTAGCACATGTATCACTGCTATTCTTTTTATTAAAGGGAAAAGAATGTTCCAAAGGTAATAAAGAATTAAATGGAAAAAATTCTTTACAGGTTTCAATGGTTTTTACGTTAATAGGGGCTATGACAGAAGGTGAATAGAATAAAAATCGGTTCACTGCCTAAGGGAGAATTATGCATATGAATTAACTATGCTCTATTGTTGGTCTCAGTTTAGCCACATCTTCAGATTTCATTCTGGTCTACTGACTAAAGGTTGCTACAAAGGTTTGATGAGTAAAAGGATTTCTTCCTCTTTATGACAAAAGTGGGTATTCCTCTATGGCTAGAAGGTAAAATAACTACACTTACTGCCGGAAGCCAGTCCATCCTTGCTGCTTGACACAGTCGCTGCAGGGAAGAAACATCTGCACAGCATATGTTTCAAGGGACCTGGTGTATATGGAATACTGTTCTTAATATGTTTGTTCCCCTTCTTGGCGCTATGTGTTTTAACCAAGGTCACCCCTCCGAGAAAGGTTGTTTCCCCAAGTAGGGATTTTTCCCTGAAGTTAGGGAGGGAATAAAACCCCTTAACTAAGTGCCAGGCGGGTAGTTAATCACTTTAACTACGAACAATCACGCTTAAGCTACATAACCTTTACTCCCTGGAATGGAGATAAGAAACTCCCTAACCTTTGGAATAGAAATTGATAGGATTAAAATCAACTGGTATAAATACAGATGTAACAAGACAATAAAATACATAGAACCTGGCTGGAGATCCTGGCCAGAACCTGGCTAGGAGAACCTAGCTATGATGATTAACTGAACACTGCCTCCATGTCATTCCTTCTTCGCTGACTCCGTCCACATCTTTGGGAACCCCTGGACCTGCTGGGGCTGGACCCCAACAACTTACCAGGAAGCTTGTGAATCTGGGTGCTTTTTCTAGCTCATGAGACCACATACAACAGAACAGTGAATCCCAATATAGACCAGCACACCCTTTGACCTAGTAACCTGTTTCTAGAAATAGCTCTAAGAAAATAAAATACGCAAAAAAAAAGAAAAGAAAATATTCAGACAAGATATATACACAAAGTTGATCCTTAACAAAGAGCAAAAACAACTGGGAAGCAACCTAAATATCCAACAATAAACATATAAATTATGAGATTTTTCATATGCTAGAATATCCATCATTCTAATATAGTATTTTTGAATAGTATTTAATGGCCACTTAAAAATACTCTAAAAAGTAGAAACTTACAGTATAATCCTACCTTTATAGTTACAGACCACACAACTGAAAGAGAGCTGTACATAAGTATATCTATATGCACATACCCACTCCAATATATACATGGGCTCTCTGGAGGGGACAGGAGGGAGAGGGAAGAAGAAAGACAGGAACAAATGAATGAAATGCATCAAAATGTAACATTGGTTATCTTCTGGTGGTGGAGTTGCATGATTTTTATCGTTGTCTCTTAATTTTCCAAATGTCTATTAAAACCTAAACTTTTGTGATTCAGATAAAAAAATTAAAATGAAAACAAAACTAGACTTTAATTAAATAAAGCTTGTCTATTGAAAAAAGTTATCTTGATATTATTCTAAAAACACAGAGACACAGACATAAGGATAACAATACTCATCAGTTTTTGGTTTCCCTTTTGTGGTTTTTAAAAGACTTTGTATTCCTGTGGTTACCAGGGGCTGCAGGGAGGGAGAAGAGAGTGTTGTTTAATGAGTATGGAGTAAGTACATATGCATTTACCTTTTTTGTTTTTTTGTTTTTGCTTTTGTTAATTGTCACCTGAGGATATCTTTTTCCCCATTGATTTTAGAGAGCTGGAAGACAGGGATGGGGAGAGAGAGAGAGAGAGAGAGAGAGAGAGAGAGAGAGAGAGAGAGAGAAACATCACTGTGAGAGAGACACATTGATTCGTTGCCTCCAGCAGCACCCTGACCCAGGGCCAGGGCAAAAACCTGCAACCCAGGTATGTGCCCATGACCAGGAATCGAACCCGCCACCCTCTGGTGCTCTGCCGATGCTCATATGCATTTACCTTTTGCTCCAGCAATACAATTCTAAGAATCTATCTCAAACATATTGGCAAACACATGAAATGGCATATGCCCAAAGCTTTTCTTTTTAACACTTATAACAGTAAAGTAATGGAAACAACAGAAATGCCTATCCATAGGGAAATGGTACAGCTTCACCATTTTAATAACTGTTCATTAGAAACGGTACAATTTTAACGAGGAAGAATTTTGCATATAGCTATGAGTGACCTCCAGAACATACTGTCAAGTGAAAAAAAAGCAAGGTATAAAATAGTATGTACAGTAGGCCCTGTTATTTTTATTTTTATTTTTTATTTTATTTTATTTTTTAATATATTTTATTGATTTTTTACAGAGAGGAAAGGAGAGAGATAGATAGTTAGAAACATCGATGAGAGAGAAACATCGATCAGCTGCCTCCTGCACACCTCCTACTGGGGATATGCCTGCAACCCAGGTACATGCCCTTGACCGGAATCGAACCTGGGACCTTTCAGTCTGCAGGCCGACGCTCTATCCACTGAGCCAAACCGGTTTCGGCCCTGTTATTTTTAAAAGGGAGGGAGGATATAAATGAATATACATATAACTTTTTCTGTATATAAAAGTAACAACTGAAAGATAAACCAAAAACTAATAAAAATGGTTACCTAGACCTGGATGGTGTTGTTCAATGGTTAGAGTGTCAGCCTGTACATCAAAGGGTTGCTGGTTTGATTCCAGGTCAAGGGCAAGTACCTGGGTTGCACGTTCAATCCCTGGCTATCGTCGGGGAGGCAACCAATCAATGTGTCTCTGTCATATCTCTCTCTCTCTCTCTCTCTCTCTCTCTCTCTCTCTCTCTCTCTCCCCCCCCCTTTCCCTCCCTCCTTTTTTCCCTCCCTCACTTCCACTCTCTCTCTAAAACACAATGGAAAAAATATCCTCAGGTGAGGATTAACAACAATAACAAGAATGGTTGCCCAGGTTACTTATAGAGAATAAGAGAACAGACTGAGGAAAGGGTAGTAGATAGACTTCTCTTAATGTATTTTATTTTATTTTGGTTACAGATTCATGTGAAAATTTTACATACTTTGAAAATTAAATTAAAAGAACAATATCTCTAAATATAAAAACAAACTGAAACAAGTTAATCTATCTATATAACTAGTTGGTAGAAAACCACAAGGAGAGGAATTATTTCAGGAGACTTGAATATATGGTATTTTGACTGTACATCCTAAAGACAAAACACCTACATCAAGCAATCCTAAATTGTTCAGCCAATTTACTGCTAGTGGTGATGGTATACACATTTTAAAATAAGGTGAATACAGCAAATTAGGAATAGAGGAAACTTCTTCATCTTGATAAAGAATATCTACACAAAATCTACAACTAATATCGTAGTTAATGATGAGAAACTAGAAGCTTTCCTGCTAACATCACAAATAAGGCAAAGGTGTCCTCTCTCACCACTCTTTTTCAACATTATGCTGAAAGTCCTAGCTAATTGCTATAGACTGAATGTTGGTGTTCTTCCAAATTCATATGCTGAAACCTCACCACCAAGGTGACAGTATTTGGGAGGCAATTAGGTCCTGAGGGTAAAGCCCTCATAAATGCAATTAGTGCCCTTATAAGAGACCTCAAGGTGCTCCCTCACTCCCTTCCTCCATGTGAGGACCTATGAACCAGGGAGTGAGCCTCACCAAATACTAAATCTGCTGGAACCTTGATCTTAGATTCCCCAGCCTCTAGAGCAGTGGTTCTCAACCTTCCTAATGCCGTGACCCTTTAATACAGTTCCTCATGTTGTGGTGACCCCCAATTTCATTGTTACAAATTGAACATAATTAAAGCATAGTGATTAATCACAAAATAATATGTAATTATATATCTGTTTTCCGATGGTCTTAGGCAACCCCCAAAGGGGTCGCGGCCCACAGGTTGAGAACCGCTGCTCTAGAAGTGTGAGAAAAAATTTTCTGTTGTTTGCCCTAGCTGGTTTGGCTCAGCGGATAGAGTGTTGGCCTGCGAACTGAAAGGTCCCAGGTTCAATTCTGGTCAAGGGCACATGCCTAGGTTGTAGGCTCGATCCCCAGTTAGGGGTGTGCAGGAGGCAGCTGATCAATGATTCTCTGTCCTCATTAATGTTTCTTTCTCTCTCTCTCCCCCTTCCTCTCTAAAATCAATAAAAATATATTTAAAAAAAGAAGCATGTGTCAAAAAAAAAGAAGTATGTGTCTATCATTTAAAAACATTTTTTCTGTTGTTTATAAGCCACCCAGACCACGGTAATTTGTTATTGCAGCCCAAATGGACTAAGACACTAATACAATATGACAAGAAGAGGAAAGAAGAAGTATATTGGTTATGAATAAAACTGCCTTTGTTGTCCTAGCCGGTTTGGCTCGGTGGATAGAGCGTCAGCCTGTGGACCAAAGGGTCCCAGGTTAGATTCTGGTCAAGGGCACATGCCTGGGTTGTGGGCTTGGTCCAACCTGCAGGAGGCAGCCAATCAATGATTCCCTCTCATCATTGATGTTTCTATCTCTTTCTACCTCTCCCTTCCTCTCTGAAATCAATAAAAATATATTTTTAAAAAACTGCCTTTGTTTATAGATGACATGATTGTCTATGTAGAAAATCCTGGAATTAATAAGCAATTATAACAACGTTGCAGTATACAAGATTAATATACAAAAGTCAATTGCTTTCCTGTATACAGCAATGAACAAATGGATTTGACATTAACAACACAATACCATTTACATTACAACTCCCAAAATGAAATATGTAGGCATAAATCTTACAAACTATGTACAGGATCTCGATGAGGAAAACTACAAAAACTGATTAACAAATCCAGGAAGTACTAAGTAAATGGAGAATTATTCCATGTTCATGGACAGGAATACTCAATAGTACCAAGATGTTCCACTTTGATATTTGGGTTCAATGCAATCCCAATCAAAATCCCAGCACGTTCTTTTTTGGAGATTGACAAAATAGCGCTAAAGTTTATGTGGAGAAGCAAAAGACTCAAAATAGCCAACAACAATATTGGAGAAAAAGAACAAAGCCAGAGAACTGACACTACTCAACTTTAAGACTTACTCTAAAGCTACAGTAATCAAGGCATTGTGGTATTGGTGAAAGGCTAGCCAAATAGATCAATGGAACAAAATAGACAACCCAGATATTAGTCCCACACAATTTTAGTCAATTGATCCTTGGCAAAAGAACAAATGCAATACAATGGAACAAAGGCAGTGTTTTCAACAAGTGATACTGGAAAAATTAGAATACATATGAAAAAAAAGTAAAAAAGAATCTAGAAATAGACTGTACCCTTCACCCAAAAAAAAATAACTGAAATGGATCAGAAACCTAAATGTAAAAAAAAAAAAATTATAAAACTCCTAGAAGATAACATGAAAATCTAGATGATCTTGGTTATGGTGATGACTGTGTTTGTTTTGTTTTGCTTTTTGGTTAACCCTCACCCAAGGATATTTTTCCATTGATTTTTACAGAGAGTGGAAAGGAAGGGGAGAGACAGAGAGGGAGAAACATCTATGTGAGACACATTGATAAGTTGCCCCTCGCACACAACCCAACCAGGGCTGGGGATCAAGCCTGCAACCGGGGTACATGTGCCCAACTGGAATCGAACCCAGGGCCCTTCAGTCCTCAGGGTCTGTATACCATCACCCAAGACAAACTGGTCAGGGCGGTGATGACTTTTTGTTTATTTATTTATTTATTTTTTAAATATATATTTTATTAATTTTTTTACAGAGAGGAAGGGACAGGGATAGAGAGTCAGAAACATCGATGAGAGAGAAACATAGATCAGCTGCCTCCCGCACACTCCCCACCGGGAATGTGCCCGCAACCAAGGTACATGCCCTTGGCCGGAATCGAACCTAGGACCCTTCAGTCCGCAGGCCGATGCTCTATCCACTGAGCCAAACCGGTTAGGGTGACTTTTTATTTTTTAATTAATTTTTTTTCAGTGGTGACTTTTTAGATGAAACAGGATTCATGAATGAAATAATTGATAAACCAGACTTCATTAGAATTAAAGACATCTATGTGAATAACACTGTCAAGAAAATGAGAAAACAAGCCATTGACTTGGGAAAAAATATTTGCAAATGATCCAAACTTGTTAAAGAACAATAAGAAAGCAACTTGATTAAAAAACAAACAAAACAGCTCTACAAACACTTTACCAAGGATGATAAACAGATGGCAAAGAAGCACATGAAAAGCTGTTCCTCATCGTGTGTCATCAAGAAAATGCAGCCCTAGACCTAGCCAGTTTGGCTCAGTGGATAGAGCCTGTGGACTGAAGGGTCCTGGTTCGATTCTGGTAAAGGACATGTACCTTGGTTGCAGGCTTGATCCCCGGCTCTGGTTAGGGCACATGCAGGAGGCACCCAATTGATGTCTCTCTCACATCAATGTTTCTCTCTGTGTGTCTCTCCCCTTTCCTTCCACTCTCTCTAAAATCAAGTGGTGGGGGGAAGAGAGGGAGAGTGCAATTTTAAACAATACGAAACCACTACACACCTATTAGAATGTCCAAATCTAATCACTGACCACACCAAATGTTGGTGAGGATGTGTAGTGACAGGGATTCTCACCACTGCCAGCAGGGATGCAAAATGGTATAGTCCAGCCGTGGGCAAACTACGGCCCGTGGGCCGGATGCGGCCCGTTTGAAATGAATAAAACTTAAAAAAAAAAAAGACCGTACCCTTTTATGTAATGATGTTTACTTTGAATTTATATTAGTTCACACAAACACTCCATCCATGCTTTTGTCCCAGCCCTCCAGTCCAGTTTAAGAACCCATTGTGACCCTCGAGTCAAAAAGTTTGCCCACCCCTGGTATAGTCTCTTTGACAGTTTGGTGATTGCTTACAAAACAATACATACTTTTACCATATGATCTGGCAATCACTCTCCTTGGTATTGCCCCAAAAGGAGCTGAAAAGCTTCTGTGCACACGAAAACCTGCATATGATGTTTAAAGCAGCTTTAACTATAACTGCCAAAACTTGGAGGCAAGTAAATGAATACTGTGGTACATACAGACAATGGAATATTATTTGGTGTTAAAATGAAATGAGTTTTCAAGCCATGAAAGAACATGGAGGAACCATAAATGCATATTACTAAGTGAAAAAAGTCAATCTACATCTGTATGATTTCAACAATATGATATTCTGGAACAGGCAAAGTGATGGAAACAACAAAATGATCCATGGTTGTGGAATGAGAGAGATGAATAGGCAGAGCACAGAGCACTTTTCAGACAATGAAAATGCTCTATATCAGCGATTCTCAACCTGTGGGTCGAGACCCCTTTGGGGGTCGAACGACCCTTTCACAGGCGTCGCCTAAGACCATGGGAAAACACATATATAATTACATATTGTTTTTGTGATTAATCACTATACTTTATTTTTAAAAAAATATATTTTATTGATTTTTTACAGAGAGGAAGGGAGAGAAGAGGGATAGAGAGTTAGAAACATCAATCAGCTGCCTCCTGCACACTCCCCACTGGTTATGTGCCCGCACCCAAGGTACATGCCCTTGACCGGAATTGAACCTGGGACCCTTGAGTCCACAGGCCAACGCTCTATCCACTGAGCCAAACCAGTTATGGCGACTATGCTTTAATTATGTTCAATTTGTAACGATGAAATCGGGGGTCACCACAACATGAGGAACTGTATTAAAGGGTCGCGGCATTAGGAAGGTTGAGAACCACTGCTCTATATGATATTATAATGATAGCCTAATATCACCACACCTTTATCTAAACCCATAAAGTGCACAACACCGAGTAAACCCTATGGCAAACTATGGACTTTGAGTGATTATGATGTGTCAATATAGGTCCATCCTTGGTAAAAAATATACCATCCTGGTGAGTGATGTTGATAGTAGGAGAAGCAGGGGCAGGAGGTATATGGGAAATCTCTGTACCTCCCTCTTAACTCTATTGTAAACCTAAAACTGCTTTCAAAAAAATAAAGTCTTTTATAAAAAAAATTCTACTTCAGCCCGGTTGGTGTGACTCAGTGGTTTGAGCGTCAATCTATGAACCAGGAGGTCACAGTTCAATTCCCAGTCAGGGCATATGCCTGGGTTGTGGGCTCGATTGCTGGTGGGGGGCATGCAGGAGGCAGCCAATCTATATTCTCTCTCATTACTGATGTTTCTCTCTCTCTCTCCCTCTCCCTTCCTCTCTGAAATCAATAATAAAAATATATTTAAAAACAAAAAAACCCCAGCTCTTCATTGCTTTAAAAAAATTTTTCCGTTTAAAACTCCACTCTCATAAAGGATGTAAGGTCCTTCCTCCTCCCCATTTTGCAGGGCAGACCCAAAGAGGAGGGGGTGGGACATCATCTTTTTCTTCATTCCCTCTCCTTCCCTTTCCTAAGCCAGTGGTCTTCATGGAGAGGTGCATCAACCACAGGGAGTAAAATAAATCCACTGGGGTGTGCGATAAAAGATGAAAACTTCTACTTACATTTATTTTTATTTAAAAAGGAAAAATAGCCCTAACTGGTTTGGCTCAGTGGATAGAATGTCGGCCTGGGGACTGAAAGGTCCCACGTTAGATTCCGGTCAAGGGCATGTACCTTGGTTGCGGGCACATCCCAGTGGGGGGGGGGGGGGGTGCTGGAGGCGGCTGATCGATGTTTCTCTCTCATTGATGTTTCTGACTCTCTATCTCTCTCCCTTCCTCTCTGTAAAAAAATCAATAAAACATTTAAAAAAATAAAAAGGAAAAATAAATAAAGCTTCCTGACAATGTAATGTAGACTGGTGAGTGATGTCATGCACACATGTTTTATGAGTCAGGTCATCACGGAGATATATTAACAGAAGAGTGGAAGTACCACAACACAAAGGGGTTAAGAGTGGCCTCCTCTCATATTTTTTCATTTAGTATTTTCTGTGTATTCCAATATCCAGTTATTGGATTTACAAAACATATTATAGTTCTAAATAAACTAACCTTCAGAAAATGGTGAGAAGCCAGAAAAAAAGCAGGGCAGATGCTTCTTTCATTCTCACAAAGAGTTTTTCTCTTTTCCTACATCTGAGGTAAAAATAACAATTATATCTGAAAAAAAATAGATCAAGAAAATGGAAAATTATCAATAAGGTTTCTTGTGTTAAGCATTTATATCCACTATTGTTAACAATGAATCTTATCCTAAGTAGGCATTAAGTCTTGAGGTTTTTTTTTGTTTTGTTTTGTTTTTTAAATATATTTTATTGATTTTTTTACAGTGAGGAAGGGAGAGAGATAGAGAGCTAGAAACATCGATGGGAGAGAAACATCGATCAGCCGCCTCCTGCACATCTCCCACCGGGGATGTGCCCGCAACCCAGCCACATGCCCCTGACCGGAATCGAACCTGGGACCCTTCAGTCCACAGGCCAACGCTCCATCCACTGAGCCAAACCGGTTTCGGCAAGTCTTGAGGTTTTAATGCTAGTATAAAGCCATGTGGTTGGCAAAATTTTAAAAAATATTATTTACTTCAACTTTATCTCAATCTTTCAAAATTTATACTTTTGTTATTTATTTTTAAAAAAATATATTTTATTGATTTTTTACAGAGAGGAAGGGAGAGGGATAGAGAGTTAGAAACATCAATACGAGAGAAACATTAATCAGCTGCCTCCTGCACACCCCCTACTGGGGATGTACCCGCAACCAAGGTACATGCCCCTGACTGGAGTCAAACCCGGGACCCTTGAGTCCACAGGCTGACGCTCTATCCACTGAGCCAAACCAGTTAGGGCTATACTTTTGTAATTTCTATTGCAAACCTACTACCTCCCCAAGTGTCCATCTGAGCAGGGAAGACTCCCACATCTTTGCTACGCCAGATAGTGGAGATACTGGCTGCTCCAGCATCAGCATTCTCTCTTGCCTTCTCATCAGTCCTTCTCTCTCTGCCTTAGCACACATCCATCCACCCAGTCTCTCCTTTTTACAGCCCCTTCCTCTGAGTCTTTCTATAAGAAGTTGCTTGGGCCTTACTTTATGGCACTGCCCACAAAGCTCCCACACCTGATATTTCTCCTTTACAGGTCATTTTGTACAGACTGGGGAAGGGAATGGTGGTCAGGGTAGTGGCTGAGTAGCCCATGACCTGAGAAGGACTCTGGCCCTAGCTAGCAGAACCTTAGTCACCAATGCTGGGGCAGCAAGGCAAGTGCTGCTTAACATCCTGTTAAACTAGTGGGGCTGCATTTAAGGAGAATGCCCTTTGAAAGAACAATGTCTCTTCAAAAAACTAGAAATTTGCATTAGGGAAATAATTGGATATATACAATAAGACTTACATCCAACAATGTTCTGCATCCACAATTGGGAAAAACTAGGAAAACAAAATATTTAACAACGGGGGATTAAGTTATTATATGACCATCCCTATAACTAACTAATAAGGCATCATTCACAATAGCCAAGACATGGAAATAACCTAAATGTCCTTCAACCAATGAGTGGATAAAAAGATGTGGCATGCCCTGGCCAGTGTTGCTCAGTGGTTAGAGTTTTGGCTCCAACACTGAAGGGTCAAGGGTTTGAGCCCTGGTCAAGGGTTTAAGCCCCGGTCAAGGGCACATACTTTAGTTGCAGGTTTGATCCCCAGTCTCAGTTGGGGCGCATGTGGGAGGCAACCAATAGATGTGTCACTCTCACATCAGTGTTTCTTTTAAAAAAAATATATATATATATATATTTTATTGATTTTTTACAGAGAGGAAGGGCAAGGGATAGAGAGTTAGAAACATCGATGAGAGAGAAACATCGATCAGCTGCCTCCTGCACACCCCCTAGCTGGGGATGTGCCCTTGACTGGAATCAAACCTGGGACCCTTCAGTCCGCAGGCTGATGCTCTATCCACTGAGCCAAACCGGTTAGAGCTCACATCAATGTTTCTGTCTCTCTCTCTCTCTCCCTCCCCCTCCGAACCTCTCTTCCACTCTTTCAAAAAAGCAATGGAAAAATACCCTTGGGTGAGGATTCATACACACACACACACACGTGTGGCACACATATATAACTAGGGGCCCGGTGCACGAAATTCGTGCACTGGGTGTGTGTGGGGGGGAGTGTCCCTCAGCCCAGCCTGCCCCCTCTCACATACTGGGAGCCCTCAGGCGTTGACCCCCATCACCCTCCAATCGCAGAGAGAACCACTGATTTGGCACTGTTTTTAAGTATCAGTAGCAAATAATAGCCTTGGGTGCTTTGATTTTATCCATCAGTGAAGTGGCGGTACTTCCAGAAAGCAACAAAGTATTCTGAACCAACTGAACTATACTAGCCAGGGCTCTAAAAAAGTCATTTTAAAAGATAAGGAGAGGCCAGACTGGTTTGGCTTAGTGGATAGAGCGTCAGCCTGTGGACTCAAGGGTTCCAGGTTCGATTCCGGTCAAGGGCATGTATCTTGGTTGCGGGCACATCCCCACTGGGGGGCGTGCAGGAGGCAGCTGATCGATCTCTCTTCTCTCATTGATGTTTCTAACTATCCCTCTCCCTTCTTCTCTGTAAAAAATCAATAAAATATATTTAAAAAAAAAAAAAAGATAAGGAGAGTTCTGCCTGGCCCGTGGCTCAGTGCTTGCACACCAACCTATGAACTAGGAGATCACTGCTCAATTCCTGGTCAGGGCACATGCCTGGGTTGTGGGCTCGATCCTCATCACTGATGTTTCTATCTTTCTCTCCCTCTTCCTTCCTCTCTGAAATCAATTTTTAAAAAAATTCTTTAAAGATAAAAGAGAGTTCTGGTCAAATAAAGTATTTTCATTTAAAACAGATTGGGAAATTAGCAAACATTATTGAGAATAGCAGGCATTACTCTACAGATTAAGCTGAGAGATAATAATGAAGCTGCATTTTCAAGAATTCTGGTCAGGGCACGTACCTGGGTTGCAGGTTCTATCACCCAATTGGGGCACATGTGAAGGGCAACTGGTTGATGTTCTCTCTCACATGGGTGTATCTCTCTCTCCCTCTCTCTCTCTCTCTCTCTCCCTCCCTCCCTCCCGGCCCCCCCTTCCTCTCTCTCTCAGATCAATAAGCATATCCCTGAGTGAAGAGAAATAAAATGACTTTGTTGGAATTCTGTAACAATTTAATAAATATAAAATTCAAAGTAACTTAAGAGAAATAGTTGTTGAGCACTTGTGATGTGCTGGGTAATTATAACCCTCATGAGGTAAACACTATTGCTGTCATCCCCCTCTACAGAGAGATGTGAACTGTATCATTAAGCAATTTGACTAGGCAACTTGCCCAAAATGTGGTTAGAACGTGGCAGAGGCAAGACTTGAACCCAGTGCAGCTAGTGCAGCCCCAGTGACCATGCTCTTTGTCGCTGTCCTCGAGCACAGATCTGTCCAATTACAAAGTTCTTCCACTACACATTCAGTTTTACAGTGTTAATTATAGAATCTTTTATATTTTCCTTAATTTATGCCAGAGAAAATTATTGGTTCACCAGATAGGAAAGCTTGCTCTGCTTTCTATTAAAATGTTTGGTGTCAAAGAATGATCTTACAATGTAGTGCCCACCCTGTGGAAACCATTTGGAGTATTCAAACTTGGTATTTGGATACCAAGATGTGTTCCCAAGGGCATGAGTTCTGCAGAATTTTAAGAGGTCTTTGGTGGAAAGTGGTTCAATAATCAGATGATTTTAGGGGAGCAGTGAGTTTAACATGTAAAAGTCTTCATTCAAAATTTCCCAGAGCCTGCAGAGAATTGATTAAGTAGCATTTCCCAAACGTTCTATTTGTGAAGCAGCTCTCTGGGAATGAGTGTTATGTGGAACACCCCTGAGGAAATACCTGAAATGCCGGCAATAGTTAAATTAGAAGTAACTGAGAGCTTCCTCATCGATTGTGAAAGATTTATCAGTTCTAAAAGGTTGTATGGCCCTAACCGGTTTGGCTCAGTGGATAGAGCATCGGCCTTTGGACTCAAGGGTCCCAGGTTCGGTTTTGGTCAAGGGCATGTGCCTTGGTTGTGGGCACATCCCCAGTAGGGAGTGTGCAGGAGGCAGCTGATGGATGTTTCTCTCTCATCGATGTTTCTAACTCTATCCTTCTCCCTTCCTCTCTGTAAAAAATCAATAAAATATATTTTAAAAAAAAAAAAAAAGGTTGTATGATCTTCCCTGGCTAGGTAGCTCAGTTGGTTAGAATGTTGTCTTGATGCAGCAAGGTTCGATTCCTGATCAGGGCGCATACAAGAATCAACCAATGGCCGAAACCGGTTTGGCTCAGTGGATAGAGTGCCGGCTTGCGGACTGAAAGGTCCCAGGTTCGATTCCGGTCAAGGGCATGTACCTGGGTTGCGGGCACATCCCCAGTGGGGGTGTGCAGGAGGCAGCTGATCTCATCGATGTTTCTGACTCTCTATCTCTCTCCCTTCCTCTCTGTAAAAAATCAATAAAATATATTAAAAAAAAAAAAAAAGAATCAACCAATGCTCTGGCCGGGTAGTTGAGTTAGCTTGTGTTGTTCTGATATACCAAAGTTGCCGGTTTGATCTCCAGGCAGGGCACATATAAGAAGCATTGCCATTAGCCAATGAATGCATAAATAAGTGGAACAACAAATCAATATTTCTCTCTCAAATTAATAAATTGTAAAAATTTAAAAATAATCAACCAATGAATGCATAAACAAGTGGAACAACAAATCTCTCTTTTTTTTTATTAAAATGGAGCCAGACTCTTTATTACAGATGGCGAACTCTCATTTAAGTGTCTCGATTTCCTTCTTTTTAAATTTTTTTTTTTTTTTTTACTGATTTCAGAGAGGAAGGGAGAGGGAGAGAGATAGAAACATCAATGATGAGAGAGAATCATTGACCAGCTGCCTCCTGCACGCCCTCTACTGGGGATCAAGTCGTACCCAGGGCATGTTCTCTGACCAGGAATTGAATCATGATTTCCTGGTTCAGAGGTTGACACTCATATCCATCATTCTCGACTAAATAAGTGTTAATCTTAAGTATTAAATGTAAATGTTTTTACTAGGCAGCATATTCCAGGGGCTCAAGGGCCAGTCCTGAAGACTTTTGGAATATGTAGGCTTTTTGACAGGTCTCCTTTTTTCACAGAACCCAGCTTTCACCGTGGCCATACTAAGTTACTTGCCACTACCCATACAGTGTGGGGCAAAAATGGGTTTACAATGTGAGTATGCAAAACACAGAGTTTATTCTTGTATTACTATTTATTAATTATTGTATTATTTTCCATATGAACAACTGTGAGCCTACTTTTGCCCCACCCTGTAATTGATCCTGCATCACTCCATGCTGCCTTGACGCTTACTACTATTTTGTCAAGCTAGAATATGCCTCCCACTTCTGCCTACTATATCTCAGTCATGTCTTAGGACTAAACCTATATGTTGCTAGGAGGCCATTTCTGTTTATTCCCTGTCACCTCTCCATCCATTCTCTCATATTGCCACTTGTGTCCACCTCTATAGTCACATCAATAAAACTTTATTGCACATATTTAATTAAATAACTGCTGTCCTCTATTAGATTAAGCCTAGCATTAAGACGTCCAAAATAAGAAATTCTTTAGTCAGCCTTTAAATGGTATTTGTAATTCTTTCTCTCTTGTTCCTGCCACCAACAAAAATCCACCATGTCTGGGATCCCATGAACGCTTAATTAACACACCATGTCACAAGAGATTCAGCATGCAGAGAATTTCTTGATTCAGACCATAAATTCATCATTCTCCTTATATTAGGATATCTGCTGTTCCCTATTGGGATGGCTTTGTCAACTGATGACTGGATAACTTTTATCCTTGAACTAGTTCTCTCTGTGTCCTGATACTCAACATATGAATACTACAGTGCAACAATGGAGAAGGTGAGTCAAAGGCAAGCAAAGCACTATGGTGTCCACCTACAGAATGAACCTCCCACCTAATCTACGCCGCAAGAGCCGCAATGAGCCTGCTATTCATTTTGGGTGATGGTTCTAATTTTATTTTCTCTTCTTAAACCTAAAGCATTAGTCTTTAAGCTATAGCAATAAAGATTTTGCTTCTATTCCGTTCATTTCCATTTTCGGAAAAGTTTTTTTTTTTTTAATATATTCTATTGATTTTTTTTACAGAGAGGAAGGAAGAGGGATAGAGAGTTAGAAACATCGATAAGAGAGAAACATCGATCAGCTGCCTCCTGCACACTCCCTACTGGGTATGTGCCTGCAGCCAAGGTACATGCCCTTGACCAGAATCGAACTTGGGACCCTTGAGTCCGCAGGCCGACGCTCTATCCACTGAGCCAAACTAGTTAGGGCTTCGGAAAAGTTTTTTTATACTGTGTTTGGGGCAGAGGGAAAATTCTTCACCTTAATAATTCCAAGTTCTCTCCAAATGTTAGTAAGTGATATAATCAAATAACCAACAGAAGAGGCAGGTTTAGGGGAAACTTCTTCAGAGCCAGCTTATGAAACCTTTCTGAGTGCTAGAGTCAGTGCCCTCTAGAATAAAGAATGGCAATATTCCTATTCCCATGTAACTTTATACCAACCCATCCGTTTAAAAAAAGTCAAGGACGACTGGCTTTTATAGCCTATACTACTTATAGAGAGCACAAATTAGGTGCCCCCCAGAAAACATGAACAAAATTAATAACCCCTGCTGATTAAACTTGGGCAGGGTGAGTGTCTTTTGTCCCTTCTCAGGATTTTCACGTCCTGATAATTCATAGGCGTGCTGAAGTCTAAGGAAGGTCTTTGTGTTTTTCTCTCACAGGATATTTCCCCCTCCCTCAAAGACTGTCTCTATGAAGAGGAGAGCTATAGAACCAAGACCCAACTGCTCTTCAGGGTCCCATGTGCCCAATAAGTAAGTAAATTTAAAAAGCTTACATATTTGATTCCACTATTTGAATCATCCCATGCCCAAACAATTACCAAGTCCTATCATTTCTTCCTTTATTCCAAAATAGGTTATTAAGAGACTATATGCCCAGTTTTATGCTAGGCTGTGAGGTTATCAATATAAATAAGACACAGTTCCTGCCCTCAACAAGCATATAGCCTGCAATGGGAAAGACAAAGAAACAAATAAAATTTCAATTTTTAAATCTAGATGGTCTTTCTACTCTTCTACATTATTAATTGGCCTCTGAGGTATGTGAAACAATGGTTTACTAGTAAAACAGTGGTTTTCAACAGTGGTGAATTTTAGATTCACCTAAAAATTGCTTTTAAAATACTGATGTGATACCCAAGACCAATTAAATAGACTCTCTGGGGATGTGGCTCAGGCATCAATATTTGCTATAAATTCTCCAAGTGATTGTAATGTGTAGGCAATGTAAAATAAATAGATTTATTTTACATTGATACTGCAGTTTAGTTGGGAGCTATTGGTCTCTCTTTTGTTTTACCTACTGCTAAAATCCTATGAGTAAAAGATGTGGCATACTTGAAGTCAATAATCATTTATGTCACATCGTTTACTCATAGGATTTTAGCAGTAAGTAAAACAAAAGCGAGACCAATAGCTCCCAACTAAACTGCATTATCGATGTAAAATAAATCTACTATTTCCAAAACTTAAACACAAGTATTATCATGGATAGTTAACAAATAATGGCTCATATTTCATCTGGTTAATAAATTCTTTTGTAAAAAAAAAAATACATACAACCCTACCTGGTTTGGCTCAGTGGATAGAGTGTCAGCCTGCAGACTGAAAGGTCCTGGGTTTGATTCCAGTCAAGGGCACATGCACTTGTTGCGGGCTCGACCCCTAGTAAGGAGTGTGCAGGGGGCAGTGGATCAATGATTTTCTCTCATCATTGATGTTTCTATCTCTCCCTCTCCCTTCCTATCTGAAACCAATAAAAAATATACTTAAAAAAAAAAGACTTAGCCCTAGCTGGTTTGGCTCAGTGGATAGTTGGCCTGCGGACTGAAGGGTCCCAGGTTTGATTTCAGTCAAGGGCACATGCCTGGGTTGCGGGCTTGATCTCCAGTAGGGGGCGTGCAGGAGGCAACCGATCAATGATTCTCTCTCATCATTGATGTTTCTCTCTCTCTCTCCCCCTCTCTTTTCCTCTCTGTAATCAATAAAAATATTTTTTTTAAAAAAAGACTTAGAATAATACCTAACATTAGTAGGGATCAATAATTTTAAAAATATAATAATAATAAATACATACATACATTCCTTCTTGGCTAGTAAATAAATACTTAAATTATTGTCTTAATTAAGAAAAAACTAATCTTAAGTGTGAAAATAGCTTCCTCTGAGAAAGTATGTTGCTATGATTGTTTAATCAAGATCCTACCTCAGGAAAAAGAGCTGACATGACATGGCTTTTTAACAATCCACTGCTGGTTGTGCTTTTTGGTTTGAAATGTTCCAATCTATGTTCTTGTATAAACACTACTTTTTACTATCAGGTAAGTAAAGCCAGCATTTTTTCATAAAAATAATATTTTGTGTAGCTACTCAAAAATATCATGTGACTAAAAAACATTGAAAAACACAGGTATAATTTCTTCTAAGCCTTGTCCAACTTAAAGAATTTGAAATCTTCTCACATATTGTTTAAACTTTAGCAGCTTTTCATAAAACTTCTGATGTGGTTATTTTTAAAGTTTTGCCTGTATCAGGCGAGGTCACTTGAATTTTATTCTCATATCTGATGACAGAATTTAATTCTATTAGTCAAAGGAAAGAGTTGAATTTTTGGTCTGTAAGAGCTATTTTAAAATGTTTCAGGATCCTTCAGCAGGAATGCAATGGTGAATAAGATGGATGTTGGTCCTCAACTTCACAGAGGTTTCAAGCCTGTGATTGAAAAGACACACTGTGAACCTTCAGACTATAAAAGCTACTGGGCTAGAGAGGACCTCAGGACAGTGCTGTTGCTGTTTTAACCTGCAGGCTATGGCCCATTAATAGAAGCTCCTTCAGACTTCCCTTGTCAATTTCACTTTCTTAATACTTTTTTGGGGAGGCACAAATTCTACATCCTACTACTGTTGCTTTAGTTTGTCCTCTTAATACCCCCTCTCCTAAAATACTACATTAATCTTTTTTTAAAAAATATATTTTATTGATTTTTCACAGAGAGGAAGGGAGAGAGATAGAGTTAGAAACATCGATGAGAGAAACATCGATCAGCTGCCTCCCGCACATCTCCCACTGGGGATGTGCTCACAACCCAGGTACATGCCCCTGACCGGAATCGAACCTGGGACCCCTCAGTCCGCAGGCCGACGCTCTATCCACTGAGCGAAACCGGTTTCGGCTACTACATTAATCTTACCTGGTATCCCTGGTGACACGCTTGCTGTCTTCAATCTACTTTTCCCACTATCTAACAGGGCACTCTCTAAAACTGTAAAGTTGATCATATTCCCTGGCTTAGGACTTGTCTGTGGTTTTCCACTACTCACAAAGTCTAACTTCTATATCATGTCATAAACCCTTTGACCATCAAGCCTCCTAGCTTCATTTCACCACTTATGTGTCTCCACTCCACTTCTCTAGCACTCTCCCCAAATTCACAGGCACCCACATCAACCAAACTGATCCGCTGTCAGTTTACTTAATATGCCAGTGTTTTTAGAATCCCTTGTTCACTCAACTGCCCTACCTTGCTGAAAGACCCATTACCCATTCAGGTCCTCCTTTCCACTTAAGTATTTATGCTTAGAACTGAGAACTCCACTTGGTTTACCACTGATTGGCCCCATTGACCCTTGTCTGTACCTCTATTCCAGCACCTAAAACACAAATTTGATGCCTTGTGTCTCTCTCCACCTTGGGCTCTAAGCTGTTTCTGAACACTCTGCTCGAATGCATTTGCAGCCACAGCATAGGGCACGTAGTATGTCTTGAAGCATTATCTCCTGACTTCCAGTTCACTACACTGTTCCATATTATAAACTGATTTGCAACCTAGTGACCTTGAATAAGTTGGTTCCCATTTCTCATTGTCTTCAACTATGAAGTACAGATAATAATAGAACCTATTTCAGAGGACTGTTGAGAGAATTAAATGATAACTCAAATAAAGAGGTTAGTGAGCATAGTACCTGACACACAGAAAGCACTCAAATGAAGATGTTACTATTATTGTAAACCTTTTAATGATACAAGAAAATATATCTTAGCCCAGCTGGCATGGTTCAGTGGTTGAGCGTCAACCTATGAACCAGCAGGTCACAGCTTGATTCCCCGTCAGGGCACAAGCCTGGGTTGCGGGCTCAATCCCCAGTAGGGGAGTGTGCAGGAAGCAACCAATCATGATTCTCTCTTATCATTGATGTTTCTATCTCTCTCCCTCTCCCTTCCTCTCTGAAATCAATATATATATCGCCCTAGTCGGTTTGGCTCAGTGGACAGAGCGTCGCCCTGAAGGGTCCCAGGTTCGATTCCGGTCAAGGGCATGTACCTTGGTTGCGGGCACATCCCCAGTAGGGGGTGTGCAGAAACCGACAATTCACCTCTAAGTCTGCTATTAAGTAGCACAGGTATGTACTAGTCCAGTCACTATTGGGCAAATCGATAACAAATTGGTAATAACATACCCTAACCCAGTCACTTCTTCACCAAAAACAAGGGAAATCGAGGGCAAGCTGTACTGGCTGCCGGGGGGTCGTTACTAGAAGAGGGCCTTGCCCTCTGCTCTCCTGCAGGATCTGGCAATCGGTCTGGAAGGCCAGGGCGTGGGCAGAGGAATGTTGGCGCGGACACAGCCCAAGGTCCGTAAGGTGCACGACCCAACCTGCGTGCACGCGGCGAACGCGCGAACGGCGCACGGACTGGAGGAACTGCGCATGCGGAGAAGGCGGCCGCGCGGGCGAGGAGACCGTACG
This sequence comes from Myotis daubentonii, assembly GCF_963259705.1. Classification (NCBI taxonomy): domain Eukaryota; kingdom Metazoa; phylum Chordata; class Mammalia; order Chiroptera; family Vespertilionidae; genus Myotis; species Myotis daubentonii. The sequence continues at coordinate 25,141,965 of NC_081843.1, forward strand.
GCGCCTGCGTGCTTCTCCTTGGCCGCAGCCTGTTTCCTCGGGGCAGGTGAGAGGCGGCCCCGCTCGCCGCTCTCTGGCCCCGCCCCCTGCGCGGCTCACCCGCCAGGCGTTGCTATGGGGATGGGGACCCAGCGGCCACAGCCGGCCTGGGACTGCGCCATCCAACCAGCCAGTCACCTCTGCGGACCCGGCGCCCCTGACAGTGGGAGGTCATGGAGCTCTCAAGCAGCTCGGAATTGGAGGCCGGGAGGCTGAGGTGCCTGGGCCGTTGCCGGCATTTCTTTTGGCTGGGCGTCGCCTTCGACGCGGTCGGCGCGACAGTGCTGTTCGTGGGGATCTTCTCCGACCTCATCTTCTATGACTTGCTGCTCTACCTGGGTTCCATCATCATCTTCCTCAGCCTCCTCTGGTGGGTCTTCTGGTACACCAGCAACATCGAATTGAGTCCCGAAGACACATGGAAGAGGCCCATCCACATGGGCGCGCTGAGCCAGCAAGTGTCGCTCACCTTAAACATTACCGGCAACTTGGCGCAGGTCCGGGTCCGACGGGGCCAGCGCCGCAGGAGACTCCTCGAAAGTGCTGCTTCCATTCTGAGCAGGACCCTCCTCACAGTCCAGGCATCTAAACAACTACCAAAGGAGGACCAGGACCGAGACGGAATGACAAGTGTCAGAACCAGTAGCAAGGCTGAAGACGTGGGCCGAGAGGATCTGGGCCCGGAACCGGAAGCTGTGCAACATTCAGAACGAGTAAGGTTCTCTTTATCCACTCAGAGCCAGCCGCTGCCTCCCGCCATTGTCTCCTCTAAGAGCCTGCCCGTGGTCCCATCGCCCTCCGTCAGTCAGCCTCTAAGGATTTGTTATTCCACGAGCCTGCCTACTTCGCTGGCCTCTATGATCCAGCCTCTAGTCACTGTTGCCTCTGAAAACCTGCCTGGTGTCCCCTTGTACTCTACAGGTCAGCCTCTGGACACTCTGGCCTCTGATACCCAGACTGCAGCTCCCATGGCCTCACAGAGGCAGCCCCTGGTGCATGGGGCTGCACAGAGCCATTTCCAGGGCTCAGGAGACTCCGAGAGGGATTTCCAGAATCATTCTCTGGCCTCTCAAACTCAGCCTTTCCAAACCCAGGCTTTCCAAACCCAGGCTCTGGCCTCCCAGGTCCCTCTGACCCAGCTTACGCCAGCCTCATTTTTTCAGACCCAACCTGTGGACCCATGGGTCACCCTGGCTGTCCGGGACTTTCAGGCCCCGTATAACACCCAACGGGCCCCCATGAGCACTACTTTAGTTCAAGAGACTGAGCTCAGACAATCTTCACATGCCCAGGAGCCATCGGGGGGCCAGGAACTACGCCAGGAAGTCCCTGACACTGTACCCCCACTCCCCGAGTCCCTGGCTCTAGCTACTGAGGCCCAGCAGTCAATGCCCCATGAGAGTGCACCTGCCCCTACCACCCAGAACAGTCGCCATCTCTAATACAGAAGCAGATGCTCTGGCCTCTGCCAAGTAAGTACCTTGGGAGGAATCTTCACCTACAGTATTTCTTGATCATTTCCAGATCTATGTTCTGGTTGTTTCCTCAACCTCTTCTGTTAAAAAACAATTAAGTTAGTGGAAATGAAGTGGCCTTTTCCCTCAGGGATTAGGTTTTTGGAACTTTGGTGCCCTGAGCTATAAGATTTCTTACCTACTCTACCAGATACTAGTGTGAATAGTTTCTTTTACTTAGGCCTAGTTGGGAGGAGGACTGCAATGTTTCTGAAATGAGGATTTTAGGTGGTACAGGGACACAGCATTAAATAGCAATGAGCTCTCCAGTGGGCAAGTTACTCTCTTTTCAGTTCTTTCTCAATCTTTGTGATTATGTCAAAGAGAATGTCCTTAGTTTGGGGGTTAGTGATCTCTTACATCTCTAACATTTTGGTAGGGTCCCAGCTAGGATTTAATACCATTTGTGTTAATAAAGTCATTTCAATGGATAACCTCTATTGCCAAGTATCACTGGTTTTTCCATTTAAAATAGTGTTGGTTGTTTTTTAAAAAAATATGTTTTTATTAGAGGCCCGGTGCATGGGGGTGTGTGTCCCTCAGCCCAGCCTGCACCCTCTCCAATCTGGGACTGCTGGCTCCCAACTGCTCGCCTGCCTGCCAGCCTGCCTGATTGCCCCTAACCGCTTCTGCCTGCCATCCTGATCACCTCTTAACCACTCCCCTGCCAGCCCAATTGCCCCTAACTGCTATTCCCTGCCAGCCTGGTTGCCCCCAACTGCCCTCCCCTGCCAGCCTGGTCACCCCTAACTGTCCTCCCCTGCAGGCCTGGTCACACCCAACTGCCCTCCCCTACAGGCTTGGTCCCCCCAAATACCCTCCCCTGCTGGCCTGATCACCCACAACTGCCCTCCCCTGCCAGCCATCTTGTGGTGGCCATCTTTGACCACATGGGTGCGG